>NC_029789.2:97687377-97759496 GCF_000816755.2 Arachis ipaensis | reverse complement strand
ATACTGGCAGCTTTGCTGCACCATGATAATGAGCTGAGGATTCAACTCAAAGCTACTGACTCCAATGGAGGGTATGCAGATACTACTCCCATATGAAGCAGTAGAAGGGTTAGAATATGACCCCAGAGTCCTCCTGGACTGTTCATTTCCGCTTTGGTCCATGATGGAGAAAGGGAAGATGATGTAAAATAGAAAAAATATTTTTATTTATTTATTTATTAATTTATTTCGAAAATAAAATAAATCAAAATAAAATAAATAAAAATGAGTAAAAAATTTTCGAAAAAAGTAAGGAGAGAGAAAGTGGTTAGGAGATTTTGAAAAAGATATGGTGATTTTTGAAAAATGTTTTAAATTTTGAAATAAAAATCTGAATTTTTAGAAATATATTTCAAAAAATTGTTTTTAAAATAGAGAGAAAAGATATTTTTGATTTTTTTTGAGGAAAGAGAAAAAACAATAAAATTGCACAAGATTTAAAATTTTTAGATCTAATGCTCCTTGTTTTCAAAAAATTTGGAGAGAAAACACCAAGGAACACCAAACTTAGAATTTTTAGAAAACCAAACCAAAATTTTCGAAAATCAAGGGAAATCAACAGGAAAACACCAAACTTAAAGTTTGGCACAAAATTTAATAGAGAAAATATTATTTTTGAAAAAGATTTTAAAAAGAGTGTACCAAACTGCCACGGGCATAGACTAATGCTCTAGCCAATTGGGCAGTAAATGTAACACTTGTTTTAAAGAAGGATATTTTTAACCAAGAACAATAATAAGAGACTCTAAACCAAAAAGAAAAATTTTCCTAATCTAAGCAACAAAACAATCCGTCAGTTGTTCAAACACGAACAATCCCCGGCAATGGCGCCAAAAACTTGGTGCACGAATTGTGAATCACACTTTTCACAACTCGTTCCACTAACCAGCAAGTGCACTGGGTCGTCCAAGTAATACCTTACGTGAGTAAGGGTCGAATCCCATAGAGATTGTTGGATTGAAGCAATCTATGGTTATTTTGTAAATCTTAGTCAGGAAGTCAATTATGTTTATCAGTTGAATTGCAAATAAACAAGAGAGCATGGATTAAAGGTTACTTGTTATGCAGTAATGGAGAATATGTTGGAGTTTTGGAGATGCTTTATCTTCTGAATCTCTGCTTTCCTCTGTCTTCTTGTTCACGCACGCACGTCCTCCTATGGCAAGCTGTGTGTTGGTGGATCACCGTTGTCAATGGATACCTTCCATCCTTCTAGTGAAAACTACGCTCACGCGCTCTGTCACAGCACGGCTAATCACCGGTTGGTTCTCGATCCGGTTGGAATAGAATCCCTTGATTCCTTTGTGTTTGTCACTAACGCCCAGCCTTCAAGAGTTTGAAGCTCGTCACAGTCATTCAATCCTCGAATCCTACTCGGAATACCACAGACAAGGTTTAGACTTTCCGGATTTTCATGAATGCCGCCATCAATTCTAGCTTATACCACGAAGATTCTGATTAAGAGATCTAAGAGATACTCATTCAATCTGATATAGAACGGAGGTGGTTGTCAGGTACACGTTCATGGGTTGAGAATGGTGATGAGTGTCACGAATCATCACCTTCATCACAGTTAAGCGCGAATGAACATCTTAGATAGGAATAAGCGTGTTTGAATAGAAAACAGAAATACTTGCATTAATTCATCGAGACACAGCAGAGCTCCTCACCCCCAACAATGGAGTTTAGAGACTCATGCCGTCAAGGAGTACAAAGTTCAGATCTAAAATGTCATGAGATACAAAATAAGTCTCTAAAAGTTGTTTAAATACTAAACTAGTAGCCTAGGTTTACAAAAATTGAGTAAACTATGATGGATGATGTAGAGATCCACTTCTGGGGCCCACTTGGTGTGTGCTAGGCTGAGACTTAAGTTATTCACGTGCAGAGGCCATTTGTGGAGTTGAACGCCAGTTTTTATGCCAGTTTGGGCGTTCAACTCCAGCTTTTGATCCTTTTCTGGCGCTGGACGCCAGAATTGGGCAGAGAACTGGCGTTGAACGCCAGTTTACGTCGTCTATCCTTGTGCAAAGTATAGACTATTATATATTGCTGGAAAGCCCTGGATGTCTACTTTCCAACGCAATTAAAAGCATTCCATTTTGAGTTCTGTAGCTCCAGAAAATCCACTTTGAGTGCAGAGAGGTCAGAATCCAACAGCATCAGCAGTCCTTTTTCAGCCTGAATCAGATTTTTGCTCAGCTCCTTCAATTTCAGTCAGAAAAGTACCTAAAATTAAAGAAAAACACACAACTCATAGTAAAGTCCAGAAATATGAATTTTTTCCTAAAACTAATGAAAATAGACTAAAAACTAACTAAAACATACTCAAAACTATATGAAATTAACCCCAAAAAGCGTATAAAATATCCGCTCATCAACTGCCTTGTGCGTGCGCACACCCTTGAATTCTTCTTCTTGTGCGTACGCACACATCGCTGTGCGTACGCACACAAGGCAGTTTTCATAGTTCCTACTTTTAGTCTCATCGAAGACGTTGGAGGTAACGTTGGTGAGCCAACGTTCCCTCCAACATTGGCACCAGCAAATTGCAGAACGTTGCAGCCCCTTCCTCCAACATTTGAGGCAATGTTGGTGTGCCAACTTTGGCCACTAACATTGCTTCCTCTGCTCCTTTCTTTGGCCTTTTGTTGCTTGCTTGCCTCTCTTCACCTATCATCAATCAACATATACATCAAAGCTTTTCTAGATTCACCAGAATTTGCATCTTTCATAATCAACAAGTAGATATAGCATAAATCTTATGAAAATGCATCAAAATAATAATGTTTGATTGAATCAAGGCATGCATGAAATTCTCATCCAAATACTTACTTATTACCTAAGAAATGCATAAAACTACCCTAAAACAAACTAAAAATGGCTTGTGAAACTAGCCAAGATGCCCTAGCATCACAACACCAAACTTAAATCTTGCTTGTCCTCAAGCAAGTAATAGAACATAAAAAGAATGAAATGAAAATACAAGAGATATAAGTCCTTATTCAGAGAATTTAAATCCTTGGTTAATGGAGTTTCATGCATGACAATTTAGGTTCATGTTCTTTCTGGTTTCTAGGCTCTCATATGATCTTGAATTCTCACTCTATTGCCTTCTATGAGACTCTTATTCTTGATCCTTAACTTCTCTGTGTTTTGTTTTCTTTCCTTCTTTAGAGCTTATTGCTTTCTATAGCTAAGTGTTCTGTGTTGAGACAACTCTTTAGGATAGACTTTCAGCCAACACTCCCGAACCAGTTGGTTCAAGGTGCTAGGTGTTGAAACACCCCTAAGGACTTAATCACCCAAGTCTCTCCTCAACACATACACACCACAGGCACATGGTTTGTTATTCATTCCTTAGACCTTGGTGTCCAGCACCTCGTTGGGTTGCTAAATATTTTGTGACAAGGTTGCTCTTGATAGTGGACTTTCAGTTGACAATCCAAGTTGTCAAATGATGAAGCACTCCTAAGAACTT
Source organism: Arachis ipaensis (assembly GCF_000816755.2). Taxonomy (NCBI): domain Eukaryota; kingdom Viridiplantae; phylum Streptophyta; class Magnoliopsida; order Fabales; family Fabaceae; genus Arachis; species Arachis ipaensis. The sequence continues at coordinate 97,755,976 of NC_029789.2, read as the reverse complement.
ACTCTTCCAAGCATATCCTTGCACAAAAACACCACAGACACATGCCTCAAGGTTCAAACTATTGGTGCCTAGCTTTATTTTATGATCTTTTCTTTCTTTTTCATTCTCTTTTTCTCTTTTTAGGATCTTATTAATTCATTTAATTCTCATAGAATGCACGTCAAGCTCATAATTCAGGAGATATCTTAGCCTTGTACCTTATTGATGAACCAACATAGCTAGCAAATACCACCACAATACTAAGACTTTATTCTGCACATTAGATTTCCCTCTTATCTTTTACAGTAAATTCTCATAAATTCTTTTATTGAGCTCAAGGACACAGCATACAATTCAAGCAAGATGAAAATGAAGCAGGTACTTAGACTAGCAGCCCAAAATGACAACAAAGAAAGACACACAGAATGTAAAGGTTCATGCAGATAGGGCACACTCATACTTCTAATTAAAGTACTACAAACCAAAAGTATTTAAGTAACAATACAACCTTTTGGTATCTTCCTGTTTTTTCCTTGTCATCATCATCCATAGCTTTTGTATCCTTCTCTGTCTCCTTGGATGATGGTGCATAGTCCTTCCAAGAGAATGATTGAATTCCTGCAAAGTTATTGGAAGTTGCTTATTCCCCAAGCACTTGAGATATGGTTAGCATGCATGTATGCTTGTGATTTTCTGAACTTAAGTTGGTGTGTGAACACCAAACTTAGTTCCTTGCCTAATGCAGCAGATTGAATACATGCAGAAAATCTCATGTGCTTTTATTAAGAAAATAACTATAAACTAGAAATTAAGCAATTGTTAAGTAGTTTCTCTGATTGGTTAGAGCTAGTGACTAGTCATGCTAAGGGTTGCAATGTGTTCTTAATGAAATCTTTGGTGGAACACCAAACTTAGCATCCAACATTCAGCCTTGAGTTACTTTGGTGTGCAACACCAAACTTAGCTCCTTGCAATACAGAGAAATTCGCTTAACTCTTTTATTGAAATAACTAAGAAAAGAAAACTACCTCTGGTTGGGTGATGGGTGGAAATTAGATTCCACACCTAAACTCACCGGCAAGTATACCGGGTCGCATCAAGTAGTAATTATTCACAAGAGTGAGGTCGATCCCATAGAGATTTATAGATTGAGCAATTTTAGTTAGGTGGTGAATTTAGTTAAGCTACAGTTGATGAATTGAGTGATTTTGATTGACAGAAGCTAAATTGTAAGTAAATAGAAGTGCAGAATGTAAATTGAGAAAAAAAATAGAGTGCAGAAGGTAAATTGATTGAATCTAAAGTTGTAGAAAGATTAAATTGCATGAAACTTAGAGTGCAAGAAAGTAAATGAACTAAAACTTAAATTGCAAGAAAAGTAAATAGCAGAAACTTAAAGTACAAGAAATGCAAATTTGTTGAATCTAAATTGCTGAAAAATGTAAATTGCTTGAAGATTAAAAGGATTTCGGTGCTGAGAGTTGAAATTGAATAAGAAATTGCAAACTAAAGTTATCAGGAAGCTCTGAGATGCCAGATTTCAGATCTGGATCTCAGTAGCAAGAAAAGAAATGGAAAATTTCTTCAAGAAATAAAACAGCAAGAGAATTTGAGTCAATTGTGAAATCCTTGAAGAGAAATTGAAGATCGAAGAAGAGAAATGAGGTTAGAAAGTAGATCTAACTCTCAATTACTCTCCTGATCAAGCAAAATATTGATTTGCAGAAGAAATTAAAATTTAAAACAGCAGAAAAAACTTAGATCAAAATTCAATAGAATTTCCCAATTGCAATCCAAAAACCCAAAATAAAAAAGTAGAAGTTGCAGATGAAAGAAATTGAAAAAAAAAAACAGAGAATTAAAATCAGATCTAATCCTTAGAACAATTGAGAAGAGAGGTAAAAGATGATTCTCAAACTTAGAATCAATTAAGCTCTTCAATCCCAATTCAAATTCCAAGAACAAAAATTAAAGGTTGCGGAAGAAAGAAAAATGCAGAAAGAAAACCAGATCCAATTCCCAAATCCCAAATTCAAAACAAGAGAGAAAACTAAAACTTCGCTAAAGGTAAAACTAAAAATGAGCAAAAAGTTAAAAGTCCTCTACAAATCAAATCAACTCCTATATATACACTTTCTATTTTGGTTTTCAAAGCTTGGAGTGGGCTTTCCAAAGTTGGCCTTGAATGAGAAATGGATTTGAAGAAGGATGGGTCCGGTTTGGCTTTGGTTCAATTGAAGTGGTCCGGTTTGACTTTGGTTCAAGTTGGTTTGGTTTGAGGGATCCTCCCAGGGAAGCGCTCCGCTTGGTATAGTGAGCATAGCATTCACTTGCCTTGTCAATTGCCAAGCTCCCTAGCCATAGCGCTCACTTTTTGACCGCTCCACTCACTTTTTGAGCGCTACACTCTTGGTTTGTTGATTGTGTGCCTTGGTTTGCATGGATTGGCACGAGAAAGTGAGAAGAAGAGAGCGTTGCGCTTGAGTTTTGGAGCGCTACCCTTGGCCCTTGCTAGGTTCCTCTCTTCGAACCTTGGCCAATGCATTGTGCTTCCTTGTTTTGTTTGGCCTTATGCCTTGCTCCCTTGCCAAAGAAGGCACGAAAAAGGTAAGAGAATGGAGCGCCACGCTCAAAGTTTTAAGCGCTCCTTCCTTGACCAGCCTTGTGCATGCTTTCCTATGCTTGGATGTGCGAGAAAGGGAACAAAAGAGAGCGCTACGCTCTCAATTTTGAGCGCCCTCTTGGTCCTTGGTGCGTGTTGCACCATTTGGTGCTTCCCCTGGGCTTGTTGCACTCACGCAAAAGTGAGCAAAAGAGAGCATAGCGCTTCAATTTTTGAGCGCTACTCTTTGTGTCTTTGATGCGCCACACTCTATGTTCATGGGCCACGCTTTTCAAAGCGTGTCCTAATGTCCAAAGCGTGCCCAAACTTCAAAAGTGTGCCAAAAATTCCTTTTTCCACCATTTCTTCACCTACAAGCAATCCAAACAACTAATCAAAGCTCCACCAAAATCACTAGATCTTTGCATTATTTATAAAATCAATAAATTTTAGCACAAAACCTATGATTTAGTATAAAATGAATGATGTTTGATTGGTTCAAGATAATCATGAAAATTCACTCCAATTACTTACTTATGGTGCAAGAAAGTGCATAAAACCTAACGAAACTAATGAAAAATGCTTGAAAAAGTAGTATAAGATGACTTGTCATCATTGGGTTGCCTCCTAACAAGCGCTCTTTTAATGTCATTAGCTTGACATTTTGCTCATGAATTTCTTCCTCTTCTTCCAGTTTGTTAAGAGGAATGACCTCAAGTGGAAAGAGGGACCAGTTACTGCCCCTTATTTTAAGTGCTTCTTCCCAGCAAGCTTTCTTTTGTGATTGGCTTGAGTGAACTTGCTTGTTGGGTCAGGAATTGGATTGTTCTTTGACCTTCTCTTTTTCATAAATATGGTCCTTTGTTTCTCGGTCACAATCCTCCTTTTGGTGCTTGTCTTCACATCTTTGATATCCAAACTTGGGTGTTGAGGGATGGTTGGAGCATCCTCTTCATCAAGAGCTTCTTGAATTGGTGGTTCAATGAACTCACCCTCTATGAAACTCTTTGTTTCAATTGAGTGTGGACACCCTTGATTGATTTCCTCCCTTTCTTCTTCATGATGTTGCATTGAGTCTTCTGGGAGTGAGTTTGCATATTCCTTTGTCACCCTTACTAACCTCTGTGGGTATGGAGCCTTAGGCTTATATACTCTCACAACCTCCTCCTTCTTTATAGGAGTCTCACTTGGTATGAGTGCCTCCTTTTCTTGTTCTTCTGATTCCTCCCTTGTACCCACCATTCGGTCCTCATCCTCCTTGCTAAGCACCACTCTAAAGTGTTTTGCTATATGGTTTAAATGTGCTTCAATATTTCTGAAGGTGATGGCTTATTTTTCTGTCAATGCTTTGGACTATTGAATGAACTCCTCAGTTTCTTGAGAAAGTGAAGAGGTCTCTCTATATGATCTCAGTTTTTCAATGAATTGCTCTTCAGAAGAGGGTTATGCTATCTGTCTCAATTTTTCTTCCTGGTCTCTTTTTGCTATTTTCTCTTCCTTTCTACTTTGTTTGAGTTTTTGAATGATGAGTTCCATCCTAGCAAGTCTATCTAAAGGAGGTTGTGATGGTTGGTTGGGGTTGGCTTGTGAGTGGAATTAATTGTTTTGTGGTTGTGTGTTCTGAGAGTGGTATGACTCTTGTGGGTAATGGAATGATTTTTGTGGACTGTGAAGAGAATTTTGTGTGTAGTGGAATGAATTTTGTGAATGGTGAAATGAATTGTATGGATTAGGGAAGGAATCTTGTGCTGAGGCATACTCAAGTGATGAGAAATTTGGACATGTAAAACTAGGAGGTGAGGTTGGATAATTAAGAGGTGATGGCTCTTGATGAATGGCGTATGAATGAGTGAAATCTCTTTGATTTTGATCTTTCCAGCCATAACTTGAGTAGTGATCAATTTCATCAAATTGTGGACCATTTTGTGGCTCTGAAAAGTACCCTATTTCATGTTCTTGATACTCTCACCCACCATGAGCATAATAACGTGAATCATTCTGTGGTGGTGGAAAGTTTCTCATGAAATTTGATTGACCAAAATATGATGGATACTTCTTTCTTTCTTGCAAAAAGCTCTGTCTCAAATAATAATCACCAAAAGAAATTAGAATCTTCATTGTCATAAATGATGGATTCTTAGTGAGGCAATATCACAAACAGTTAGTGGATAAATCAACAAGGAAAAACCACTTAAATTACAGAGAACAAAAAATAAACAACTGAAATAAAACTAATCAACAAAAGAAAAGAAAAGTGTTCAATCTAGTTATCCTCCAATTTAATCATTGTCAACACAAAATCAATCCCCGGCAACAGCGCTATAAACTTGATACACAAAAATCTGTCTCTCAACGAATTTTCCTCGGCAAGTATACCAAATTGTCATCAAGTAAAAACTCACAATAGAGTGAGGTCAAATCCCACAAGGATTGATTGGTTGATCAACTTTAATTGAAGGAGTGTTCTAGTTGAACTAAACAGAGTTGAATTCAGGATTGTAGAATTTAAATTGGCGGGAAACTTGAAGAGTAAGAAATGTAAATGACTGAATTTAAATGGAAGAAATTAAATTGCAGAAAGTAGAATTGCAAGGAAATTAACTGTAGAAACTTAAATTGCAAGAAATTAAATGGGAATGGGGATGATTTAGCATAAATGTGAACAGCAGGAAATTAAAGAATGGAAAACATCAGAATGGGGAATTCATTGGGCTTAGGAGATATTTCATTCTCCGGATCAAGTTCATTCTCATCCCTTCATCAATGAATGCATTCATTGATCTCCTTGGCAATCTTAAGTGATTGGATCCCAATTCCTTGGCAATCTAATCTCTCTAAGCTTGAAAAATTGCCCAATTCCTTGATTTAACTGCTCATGGGAAGAGATGAAGTTTGGTCACTGATTATACCACACACCTTCACAGATCAAAGTATTAGGAGGATTACATGTCACTATATCCATCCAACCCCCAACCTAATCCAATGTTAAAAAGATTTCAAGCATGATTCTGTGATTTCTCTTCTAAGCCTATCACAGAACCCAAGTACATTCAATTTCTCTTCCAAGACAATTGAATGCTTGAATGAAGAACAAAACCTTTCTAGCAGATCAAGAGAAAAGATAGAGGAAGAAAAATGAAAATTATTATTGATCCATTGAATTACAACAGAGCTCCCTAACCCAATGAAGAGGGATTTAGTTGTTCATAGCTCAATTCAAATAAAAAAAATAAAGTGTAGGAAAAATAAAGAGAGTACAAAAGAAAATAATTCCAGAGTTCCCAATTTTGGGTCCCTGGCTTCCAGCCTTTCTGAACTCCCAGAGCCCCCCTCAGGACCTCCAGAGAGCTCCCTTCAATCTTCAAAGACTCCTCTATTTATACTCTCCTTCCCATCTTCATTTGAGTCTTGATTGTACTTGGATGTGGGCTTTGGCCTTGATTGAAGCAAGTTAAAGTGGCTCTTAATGATGTTGAGGAGGGACGTTTGGCAAACTAACGTTTTGCATTCTGCATGGTGCTCAATTGTATTTCTAGTATCAACGTTGGTGTTCAACGTTAGCAGGAAAACGTTTGGCCAAATGTTACTTGAAAGAGAATTAAGAATGGCCACTAACATTTACCTCAACGTTGGTTCACCAACGTTATATCCAATGCTGCATACTTGTGCGTACGCACACTGCCTTGTGCGTGCGCACACTTTCGATTTTTCTACTTGTGCGTACGCACACTAGGTTGTGCGTATGCACACAAGGCATTTTCGGTAGCTCAAATTTGCAAATCCATCGCAGACGTTGGACCCAACGTTGGATTACCAACGTTACCTCCAACGCTGCCCACTTGTGCGTACGCACACTGACTTGTGCATGCGCACACCTTGAATTTTTCTTCTTGTGCGTACGTACACATCGCTGTGCGTATGCACACAAGGCAGTTTTCACAGTTCCAACTTTTAGTCTCATCGAAGACGTTGGAGGTAACGTTGGTGAGCCAACGTTCCCTCTAACGTTGGCACCAGCAAATTGCAGAACGTTGCAACCCCTTCCTCCAACGTTTAAGGCAACATTGGTGTGCCAACTTTGGCCACCAACATTGCTTCCTCTGCTCCTTTCCTTGGCCCTATCAGTTAGAAAATTGGAAAGCAGCAGACAACAAATGCTCCCATCTACTGAGTTAATTTGCTTCAACTGTAAACAATATTATGCATTAATAGCATACTTCCTTGGATGCAACTCATTATCTAATTTATCAAGCAAATATTTTGCATACCTAATGCTAGGTTTGTTATCCACAAGGAAAATCACAAGCTCAAAGAAACTTACCGCAGATTGATAGCTATGTACATCTTCATCTGCTACGAGTAATTCATCCTTTTCTCCATTAGAGACTGTATCTCACCCTGTAGTTCCTATACTTTCCCATAAACCCTTTTAAATAAATCAATATTTTCAAGTAAAACATTGTAGTGAACTAACTAGCTAGCTACTGTTACGGTGAACAAAAATCCTTCTATTCAGTTCTGCCTATGCACAACTCAAAATTATGAAGCAAAATAAACCCAACCAACTATTTTGCAAAATATCTCACCCTAACACCAGCTTATTGCAGTATGCAACTTGATCAGAATTAAAATAGAACATGTATGGCTGCAGATTCATTCGGCCATTTGTGAGCGAGTTTAAAACGCTCACCGGGAAAAGCAAGAACAAAATTAGAACACCGAAATTGTTTAGAACACACACCCATTAAAATTATTTAAAACACTCACACATAACCAGTTATAATCTAAAATTTAAAAATTAAAACAAAACACCGAAATAGAACCAGAAATTAGAAAAGAAGCCAGAACACAATTAGAATACAGAGAACTAAAAATCAGTACAGAAATCAAACAAAATCAAAACCAGAAAATCAGAGTCATAACAATAAATTTAACAAAATTTATAACAGAACAAAAAATCATAACAGCAAATAATCATGACAAAAAATAGAGTGAAAAATAGTAAAAATGATAATCAAAACAAAAATAGATAACCAGAACCAATAATCATAACAAATAGAAAAATTATAATAACCATAATTAGAAAATTAGAACCAATAACCAATAATCAAAAAATTGAACAAAAACAATTGAAATAAATTTTTAATGCAACAAAATATTTAAAAAGAGAAAACAAAAATTAGATCAGTTAAAAAAACAATTGCATTGAAAAATTAGAAAAAAAAAATAATAACCATACCACCAGGACTAGAATTACGAGAGAGCGCGGCAAAGTTCGAGGAGCGGTGATGAATCGGACGAGATGCAAAAAAGCTCGACAGAAAATGGCAAACTGGAGGAGAGGCTGGTGTCAGGTAGCAACGAAGAGGAAGAGTGGTAACCACGTGGAAGCGATTAGGGCTACCTGCGATTTGTGTGATTTCTGTTTCAGTGCGACGGAGATATTAGGGAAGGGGTGCGATAGAGAGATTGGAGAAAGGGTGTGACGGAGCTTCAACTTGATGCCAGTGTAAGGCCGAGAGGCACCACTGATGGAGCACTTGGGGGGAAGGGAGTGTTCTATTAAACGAGGAGCATGCATAACGCCAAACTCTTATTCCAATATTTTTTACCGAATATTTTAAATTAAAGACAGATTTTTTGTCAATAATAATTTAATTAAAATGAAGTGTTTTGGTGATTTAAATATAGACAAATTTTCTGTCAATAATAATTTTTCAAAAGAGACACTAATATTTCAAAAGAAGTATCAACAGATTCGCTTTTTCGTCTGTAAATTCATGCTTATTCATTTTTCTTTGTTTCTCACAGAAATTTTCCCGCAAAGTTTATCTGTATTTCCTTGAGATAAAATCTGTTGAAAATATCAGTCTGTAATAAACAGTTTTCTAGTATTGTCTCTGTCGCCGGTTTTGTCTCTGTGTTTGTCTCCCCTTCTTCCTTTACTCTGCGTGCCTCGACCATGCCTTCTTCTTCCTCCACCATGACACCGGCACCATCAACATTGTTCTTTAAATTGACGATTTTACCTTGATGAACCCATATTTTACGATATATTTTGGTTTGATTTGAGTGGATTCCATCACATAAACCCACATTTATTCACCTAAATAGCATACTTTTGAGATTTCTTCCTAAATTGTGCTTGAAAGTGAAAACATGCTCTTTTGTACTTAAATTAGTCAATTTTATTCACTCTAATCCCATTTGGTGCCTTGATGTATTTGTTAAGTGATTTTCAGGTTTCCAAGGCAAGTGTGGGTTGAAGAAGTGAGGAAAAGAGCATGCAAAAGGGAAGAATTCAAGAAATGAAGGATTTCGAAAGCTGCCAGCCCTGACCTCTCTGTACTAAATTGGTCATAACTTGAGCTACAGAGGTCCAAATGAGGCGGTTCTAGCGGCATTGGAAAGCTAACATCTGGGGCTTCAATGCAATTTGCTATAGTGGACATATGTCTAAGTGTGTGTACGCAATAGTACTTATGCGTATGCACAAGTCAGGATTCAGCATGTGTGCGGACGCACACATCTGTGCGTCCTGCACGTGACCTCATTAATTACAACTCGCTGGTAGTGAATTTTGGGCCCCGAAAACCCAATCCAACTCATTTTTTGAAGCTATTTATGGCCAAATTGAAGAAGGATGAAGGGGGCAATTAGGTTTAGTTTTTATGATGTTTTCTCTTAGTTTCTAGAGAGAGAAGCTCTCATCTCTCTCTAGAATTAGGGTTTTCTTAGTTTAATTTCCTTTAATTTCAGCATTTAATTCTTGTTTTAATGTAGTTTCATCTATGTTTCTATGCTTCCTTGTCTTTATCTTCATCTCTTTTGTTATTTTCTCTTTTATGTCAATTCTCATGTTATGAACACTTTTGTTATTTTAATTCTAATTAATGCAATTTTATGTTTCCATGTCATTTATTGCTTTCTTTAGTTGTCATTGTTATTTTCTTGCTTTGGTAGCTTTAGAATTTATTTTAATGCATTTTAATATTATTTTATTCTCATGCACACCAAGTGTTTGATAAAATGCTTGGCTTAGTTTTCACTTAGTTTTTCTCCACTCTTGGCTTGAAATTGTTGACTTTGGTGATCCTTGAGTCGTTGATGTCCATTCTTGTTTGATATATTAGAGTAGTTAGTTGATTTGGTTTCCCTTGACTCTATGTGACCCCTTAGTGTTGACATAGGACTTAGGGATTGAAATTAATTATGCCTATTTGACTTATCTTCGATGTAAGGTTGACTAAGTAGGATTTACTCTTCATAATCATCATATGTTTGTGGTCAATGGCTAAGATAGGTGATGCGTGAGCATCTTTCCTATCTTTTCCTAGTGAATTTACATCTAAATTGTTGAGTTTAATAAAGAATTAATTATCTTTTAGCCAATATGGATGCTACTTTGAATCTTGTGCAATTCTGTTTATTTTAGGTAGCATTCAGCTGGATTTGATGGAGTTTCTGCAGAAGAAGAGATGAAGGCGAATGATGCTGTCAACCCTGACCTCTCTGCACTCAAACCTAAATAACGTGAGCTACAGAGATCCAATGGACGTGATTCTAGTGGCGTTGGAAAGCTAACTTCCAGAGCTTTCCAATGATATATAATAGTCCATACTTCTTCTCCGAAATCGCTGCCAAGACACAACAACAATACGCGAGATTGGTCCTGCCCACTTCAAGTTAGGCGTAGCTTCACTCAACTAAACTCCAATTCATGCTGCCAAGCCCAAGTTAGGTGTGGATCCTAGTGAAGCCAAGTGGTCCCCATCCATCAATTGAAGATTTGCTGATTGCTATAATTAATTCTAATTTAAATTCAAATTTTAAAAATAGGAAAAGATATTATTTTAGTTTTAAAGATAGATTTTAAATTAATTAGGATTAGATATAAATAGGGGGATACCACCTCAACATTATTCCATTCCAGACTTCCAATTCTATACAAATTTACATTCCAATTTACAATCTTTATTTTCTACTCTGAACCATGAGCAACTAATCCTCCATTGTTAAGGATAGGAGCTCTATCTATTTCTACGGATTAATTTTATTACTTTTTCTCTTTTAATTCATGTATGGATTTATAATTTAAGGATTGTTTTCGCTCTTTATCTTATGAATCTGGGTGGAATGGAAGTATGACCCTCTTTCTATTGGATGGAAAGGAAACATACAAAAATGGAAGGAAAGCACAAAATGGAGTTTTTGAAGAAACTGGCAGCGACGCAAACGCATGGACGACACAGCCGCGTGCCTAGCGCGAAAAGGCAGTGACGTGAACGCGTGACCGAAGCGAGCGCATGATAAGAAAAACTCCCAGATGACGCGACCGCGTGACCCACGCGGACGCGTGACAGACGCCACGCACCAGAAACTGAAAAAACGCTCCCAGCGATTTCTGAAACCCTTTTTGGCCCAGATCCAAGTACAGAAAGCACAGATTAGAGGTTATAAAGTGGGAGAATGCATCCATTCATAAGGAGGTCTTCAATCATTCACTTAAAGATTTAGGATTCCTCTTAAAGGATTAGGATTAGGATTCTCTCCTCTCTCTTAGCTTTTAGGATTAGGATTCCTCTTAAAGGATTTAGGATTTCAACTCTTCATCAGGTTCAATATTTCTTTTACTTTATATTTCTCTTTTACTTTCAGATACTTTAATGCTCTCATTTTAATTACTTATGTTGCCAAATTGGCTTATGAACTCTCTATGTTTAGATTGATTTTCTCTTATTAAATCAATTGAGGTATTACAGATTTATGATTCTTGTTTAGCTTTTCATATTCTTGGCTTTAATTGATTAACTGGAGGCTCTTGAGTTATCAACTTATCATGATTGATTGTTATGTCGGCTAATTGACTGGAATTCCACTAACTCTAGTCTTTCCTTAGGAGTTGGCTAGGACTTGGGAATCTAACTAATTAGTTCACTTGACTTTCCCTTTCTTTCGTAAAGGTTAACTAAGTGGGATTAACTTCAATTCTCATAGGAGTAACTAGGATAGGACTTCCGAATTTTTATACCTTGCCAAGAGTTTATTTTACAGTTATTTATTTATTTTACTTGTCATTTAAATTACTTGTTCCTTACTTTCAAAATCCCCAATTTACAAAACTCATAACCAATAATAAGAATACCTCCCTGCAGTTCCTTGAGAAGACGACCCGAGGTTTAAATACTTCAGTTATCAATTTTAAAGGGGTTTGTTACTTGTGACAACCAAAACGTTTGTACGAAAGGATTTTCTGTTGATTTAGAAGCTATACTTACAACGCGATCATATTTTTATATTTCTTTACCGATAGAAAAACCGATCGTCAAAATGGCGCCGTTGCCGGGAAACTGCAAACGTGTGCCTTATTATTGGTTATTGTAAATATTTTTCTTTTATTTGCTTATTTGTTTTTGTTTTTCCCTTTTATTTCTATTAGCTACTATGAATTCTCACCCCTCTCGCTTTGAGTTTGGTTCTAAATCTGTTGAAAGGAGTGGAAGCTACAACAGGAATATGCATCAAGGTCTAAGCAATCAAAGATGGATGGAGCCAAGAGACCCTGATCAACCCTTTAGGCAACAACACCCTCCAAGATATCATGGGCAAGGACCACTTTACAATGCATGCCAAGCTGATAGACATGGTGGACCCCCTTGTAATTACCAACAAGCCCCACCATGTGCTTATAGACCATCCTCTCAACATAGCTTTGAACCACCACACTCACAAGCTCCTTTTTACCATTCACCACCGTATGACCCTTACCCACTACAATTCCAATCCAATTACTCCTAAGAACCACCACATTCTTATTTTGAACCCTCTTCCCCAACCAATGAACCCTCATACCCACCCTAACCTCCAATGAATGACAAACTTCGTGTTCTTCTTCAAGGGCAAGCGAGGATGCAAAGGGGCGTATTGGATCTCACTACTGCCTTAACTGAGGTAGTAAATATAATAGCTTCCCAACATTTGAGCGCTCAAAATACTCCCATGGCTGCATGTGGAGAATCAAAAGAAGAGCGTAGCATGAAGGAAACACTAGAAACTCCATGATAGTTGTAGAGGAAGCCATGATAGTTGTAGAGGAAGAAGTGGTTGAAGATTTAGGAGATGCTGAACCTCCATGGGAATCGAGAGCTGTAAAGGATTCTGCTGAGAAGTTCGAAATTGATGCCAAAGAGGACAGTGCACAACCTCCAAAGCATATACCTTGTGAAAAATTGGACGGAACAGATCAAGAAGTTGATTCCATAGGCAGTGATGATCATGAATCAAGCTCTCCTAATCACGAACTCACATCCGCAACTGAACTCCTTGAGCCTGAAGAATCTTATCCAAGTGAATACAAAGATGATGTCGAGGTAGATTTCTCTCAACCTCCAACATATGACTTGAGTGACGAGGAAGACATAGAAGACTTTGATCAGGACGCAGTTGAAAAATTTTGCAAAGAAGTGGAGGAATTCACAGAAGAATACAAGGGAGTAGAACTTACAGAACCACTGGAAACACCTGTCCCAAGGCCATTACCACCTAATACAAGCTTCAAGTGGGTACAATCCTTAACCTTTATCTTTACCTTTCCACTTGAATATGGTTTACTTGAAATAGATGGCCAGCTTAGAGCTCTCTGCGGCTTTAAGAGTAAGAGGGAAATGGCTCGGTACTCAGAGCTGGTGTACAAGGTTCAATAAGGTTCCGCGCTTCGATTCGATGTGCAAGGATTGGTATCAAGTTCAATTGAATGGGTCTCGGAAGACGTTTGGTCATCTTGGTGAGAATACAATTTCTAAACCGCCTGGATCGAAGAATATAGATCAAGACAACGGCGGATTTAAAAGCAAAGTTTGGGATCCTAGAATCTATTCTGACATTCGTCACCCCGGGAGCCTAAAAACCTGTTTGAAGCTGCTCAACAACTTTACATGCCTAGTTTGGGACCCCGGAGGCTGTTGGCATTGCAAACATTGGTGGAGATTTCTGGATGAATTTAAGCATAAGCCACCATAACAGGAAGCTCATCCAATGTCCAACTTAAGGACTTTAACTAAAAGTGCTAGGTAGGAGACAACCCACCATGGTATGGTCGTTTCTTTTTCAATTTTATTTCGTGTTGTTTGTTTTTATATTATATTATTTTCATTGAACCTGAATATTATTCATTAGCATTGCATACTGCATAATTGCATAATTGCATAATTCCATAAAAAAAAGCACGCGATGCGACCGCATTGCTAACGCGTTCGCGTCAGTCGTGAAAAACACCTCCCACGCATCCGTGTAACTCACGCGAACGCGTGATCTGGAAATCGGCGTAAAAATCCAACGTCCAAAAATTTGGGCTGGAATCGTACAGCTGGTGTGCGTTTAGCACAAAACGGCTCATGCGTTCGCGTCCCTGACGCGAACGCGTCACTTGCAAAACACCCATCCCACGCGAAAGCGTGAGCGACGCGTCTGCGTCGCGTGGATAGCATGGCACCCTAATGGAGATAGAGAGTTGCGCTGAAACGACGCTGGAATTGTGCATTTAGTACAATTTATAGTGACGCGGTCGCGTGCCTCACGCGTCCGCGTCATCCATCTTGTACCCAACCCACGCGATCGCGTCAATCACGCGACCGCGTCAATCCCATTTCACCCTAGCCACGTGATCGCGCGCCCCACGCATTTGCGTGGATTCAAAATCACTAACCCCAACCACGCGAAACCCTATTTCCCTCCCACGTCACCATTCAAAATATATCATAAAATATGGGTTTATCAGCCAGCCACCACCACCACGCCACCAGCGCCGCCTCCCACCACCACCACCCTTACCCCCTTTCTTCTTACCCACCTACCCCTCCACCATCAAACCCTACCCGAACCCCCTGCCACCGAACAGCCGTCCACCGCCGTGCCAACCGCCCTTCACCGCCGCGTCAGCACCACCACCACCACATCCCCATCATCTCTCTGTTCCATAAATTTGTTCTTCCACACACTAGGTTCCGCTGAACGCCAATTTCTCTATCACTTGTAGTTATTTGCTTATTTTTTATTATGTTCGAATTAGGCTAGTTAGAGATGCATGTTTGTAGTGGATTCTAGGTGGTTAGGTAGTTAGGATGTGGTTAGTGGATTTAGGCCTGATAATTGCGCCGTACTTGTTGCTTGTTTTACTTATTCTGCAATTTTGGTCTGGCTGTGATATTTATACTGTTCAAATGCTGTTCTTCACTGTTTCATGCTGTTCTCCTCTATTTGCAGCTTTATTTTAATGAACTGTTCTGCTTGCTGTTTATTACCCGGGAACATCCAATTTTAGCTGGAATACTGCCCAATTTTCTGCAAATTGTTTCCTTCTCATTCATGTATTGGTTTTGGCAATTTTAAATTTTGCATTACTTAGCTTTTACCAAACCAATTTATGAATGCATGGGATAGCATTCTTATTCCTTCTTAATTCCCTGGCTAGTAAATTGCATTATTGATGATTTCCTTTTAATTTTTGCTACTCTCATCTCTATTTGAATTATCATCAATAACCTAATATTTTTGCCTGAATATGAGTTGATTATTCTTTAAATTTGTGAATTTCTTGTTACCTAGGAAACATTTATCAATGCCACTCACTTTAACTTTCTTTCTCCTAAACCCACTGCTTTCCACTTTCTAACCTCTTTTTCACTCTTAACCACTTTTAACTTTCAAACTTCTCTCTTTGGTTTTTAACTATTTACTTTAACTTTCTAAATCAAGGCATGATTCTTATTTTTCCTACTTAACATGAATTCTACTTATATTACATTTTGGATTGGGATTTTTCATCTCAGATTTCTAACTCAAATACATTCCATAATGCACATATACTTAACTCATTTCATAATCCTACTGCACTTTTGCCACTATGTGCTTATCTTGTTATTATTCTATTTGCCTACTTGTCTTCCTGCTTTGTTCTTCAATTATATCCTGGAATTTCTGCTTTTCAGGATGTCTAACCCTCAGCGCAAAGGAAAAGGCAAAGCAAACACTGGCAAAAGAAAAAGAGGCGAATCCTCTATGTCTATCCTAGACATTATGCATGATGACTCCTGGCAGGAAAAGTACTTTACCCTGCAGGAGAAGGCTGACCAGCTCCTCCCTGCCAATGATCCAGTTAAATTTGCAAACAGATACTGTGAGCTGAAGTATCCAGTGTTTGCCACCTCCAGGAACCTGTACCTCGAGAGGACTCTGAAAATTCCAGAAGAACTACAGCAGTACACCTCCGAACAGATAAAACAGAGAGGCTGGTTCTTCTTAGAGAGAAACTTAAGAGAGGTCAATGCTTCCTGGGTAAGAGAGTTTTACTGCGACTATTTCAAGACTTCCCTGGATGCAGTGCACCTCAGAGGGAAACAGATACTGGTCACTGAGGAAGCCATTGAGGATATTCTACAGCTTCAGCCTAAGTCATATCAGCCTGACGGTTACCAAAAGGCTGAATAGGACATGCGCTTTCTGAGATATGACTGGGATGCTGTTGAAGAGAGGAACATTTGTGTGGTCTAGAATTCAGAATAAATTCCCGTTGCAAGTATAGCTTCTAAACCAACAAAAGTCCTTTCTTACAAACGTTTTGCTTGTCACAAGTAACAAACCCCTAAATAAATTGATAACCGAAGTATTTAAACCTCGGGTCATCTTCTCAAGGAACTGCAGGGAGGTATGTTCTTATTATTGGTTATGAGTTTTGTAAATTGGAGTTTTGAAAGTAAGGAACAAGTAATTTAAATGACAAGTAAAATAAATAAATAAATGTAAAATAAACTCTTGGCAAGGTATGAGAAATTGGAAGTACTATCATAGTTATCCTTGTCAATGGTGATGAGAATTGAGTTTTAATCCCACTTAGTTAGCCTTTACTAAAGCAAAGGAAGGTCAAATGACTAATTAGTTTGATCCTCAGGTCTTGGTTAATTCCTAAGAAAGGACTGGAATTATTGAAGTTCAATTCAATTAGCAAAGACAACAATTATCAATCACGTTGAGTTTGATAACTCAAGAGTTACCAATTACTTAACCACGACCAAAAGGGGAAAAGTAAACTTACTCGAATAAAAATGTCTTCAGATTGGAAGCAACAATAACATGAATAAAAGAAAGCAATCATAAACTGAAATACCTCAAATTATATTAAATAGAAATTCAAATCTAAACATAAATGGTTCATAAGCCAATTTGGAGCATTAACAAGTAAAAGCATTAGAATAATTAAAAATAGAGGAGAAACATTAATTGAAGGAAAATATTGAATCTGGTATTGAAGCAATAAAATTAAGAGAAATCCTAATCCTAAAACCTAAGAGAGAGGAGAGAACCTCTCTCTCTAAAAGCTACATCTAAACTATGAAAAGTGAATAATTGGAGATCTCCTTATGAATGGATGCATTCTCCCACTTCATAACCTCTAATATGTGCCTTCTGGACTTGGATCTGGGCCAAAAAGGGCTTTAGAAATCGCTGGGAGCATTTTCTGTAATTTCTGGTGCGTGGCGTCTGTCACGCGTCCGCGTGGGTCACGCGGTCGCGTCATCTGGAGTTTTTCTTGTCACGCGTTCGGTTAGGTCATGCGTCCGCGTCAACTGTGTTTTGCTCATAGCGCGCGTCCGCGTCAGTCACGCGTTCGCGTCGCTGTCTTTTCGTGCTAGGCATGCGACCGCGTCGTCTATGCATTCGCGTCGCTGCTAGTTTCTTCAAAAACTCCATTTTGTGCTTTCCTTCCGTTTTTGTATGTTTCCTTTCCATCCTTTAAGTCATTCCTGCCTTAGAAGATCTGAAACTACTTAACACATAAATCACGACATCGAATGGTAATAAAAGGTAATTAAAATAAATAATTTCAAAGCATAGGAAACATGTAATTCACCTATATCACATAATAAGGAAGGGAAAGTAAAACCATGCAATTTACATGAATAAGTGGGTGAAAGATTGAATAAATCTCTTGAATTGAGCACAATATATATCATAAAATATGGGTTTATCAACCTCCCCACACTTAAACAATAGCATGTCCTCATGCTAAGTCCAAGATAAAGAATAAGGTAAGGTTAAAGTGGTGGAATCTCATGCAATGCAATCTATCCTAAATGCAAACTACCTAATTGAATCATGCAATTCTAATTGTTATTCACTTGTATATAAAACTTACATGTAGTTAAATTAATTCACATTCTCAAGGAATCATATATGCATAGCTAAACCCTAGATAATGTTAAAGTACTTTTACAATTGAGATGGGTAAAAATATTTTTTAAACTTGCAAGATAATTAACAATTTAAGCAGAGATATATGGTGATGAGCTATTGAACCCTCACTGAATTTTGTGTTTACTCCCTAGTCACTAAGTGTTTATTGGGTTAATCACTCTATTCTTCTTTTTATCCTTACTTTCTATAGCTTTGTTCTTCATCTAACCAATCAACAATTATAGAATACAAACATACAAAAATTATCAGGTCTTTTTCAAGGTTGTAATGGGACCAAAGTAAAAGTAAGGGTATATGTATAAGGCTAAGTGAGCTAATAAGTGAATCCTTGATTAGTCTAAGATCTCACCTAACATACATATTTTGTAATTCAATGTTTCTTAACCTATTTGCCCAACTTTTCTCATTTTGTATTGCAAGCTCATGCATTAACTTAAATTTTATCCCATGTGCATTGATTCTTTTTATTTTGCAATTGGGGGATTTGAATACTGAAAATAAACTTCTTTTTTTTTTAATGCACATGGTAATTCAATTGTTTTGATTTCATATGAGCATGCTTTCCCAAATTTTTATTTTGAAATATCTTTATTATTTTTAACTTTCCTACTTCTTTCTATCATCCATGTTCCCATAAAGTTCCCCACACTTAAACAATACACAATTTCTATCTTAAGCTAACCAAGGATTCAACTTGGAATTTTTATTTTGTTTTTCTGCTTAAGGCTAGTAATGTGATTTATAGAACAAGAGGGGATTTAAAAAGCTCAAGGGGGCTAACAAGGGTGATGTAAAAGGTAGGCTAATTTGGGATAAGTGAGGAAAAAAATCAAATGATGGCCTCAATCATTTCTTAGTATGTATCTATACTCTATAGTTGGACATATAGATTAAAACAAAGTAAAGAACATCGGAATAAAAAGAAGGGCAAAACACACAGGAATAAAAATTATGGTTTGAATGTAACCATACAATTAAGCTCAACACTCACAGGCTGTGTGTTCTCTAGCTCAAAAATCATATATCAGTTATATATGTCATGCAAGTAGAAATTAAGAGTTCCCATTATTCTCAATGTAAAAAAAAATTTTTTTGGGTGGCTTTAAAGTTTTAGTGTTCCTCCTTGATGAAAGGTTGTTAACTAACTATCATGTTATGTTCTATATACAAGGTGTGGATTGTTTTTGATTATGTTAAGGTCTCTAGTTTACTTCCTTTTTTTATTTTCAATTTAAACCAAACTATCATATGCTAAAAGGGGTAAACTATACTAATTAATCCACATATTCTATAACTAATAAGTTTAGAATTGCAAACTAAACTAAATGGCAAAAATATGAAATAAAGTGCAGAATGCAGAAAATAGAGTAAAAACACATGAAAAGAACAATGTATAATTACTAAAAGATAAAAATAAAAATAAAGATAAAAATACAGAAAAATAACCAAAATAAAATAAAAGAGTCTGTAGTGGTTCACCAAAAAATACGCCAGAGATGGTGACCTCCCCACACTTAAAATAAAGCATCGTCCTTGATGCTCACTCAAGCTGGGTGTAAAGGAGTGTCATCATTGGAAGGATGGGCTGCTGGAGTCTCGGTAGTGGCCTGAGGATCTGCAGACTGGATGAGCGTAGGAGGATCTGTCTGCTGTAGAGGAGGCTCTGACTGGATGGGAATCTCTGGATCGGTGGCCTGAATCTGGTGTGGCGTCTCTTGCTATGGTGCAGCCTGCTCCGGTCCAACCTGTGCAGCCTGGGTAGGTCTCTCCTCCTCGTGATCGTCCTCCTCCACCTCAGATGTATCAGAAGGGGTGTCAGGCTCGGAGGGGATTTGCCGCCGGAACGAATCATCAACTTGACGTGCTCATAGCGTCGCTTGTTGCGACGCTCCATACAATCCAAGCAGGTGAAGAGTCGATGCACCAAATGGTAAATTGGCTCAGGAGCAGCTGGAGGTGCAGTGGGTGGGGCAGGTGCAGCAGTGGAAGAAGAGGGGGCAGCTGAAGGTGTGGCTGTCTCATCAGAAGCAGTAAGGAATGAAAGTCTGTAGCCTAAAGCCAGAAAGTTCCTACTGTGAGGAATGATCTTCTTGCAATCCGCAGCAGGTGGCTTCTCATCAGCATCCTCCCAAGGCACGTCAGCTCGACGGCCTAGCTAGGTGACCAGGTAAGGAAAAGGGAGGGTGCCTCTGACATGGACCCTGTTCATATAGTGCCACATGAAACGAGGCAGATACAGGTCCTTACCCTCCAGTACACACCATAGAAGGGTGATCATAGTGGCAGGCAGCTCTGTCTCATGAGTGCTCGGCATAATAAAGTTACTCAGGATCTGGTGCCAGAGTCGAGCCTCATCATTCAAGTATATCCGCTTGATTCCTTTAGGCATGGTGGTGTTCTTACCCATGACCCATGGGACAGTAGGGTCAAGGGCTATCCTCTCCTTGACAGCATCCCAGTCAAATCTCAGAAAGCGCATGTCCTCTTCAGCCTTTTGGTAACCGTCAGGCTGATCTGACTTAGGCTGAAGGCGCAGAATATCCTCAATGGCCTCTTCAGTGACTAGTATCTGTTTCCCTCTGAGGTGCACTGCAACCAGGGTAGTCTTGAAATAATTGCAGTAAAACTCTCTTACCCAGGAAGCATTGACCTCAGTCAAATTTCTCTCTAAGAAGAACCAGCCTCTTTGTTTGATCTGATCAGAGGTGTACTGCTGTAGTTCTTCTGGAATTTTCAAAGTCTTCTCCAGGTACAGATTTCTGGAGGTAGCAAACACTGGATACTTCAGCTCACAGTATCGGTTTGCAAACTTAATTGGATCATTGGCAGGGAGGAGCTGGTCAGCCTTCTCCTGCGGGGTAAAGTGCTTTTCCCGCCAGGAGTCATCATGCATAATCTCCAGGAGAGACATAGAGGATTCACCTCTTTTCCGTTTGCCAGTTGTTGCCTTTCCTTTTTCCTTTCTTTGAGGGTCAGACATCCTGAAAAATAGAAATCTAGGATATAATTAAAAGCAGGAAAACAAGTAGGCAAATAACAAGATAAGCACAAAGTGGCAAAGGAGCAGTAGAATTATGAAATGAGTTGAAGAAATTTATATATTTGGATTGTTTCGGAGGTCAAAATATGAGATGAGAAATCATAATCCAAAAGAATTTATGAGTGGAATACTTGATAATTAGGAGCAACAATGATCATGCCATGAGTTAAAAAGTTGAAAGAGTTAGTCAAAAAGCAGAGGGGGAAGTTAGAAAGTTAAAAGTGGTTAAACTTGAAAAAGAGGTTAGAAAGTGAAAATCAGTGAGTTGGTAAAAAGAAAATCAGAGTAAGTGGCATGATGATCGGTTTCTTAGTAATAAGAATTTCACAATTTTAAGCAACAGTCAACTCATATTCAAGCAAGGAAATCAAGTTGTTGATGATTCATATAGATATAGAAATAGCAAAAAGTGAAATCTAATCAACAATAATGTGATTTATTAACTGGGAAAAATAGATGAATAGGAATGCTGGCCCGTGCATTCATGAATTAGTTTGGTAAAAGCTGAGGAGTGCCAAATTCAAATTGCCAAAACCAAAACAAGAATGAATATCAAAACAATTTACAGAAAGTTGGGCAGCATTCCGGCTAAAATTGGATGTTCCCAAGTAATAAATAGCAAGCAGAATAGTTCATATAAATTAAAGTAAAGCTGCAATTACGGAATATGAATCATGAAAAAGCAGTGTAAAAAGCAGCATAAAACAGGAAAGAACAGCATATGAACAGTACTAACATCACAGCAACAGCAGAATTACGAAAATGATAAAACAAGTAGCAAGAACAGCGCAATTAAACAGGCCTAAATCCACTAACCACATCCTAGCTACCTAACCACCTAGAACCTAGAACAAACATGCATCTCTAACTAGCCTAATATGAACATGATTGGAAAAATATGCAACTAACTACGAATGAAAGGAAAATGGTGTTTGGCGGAACCTGGTAGCCGTATGAACTAAGCTAGGGAACTGTGGTAGTTGGGGGTGGGTTGCAGAGAAGAAAGGAAGAAGAAGGGGAATAGGGGGGCGCGACGGGTAGGGTTTCGCGTCATTGGGGGTTAGTAAATTTGAATCCACGCGAACGCGTGGGGCACGCGGTCGCGTGGAATGGGTAAAAGGATGCATGACGCGGTCACGTGAGGCATGCGACCGCGTCGCTGGAAATTGTGCTAAACGCACAATTCCAACATCATTTCAGTGCAACTCTCTGTCTCCTTTGGGGTGTTGTGCAATCCACGCGACGCGAACACATCGCTCATGCTTTCGCGTGGGATGGGTGTTTTGCAAGTGACGCGTTCGCATGATGGACGCGAACGCGTGGGCCCTTTTGTGCTAAACGCACAACAGCCGCACGATTCCAGCCTAGATTTCTGGGTGTTGGATTTTTACGCCGATTTCCAGATCACGCGGCCGCGTGAATAACGCGGACACGTGGGGGTGTTTTTCGCAACTGACGCGAACGCTTTAGCGATACGATCGCGTCGCACGCCTTCCTCTTTCTCTCTTTTTTTTATGCAATTATGTAGTTATGCAGTATGTAATGCTAATACAAATGCTTACGAATAATATCCAGGTTCAATGAAAATAAAACAATATAAAAATAAACAAAACGAAATAAAATGGAAACACGAATGATCATACCATGGTGGGTTGTCTCCCACCTAGCACTTTTAGTTAAAGTCCTTAAGTTGGACATTGGATGAGCTTCATGTTATGGCGGCTTATGCTTAAATTCATCCAGAAAACTCCACCAATGTTTGGAATGCCAACAGCCTCTGCGGTCCCAAACTAGGCATGTAAAGCTTCTGAGCAGCTTCAAACAGATTCTCAGGCTCCTGGGGTGACGAATTTCAGAATATTTTCCAGGATCCCAAACATTGCTTTTAAATCCGCCTTTGTCTTGATCTATATTCTTCGATCCGGGCGGTTTAGAAATTATATTCTCACCAAGATGACCAAACGTTTCCCGAGATCCATTCTATCGAACATGATATCAATCCGTGCACTTCGAATTGAAGCGTGGAACCTTATTGAACCTTGTGCACCAACTCTTAGTACGAGCCATTTCCCTCTTACTCTTAAAGCCGCAGAGAGCTCTAAGTTGGCCATCTGTTTTAAGCAAACCATATTCAAGTGGAAAAAAAGGTTAAAGGTTAACGATTGTACCCACATGAAGCTTGTATTGGGTGGTAATGGCCTTGGGATAGGTGTTTCCAGTGGTTCTATAAGTTCTACTCCCTTGTAATCTTCTGTGAATTCCTCCACTTTGTTGCAAAATTCTTCAAATGCAACCATGTCTTGATCAAAGTCTTCGACATCTTCTGCATCACTCAAGTCATAAGTTGGAGGTTGACAAAAATCTACCTCGACATCATCTTCGTATTCACTTGGATAAGGTTCTTCAATCTCAGAGAATTCACTTGCGGATGCAAGTTTATTACTAGGAGAACTTGACTTGAGACTATCATCATCAAGGAAACGTGCGTCTTGGGTTATTCCGTCTAGTTCTTCATGAAACACCTGCTTTGGGGGTTGTGCACTATCCTCCTTAGCATCAATTGTAACGTCCTTGACGGAATTCTTCACAACTCTGGATTCCCATGGAGGTTCAGCATCTCCTAAATCTTCAATCAGTACTTCTTCTTCTTGGATAATTTGAGCTTCCTCCAATTGTTCCAGAACAAAGTTATGCTCATTACTGCTCTCTGGGGTTTCTAGTGTCTCCTTCATGCTACGTTTGTCATTAGATTCTCCACATAAGACTATTGGAGTTCCTTGAGTGTCTAAACATCTAGAAGATAATTGATGGATTGCTTGCTCCAAATGATGAAGGGTTGTATGAAGTTGATCTACTGTTTTCTTAAGGCGAACCTGTGATTCTCAAGGTGATGAATTTAGACATAGTACATAGGGAAGTGGTGGTGTTTGGGAGTAATTGGATTGGAATTGGGGTAAATAAGGATCATATGGTGGTGAATGGTGAAAAGGAGCTTGTGAGTGTGGTGGTTCAAAGTTATGTTGAGAGGATGGTCTATAGGCACAGGGTGGGGCTTGTTGGTAGTTACAAGGTTGTCCACCATATCTATCAGCTTGGTATGTATTGTAGAATGGTCTTTGTCCATGATATCTTGGAGGGTGTTGTTGCCTAAAGGGTTGATCAAATCCTCTTGGCTCCATCCATCTTTGATTTCTCTAACCTTGATGCATGTTCCTGCTATAACTTCCGTTCCCTTCAACAATATTAGAACCAAACTCAAAGCAAGAGGGGTGAGAATTCATAGTAGCTAAAAGAGGTAAAAAAGAAAAACAAAAACAATTAAACAAATAAAAGAAAAATATTTACAATAACAAATAATAAGGCACACGATTGTAGTTCTCCGGCAACGGTGCCATTTTGAAGAGAGGAACTTTTGCGTGGTCTAAAATTCAGAATAAATTCCCGTTGCAAGTATAGCTTCCAAACCAACAAAAGTCCTTTCTTACAAACGTTTTGGTTGTCACAAGTAACAAACCCCTAAATAAATTGATAACCGAAGTATTTAAATCTCGGGTCGTCTTCTCAAGGAACTGCAGGGAGGTATGTTCTTATTATTGGTTATGAGTTTTGTAAATTGGGGT
Organism: Arachis ipaensis; assembly: GCF_000816755.2. NCBI lineage: Eukaryota > Viridiplantae > Streptophyta > Magnoliopsida > Fabales > Fabaceae > Arachis > Arachis ipaensis. The sequence continues at coordinate 97,731,486 of NC_029789.2, read as the reverse complement.
TTTGAAAGTAAGGAACAAGTAATTTAATGACAAGTAAAATAAATAAATAAATGTAAAATAAACTCTTGGCAAGGTATGAGAAATTGGAAGTCCTATCCTAGTTATCCTTATCAATGGTGATGAGAATTGAGTTTTAATCCCACTTAGTTAGCCTTTACTAAAGCAAAGGAAGGTCAAGTGACTAATTAGTTTGATCCTCAGGTCCTGGTCAATTCCTAAGAAAGGACTGGAGTTATTGAAGTTCAATTCAATTAGCAAAGACAACAATTATCAATCACATTGAGTTTGATAACTCAAGAGTTACCAATTACTTAACCAAGGCCAAAAGGGGAAAAGTAAACTTACTCGAATAAAAATGTCTTCAGATTCGAAGTAACCATAACATGAATAAAAGAAAGCAATCATAAACTGAAATACCTCAAATTATATTAAATAGAAATTCAAATCTAAACATAAATGGTTCATAAGCCAATTTGGAGCATTAACAAGTAAAAGCATTGGAATAATTAAAAATAGAGGAGAAACATTAATTAAAGAAAAATATTGAACCTGTTATTGAAGTAATAAAATTAAGAGAAATCCTAATCCAAAAACCTAAGAGAGAGGAGAGAACCTCTCTCTCTAAAAACTACATCTATACTATGAAAAGTGAATAATTGGAGATCTCCTTCTGAATGGATGCATTCCCCCACTTCATAACCTCTAATATGTGCCTTCTGGACTTGGATCTGGGCCAAAAAATGCTTCAGAAATCGCTGGGAGCATTTTCTGTAATTTCTGGTACGTGGCATCTGTCACGCGTCCGCGTGGGTCATGCGGTCGCGTCATCTGGAGTTTTCCTTGTCACGCATTCACTTAAGTCATGCGTCTGCGTCATCTGTGTTCTGCTCATAGCGCGCGTCCGCGTCAGTCACCTATTCGCGTCGCTGTCTTTTCGTGCTAGGCATGCGGCCGCGTCGTCCATGCGCTCGCGTCGCTGCCAGTTTCTTCAAAAACTCCATTTTGTGCTTTCCTTCCATTTTTGTATGTTTCCTTTCCATCCTTTAAGTCATTCCTACCTTAGAAGATCTGAAACTACTTAACACACAAATCACGGCATCGAATGGTAATAAAAGGTAATTAAAATAAATAATTTCAAAGCATAGGAAACATGTAATTCACATATATCACATAATAAGGAAGGGAAAGTAAAACCATGCAATTTCACATGAATAAGTGGGTGAAGGGTTGAATAAATCACTTAAATTGAGCACAATATATATCATAAAATATGGGTTTATCAACCTCCCCACACTTAAACAATAGCATGTCCTCATGCTAAATCCAAGATAAAGAGTAAGGTAAGGTTAAAGTGGTGGAATCTCATGCAATGCAATCTATCCTAAATGCAAACTACCTAAATGAATCATGCAATTCTAATTGTTATTCACTTGTATATAAAACTTATATGTAGTTAAATTAATACACATTCTCAAGGAAACATATATTCATAGCCAAACCCTAGATAATTGTTGAGTAAACACTGAGTGATTAACCCAATAAACACTGAGTGACTAGAGAGTAAACACAAAATCCAGTGAGGATTCAATAGCTCATCACCATATATCTCTGCTTAAATTGTTAATTGTCTTGCAAGTTTGTGAAATATTTTTATCCATCTCAATTGTAAAAGTGCTTTAACATTATCTAAGGTTTGGCTATGCATATATGATTCCTTGAGGATATGAATAAATTTAACTACATGTAAGCTTTATATACAAGTGAATAACAATAAGAATTGCATGATTCATTTAGGTAGTTGCATTTAGAATAGATTGCATTGCATGAGATTCCACCACTTTAACCTTACCTTACTCTTTATCTTGGATTTAGCATGAGGACATGCTATTGTTTAAGTGTGGGGAGGTTGATAAACCCATATTTCATGATATATTTTGTGCTCAATTTAAGTGATTTATTCAACCCTTCACCCACTTATTCATGTGAAATTTAATGGTTTTACTTTCCCTTCCTTATTATGTGATATATGTGAAAAACATGTTTCCTATGCTTTAAAAATAATTATTTTAATTACCTTTTATTACCATTCGATGTCGTGATTTGTGTGTTGAGTATTTTCAGATCTCCTAAGGCAGGAATGATTTAAAGGATGGAAAGGAAACATACAAAAATGGAAGGAAAGCACAAAATGGAGTTTTTGAAGAAACTGGCAGTGACGCGAACGCATGGACGACGCAGCCGCGTGCCTAGCGCGAAAAGGCAGTGACGCGAACGCGTGACTAACGCGGATGCGCGCCTTGAGCAGAATGCAAATGACGCGTACGCATGACTGAAGCGAATGCGTGATAAGGAAAACTCCCAGATGACGCGACCGTGTGACCCACGCGGACGCGTGACAGACGTTATGCACCAGAAACTGCAGAAAATGCTCCCAGCGATTTCTGAAACCCTTTTTGGCCCAGATCCAAGTACAAAAAGCACAGATTAGAGGTTATAAAGTGGGAGAATGCATCCATTCATAAGGAAGTCTTCAATCATTCACTTAAAGGATTAGGATTCCTCTTAAAGGATTAGGATTAGGATTCTCTCCTCTCTCTTAGGTTTTAGGATTAGGATTCCTCTTAAAGGATTTAGGATTTCAACTCTTCATCAGGTTCAATATTTCTTTTACTTTATATTTCTCTTTTACTTTCAGATACTTTAATGCTCTCATTTTAATTACTTATGTTGCCAAATTGGCTTATGAACTCTCTATGTTTAGATTGATTTTCTCTTATTAATGCAATTGAGGTATTTCAGATTTATGATTCTTGTTTAGCTTTTTATATTCTTGGCTTTAATTGATTAACTGGAAGCTCTTGAGTAATCAACTTATCGTGATTGATTGTTATGTCGGCTAATTGACTGGAATTTCACTAACTCTAGTCTTTCCTTAGGAGTTGGCTAGGACTTGGGAATCTAACTAATTAGTTCACTTGACTTTCCCTTGCTTTCGTAAAGGTTAACTAAGTGGGATTAACTTCAATTCTCATAGGAGTAACTAGGATAGGACTTCCGAATTTTATACCTTGCCAAGAGTTTATTTTATAGTTATTTATTTATTTTACTTGTCGTTTAAATTACTTGTTCCTTACTTTCAAAACCCCAAATTTACAAGACTCATAACCAATAATAAGAACACCTCCCTGCAGTTCCTTGAGAAGACGACCCGAGGTTTAAATACTTCGGTTATCAATTTTAAAGGGGTTTGTTACTTGTGACAACCAAAACGTTTGTATGAAAGGATTTTCTGTTGGTTTAGAAGCTATACTTACAACGCGATCATATTTTTATATTTCTTTACTGATAGAAAAACCGATCGTCACATTGCAACTCCTAGGGAAGACAACCAGGGAGCTAAATACTCTCGGTTTATATTTTGTATTGGATTTAATATTTGATAATAAGATTTCATTGTTGGTCTGGACTATGCTACCAATGAATTGATGCTTGTCTTGATTGATTCCAAACCATAAAAGAATTCTCTTATCAAATTTGGCGCCATTGCCGGGGAGTTGCAATGGTGTTGTTTTTGGCTATTGTATATATGTTAATATGTAAATAGCTTGCTTTTTGGTTGTCTTTGTTGATTGTTAGGATTGGGATCCCAGAGGACATTGGATATTCTAGCATTGGTAGGGAAGTCAAGCACAAGCCACCGTAGCAAGGGCTCTCCCAATTGTCTAACTTAAAGACATTAAATAAAAGTGTTTAGTAACATTGTTCTAACTCTTCTCTTTATGTATATATTTTGACTTATTTGCTTTTTGTTATGCTTGGTTAGGTTAGAATTAGTTTAATTTAGAGTTAGTTAAGTTAATTTTGGTTTGGATCATGAATTTATGGGTTCTTGCATGTTTTGGTGTTGAGTTTTGATTGAACTAAGGCTTGGTACCTTAGAATTTTGAAGAAAATTTTTTTTGCAAAACAGGGCATTTGTGCATACGTACGTACCTGTGTGTGCGCACAGAACTTCTATTTTCTGCGACCTGTGCGTGCGCATCGACCTGTGCGCACGCACACACATGATTTTTCCCCCTGTTTGCAGTGCCAGCACGCCTTGTGCGCGCGCATTCCCCTACTTTCTGCGACCTATGCATGCGCACCCACTCGTGTGCATGCACACATACCCTTTTTCGCGCTGTATGTGCGGCCGCATAGACGTGTGCATCCGCACACCAACTTACAACCACTCTGGTAGGAGCGTTGGCACAGCCTGTACGTTTGAACCCCTGCCTTTACGCTCTTGTGCACGCGCACGGACCTGTGTGCGCGCGCACACATGATCCTAAAAAAAAAACCTTCTGTGCGTGCGCACAGCCCCGTGCGCACGCACACGTCTTGCTCCCTCTTCTGCCAAGAGCGCTCGCATAGAGTGTGCACTCGCACACCTTCCTTTTCAGCCTTGTGTGCGCACGCACACTACCCTATGCGTGCGCACACCCCTGTTTTCTCACACTTTACTTCTTTTCTTCTCTTCTCTCTATTTCTTCTCTTCTTCTTCCTTATACCCCTCTCTTCTCTTGCTTTTGCCCTATTCTCTACTTGCTTTACTTTATTTTGCTTGCATTTCATTTTCCTTTTGGTAATTATATTAGTTTTAGTTTAGTTGTTTGTTAATTGAATAAGTTGCAAGTGTTTGCTTAATGTTGATTGGGTTGCTTCTCGCTTAAATTTTGGTTTAGTTTTTTGATGAATATGTGCACTATGTATCAAGTCTTTGTTTATATGCCTAGATGAATTGTGAGTTTGATTCATATGTTGTAGCTATCATATGCATTAGACTTTATCCTTGTTTGGCATTATGAATTGTGCACTTTTACTTTAGTGAATTGAGTTGAGCTATTTATTCATCATGGTTTTAGTGAATATAATCACATAACAAGGTATTTGTTCCTTGTTAATGCCTTGCATTTTTTTTTAGTTGACTTGACTTGATTCTTATCAAGATTTGTCACTTTTTGTAACAAGCACCTTATACATGTGGTTATTTCATTATTCCTAAGGGTGAATAAGTATTCTCTTTTTCATCATTGAATTGGTTATTGTTAATTGTGTCATTTTCTATTAATTTTGCACTTTCACTTGCACAATTTCAATATCCAATAGTTCCAATACTCAATTCACTTTAGTTGTGGTTACCTAGGTTGTTTGTATCTTGGTTGTTGCTTATTCATCACTTGCAACCTAGGCCACTTAATTGAGGAACATACTATTTCTTTTGCTTTTGTGGTTATTGCTTTATCTTATCAATGTGTTGTGTTCTAAATTGTGTGCGCATTTAGAATACACACATTGCCTTTTTATCATACCACACACATCTCACTTTTCCTCAATTGTTGTTTATTGGTTTATATAGCAACCTGGAGCCCTCGGAGCCCATCAGCTGAAGGTGGAGCCTCATAGTCCTTCATCCCCCAGATCATGTATATACACGGAAGACCGTGCATTATTTAAGTGTGGGGGAGGATCACCAACTTCAAGGGGGTAAAATTTCTTTTCTTAGACACCTTGCAACATTCTTTTTATTCTTTTTCTTCAATTTTTGTAATTTTTTTCTTGTTTGCGTTCTGTTTGGTTTGATTTATTTGTATATATCTCTTTAATGCTCATAGTATATGATATTAAATACTTGCTTGATTGCATGGTAGAGTATAAGTTTGGTAAAACAAAAAAGAATTTTCAAGAAATCTCTTTTTGGGCATTCTATTGATTAGATTTGAAAATTGTTTTTGAACTTGCTTGGAGTATCTTTTTATGGAACATAGAAAAGAGCTTAAACAAATACCAAGTGAGATTTGAGCTTTGATTGTGTGGTTGCATATTTTCAATCACAATTTTTGTTCTTGTGTGTGATAAACTCCTTTTATGATTGTGATCTTTGATTTGCTTTAATCTATATGTCCTTTATTTGTTGTTTTGAATGCATCTAGTATGATTGAGGCCATTGTTGAAATCAAACTCACTTATCCCACATGGCCAACCCTTACATCTACCATTGTAAATCACTTTTTAAGCCTTTTAATTCTCCTTTATTCTTATTTGAAGCACATCATTTGCCCTAAGTGAAAAACCATTATGTCCATTGATTGCATCTTTGATTAGCTTGGGTATGAGGGTGTGTGTTAATCAAGTATGGAAGAATTTGTGGGAAACATTGATAGTTAGTGCTTTGGGTGTTTATTGAGAATATTTCAGAAAATGGGAAAACACTCATGCATCTATTAAGTAAGACATATGCATCTCTTTTTGTTGATAAAAGGAAAATTTTGGTGTATATACCTTTTGAAAAAAAAAAGAGAAAGAAAAGAAAAGAAAAGATAATAAGAATGAAAATAAGAGATGCATATGTGGTTGAATTGAAAAGAAGCATGCATGAGTGAATGTGAGAAAGAGATAAATGGGTAGCTAGGATTATTTTGTTATGTATATAGGATGATATATAGGATTAGGTGGGATGCTTGAGCTAATGAAAGATCCAATCTAATAGTCCACTTAACCATATTAATCCTACCCTTACCTAAGCCCCATTACAACCCACAAAAGTCCTCATGATATTTGCATTCATTCATCAAATATTAGTTGATTGTTAGATGACTTGCAAATCTTTGAGAAACATGATTAAAGGGGATTGAGTGATTAGGCCCTAAACACTGAGCGACTAAAGTGTAAACACATCCTGTGAGGGGTTCAATCGCTCAATTCTATGTTTCCATTGCTTATCTTGTGTCTTCTTGCAAGTTGTTGAACTTAATTTTGAAAATTTCAAATCAAATCTTTGGACATTGATTATATTGCTATATTTTCTTGTCTTGGCCCTAAAGTTCTACTATGTATTGATTGAGATTCTTTAGTTTGTTTTTACCTAATCAATAGGAAGCATATTGTAGATAGATATAGAGAGCATTAAGTATAGTGCATGTATATAAGTAGTTGCATTGAATAAATCATTTACCACTTCATTCATCTCCTTTGGTTGTGTTAAGCATGAGGACATGCTTGGTTTAAGTGTGGGAGAATTGATGAATCCATATTTTACGATATATTTTGGTTTGATTTGAGTGGATTCCATCACATAAACCCACATTTATTCACCTAAATACCATGCTTTTGAGATTTCTTCCTAAATTGTGCTTGAAAGTGAAAACATGCTCTTTTGTGCTTAATTTAGTCAATTTTATTCACTTTAATCCCATTTGGTGCCTTGATGTATTTGTTAAGTGATTTTCAGGTTTCCAAGGCAAGTATGGGTTGAAGAAGTGAGGAAAAGAGCATGCAAAAGGGAAGAATTCAAGAAATGAAGGATTTGGAAAGCTGCCAGCCCTGACCTCTCTGTACTAAATTGGTCATAACTTGAGCTACAGAGGTCCAAATGAGGCATTTCCAGTGGCATTGGAAAGCTAACGTCCGGGGCTTCAAAATGATATACAATTTGCTATAGTGAACATAAGTCTAAGTGTGCGTATGCACAGGTACTTGTGCATACGCACAAGTCAGGATTCAGCATGTGTGCGGACGCACACATCTGTGCGTCTGCACAGGTCCCTGCACGTGACCACATTAATTACAACTCGCTAGCAGTGAATTCTGGGCCCCCAAAACTCAATTCAACTTATTTTTTGAAGCTATTTAAGGCCAAATTGAAGAAGGATGAAGGGGGGGTAATTAGGTTTAGTTTTTATAATATTTTCTCTTAGTTTCTAAAGAGAGAAGCTCCCCCCTCTCTAGAATTAGGGTTTTCTTAGTTTAATTTCCTTTAATTTCAGCATTTAATTCTTGTTTTAATGTAGTTTCATTTATATTTCTATGCTTCCTTGTCTTTATCTTCTTCATCTCTTTTGTTATTTTCTCTTTTATGTCAATTCTCATGTTATGAACACTTTTGTTATTTTAATTCTAATTAATGCAATTTTATGTTTCCATGTCATTTATTGCTTTCTTTAGTTGTCATTGTTATTTTCTTCCTTTAGTAGCTTTAGAATTTATTTTAATGCATTTTAATATTACTTTATTCTCATGCACACCAAGTGTTTGATAAAATACTTGGCTTAGTTTTCACTTAGTTTTTCTCCACTCTTGGCTTGAAATTGTTGACTTTGGTGATCCTTGAGTCATTGATGTCCATTCTTGTTTGATATATTAGAGTAGTTAGTTGATTTAGTTTCACTTGACTCTATGTGACCCCTTAGTGTTGACATAGGACTTAGGGATTGAAATTAACTATGCCTATTTGACTTATCTTTGATGTAAGGTTGACTAAGTAAGATTAACTCTTCATAATCCTCATATGTTTGTGGTCAATGGCTAGGATAGGTAGCCTTAGTCCTTAATTACTTGCCAAGAGGTTTCTTGCTTTTGAAGTTTTATTGCTTTGACTTTTACTTACTTTCATTTACTTTCTTGCATGTTAAGTTACTTTCTTGCTATTTCCTTTCCTTGCACTTTATTGCCTTGATTCTTATTGCTTTAATGTTTAATTTCTTGCATGTTTAGTTTTCACACTCTTGGATGAGAAATTAGATATTTGGGTGGAATTGAGTTATGGATGTCCATTCCGCATTATGTGAGATTAGTTAATTGATTTGATTTCTATTGACGCTAGTCTTTCACTAAGTAATTAGTGAGTTGACTAGGACTTATGGATTGAGATCAATTACACCTTTGACTAATTCTCAAGGATGACTGATTGATTTGGATTGATTCCATACAATTGCCATGTTTGTGGTCCATAACTAGGATAGAAAACCTAGATTACCCACTTCTTGCCAAGAGTCCTTTAATTACTTTCCTTTAATTCTTTGCATGATCACTTACTTTCTTGGTATTTACATTTCTTGCTCTCTTGCCTTCATTCCAAATTCTCCATGCTCTCTCTCATAGCCAATAAATGATTGTACATTTCATTGCAACTCCTAGGGAAGATGACCCGGGAGCTAAATACTCTCGGTTTATATTTTGTATTGGATTTAATATTTGATAGTGAGAATTCATTTTTGGTTTGGACTATGCTACCAACGAATTGATGCTTGTCTTGATTGATTCCGAACCATACAAGAATTCTCTTATCATACCTCCTCTGCCATCGTTTCTGTCTCTCTATCTGCGTTTTTTCTTTTAAAAAATTAAAAGCCTAAAGCTGAATGTTGTTGTGTGTTAGAAGGTTTTGGCTGGTGGTGTTTGCAACATTGATGTATGGGGAGGTTTGCTTTAGGTAGTGACGGTGATGATGATGTGGTGGGCGAGTGATGTGGTACCGAGGTAGGGGTGGGAGGGGCTGCAATATGGTGAGGGTTGGTTAGAATTTGTAGTAGCACAACAAATATGGGAGTAATAGTAAAGTTTATTGCAAGTGATGATTTATTAAGATGGTTGAAAGAAGAAGAGAGCAGTGTATCTGTGTATGATGGTAGTGGAGATAGGGGATTGAAAGAAGGATAAAATTAAAAAAAAAGTGTTGACTACATGTTGACTGTTAAAAATATGACGGTAAAAATAGAATTAGAATTTACCAAAATTGTTAAAGATAAAATTAAAACAAATTAAATATCAAAATTTTTTTAAATCTTTTTTAACATTAAAAATAAAAAATATATTTTATTTTTTATTTTTTAATAAAAACTAAATATAAAATAATATTTAAAAGATACTTAATTACACCGTATTATAATTGCTCGAAAAGTTTATTTTTGCAATTCATGAAGCGAACCAAGTCTTGCTTCTCTTCTTCAGAAAGTGCAAAATTGGAGAACAAGGTCATAATTTGATAAGCTGGTGCAAAGTTAGTACTGGTTCTGGAATAAATAGAGTATTTGTTGGCTTATGAGCCTCACTTGCAAGCTGGAACTGGTTTTGGAGCACAACTTCCTCAAGAATTTATACGGTGAGAGAGAAAAGTTTAATCCAGAATAGTGCAGAAAAATGGCTATGATTATATAGTAATTTTTTACAAGTGCTTGACATACAACTCTGATTGATTTTTTGAAATAAATTAAAAAAATATTTATTTCTAAAAACATGTTATTCGAACTTCAATTTTTGAGATACATTTTTTTTTAGAATTTAGGACAAGTTCACCGCACTCCTGCGCGAACTCTATAATTTAAATAGAGTTTGCCTAACCCTCCGGCGAATTTCAAGTTGAGTTCGACATACTATATAAATCATGGGGCCAATTCAGTTTGTCGCTTTATTCCTTCCAAATCTACTTTCTTCCTCCTTCGCTTGTGATATTCAAAATTTTCTCTACGAGATTTTCTGTCTTCCGATGTCTGTGAAGTTCGTTATCTAGTATATTGTCAGCTTCAGGTCAGTATATAACATGTTAGTTAGACTTAATGTCTACTGTTTACATGTTAATTAGAGTATATAACGTATTAGTTAAATTTTTTATGTTATTATTTTCAAGTATAGTTACTGTTTACTGTTTATAACATGTTAATTAGAGTAAGTTATTAGTTAATTGTTAATTAGTTTAGTCGGAATAGTTAGTTTAAGTTGTGATTTAGATGGTAATTACTGGAATAATTAGTTAGATTAGATTAAAATGATACATAGTTAATAAAATTAAGTTATCAGTTAATTATTGATTAGTATGTTTATAGAGTTAGTTGAATATGTAATTGGATTATATTATATTAGAATGATACATAGTTAGTAAAATTAAGTTATCAGTTAATTATTCATTATTATATTTATAGAGTTAGTTGACGGCCTCATGTAGTTGGTTTACATTTTAATTAGTGAGTTTATAAACTGATTAAGATGTAAGGTAGACAATTAGTTTAAATATATCTTCTAAAAATTTAGTTAATGTCAAAAGAATTGAGTTTAGTTTATGTTATTTTATTTTACTAGGGTGTAGTTAGACGAAGCAACAGTTATTGAGGTACGAGCATATACTTTACAGATTGGATCAGGCTGAACACATTGCCGACAGACTTGATCGAGTGGTACACTTTTATTAATCTTGTTTATTATATTGTAATAAAATGTGAATTTGTAATTTTATGTGTTAACTCCCTTTTTTTAACTTGATTTTTTGGTTCGGTAGGCGCCTCGGATCTTTCGCACCAGACGAAATTTGATGAGATTCCCGCCTAAGCAGATTAGGCCATATATCAGGTGATCCGGGTTTGAGCATGTGGCATATATGGTGGAATTCGAGTACGATTGTTCACTGGCGTCAGCATTGATAAAGAGGTGGAGACCTGAGTCTCATACGTTTCATTTGCCATGCGGGGAGATGACTATCACCCTGCAGGATGTGGCCTACCAGTTGGGACTCAAGATCAATGGTGATCCTATTAGTGGCTGCATCGGTGAGTGGGAGCAGCACCATGATGGATAGTCCATTGAGAATTTTTGCCACCAGCTACTGGGTGATGTTCTTGGCCCAGAGGGTAGACAGTGCCAAACCAAGTGCACTGTCAAACTCACATGGTTTCACAATACCGTCTGAGGAGAGCTGGAGTAGGATGCCACTGAGGAGCACTTATTGCAGTAAACGAGAGGTTATATTATGTAGGTGATCAGGGATATATTATTTGTGGATGCATCTGTCAGCACAATCTGGGTGGTTGCTTAGTTCACTGCTCTCCTGGACCTATCACCATATTCCACTACTACGGCCAGATGGATTTGATACTCGTCAATTTCTGCTAGTTCAAAGGTATCTCTAACCTACCATTTTTCTTACTTTCAGCGATATGCTATGCATATGTTCCAAGAGAAACTGGACCCGAACTGGATACATTGTACATCATATCTCAACTGGTCACTCTCTAGTATTTTATACTCCATAACTAACTGATGCTATACCTCTTAACTGCCAACATGACTTTTTTCTTGCTCTCAAATTATTGTCCAACCTCGAACTCATTTCTTGGATCCTCTTCGAGGCCTCGATGGGTAAACGACCAATCTAAAGTCATTGCATCAAGATTCAACCTGGAGAAGTGATCCATCCGGTCATATGGTCGAGAAATGGCAGGCTATGTCGAGGGATTTGTGTGTCACTGTAATAGTTCATCTCATCTTTCTCGTCACCATCATCAAGAATTTCCCTTGGTTCATCATCAGCATCATCTCCGTCATCAGGGTTAACTTCATACGGATTTAGCATCGAATTCTTGATAGCAGAACCCTCATGACTTTCAACATTATCTTCCATCATGTCAGCATTACTGATGAGCGGATAATTTATACGCTTTTTAGCATTGTTTTTACATAGTTTTTAGTATGATTTAGTTAGTTTTTAATATATTTTTATTAGTTTTTAAATAAAAATCACATTTCTGGATTTTACTATGAGTTTGTGTGTTTCTCTGTGATTTCAGGTAATTTCTGGCTGAAATTGAGGGACTTGAGCAAAAATCTAATTCAGAGGCTGAAGAAGGACTGCAGATGCTGTTGGATTCTGACCTCCCTACACTCAAAGTAGATTTTTTGGAGCTACAGAAACCCAATTGGTGTACTCTCAATTGCGTTTGAAAGTAGACATCCAGGGCTTTCCAGAAATATATAATAGTCTATACTTTTCCCGAGTTTAGATGACGCAACCTGGCGTTTAATGCCAGCTTTTTGCCCTATTCTGGCTTTAAACGCCAGAAACAAGTTGCAAAGTAGAGTTAAACGCCAGAAACAAGTTACAAACTGGCGTTTAACTTGAAGGAAGACCTCTACACGTGAAAGCTTCAATGCTCAGCCCAAGCACACACCAAGTTGGCCCGAAAGTAGATTTCTGCATCATTTACTTAATTTTGTAACCCTAGTAACTAGTTTAGTATAAATATAACTTTTTACTATTGTACTAGGGGTCTTTTTCCCACATCTTTGGATCATTTTTAGATCTTTGGAATGTTTTTCCTTAGACATGGGGGCTGGCCATTCGGCCATGCCTGGACCATTATCACTTATGTATTTTCAACGGTAGAGTTTTTACACACCATAGATTAAGGTGTGGAGCTCTGCTGTTCCTCATGAATTAATGCAAAGTACTATTATTTTTGTATTCAACTCAAGCCTATTTCTTCTCTAGGATATTCATTCGCACACAAGAACATGATGAATGTGATGATTATGTGACGCTCATCACCATTCTCACCATTATCACCATTCTCACCATTCTCATCCGGGAAGGGATGACTGTGACGAGCTTCAAACTCGCAAGTGTTGGTCGTAGTGACAGACGCAAAAGGATCACTGGATCCTATTCCAACATGATCGAGAACCGACAGATGATTAGCCGTGCGGTGACAGCGCATTTGGACCATTTTCACTGAAAGGACGGGAAGTAGCCATTGACAACGGTGATGCCCAGCATACAGCTTGCCATGGAAAGGAGTATGAATGATTGGATGAAAGCAGTAGGAAAGCAGAGGTTCAGAAGGAACAAAAGCAACTCCATACGCTTATCTGAAATTCTCACCAATGAATTACATAAGTATTTCTATCCTATTTTATATTTTAATTATATTTTAATTATCAATTCTCCATAACCAATTGAATTCGGCTGATTGAGATTTACAAGGTGACATAGCTTGCTTCAAGCCGACAATCTCCGTGGGATCGACCATTACTCACGTAAGGTTTATTACTTAGATGACCCAGTGCACTTGCTGGTTAGTTGTATCGAAATTGTGAAAAAGAATTTAAGATTGCAAACATGCGTGCTAAGTTTTTGGCGCCGTTGATGGGGAATGAACAATCACGATTTCGTGCACCAAGTTTTTGGCGCCGTTGCCGGGGATTGTTCGAGTTTGGACAACTGATGGTTCATCTTGTTGCTCAGATTAGGTAATTTTATTTTATTTTAAGCCTTTTATTTTTTTATTTTATTTTTATTTTCAAAAAAATTTCAAAAAAAAATTTAATTTGTTCTTCAGAATTTTTAAGAATGAATTCTAGAGTTTCATGATAATTTGTTGAAGTCTGGCTGGCTGTGAAGCCATGTCTAATTCTTTTGGACCGAGGTTTCAACTTATCATCACAAGAGTCCTTGGACTCCCATCTGATCAACTGTTGTATGCCTGATTTGTATGCTGAAGCTTGGCTGGCCATTGGCCATGTCTAGTGTTTTGGACCGGAGCTTTCACTGAAAGCTTGGCTGGCTAGTAAGCCATGTCTAATTCCTGGACCGAAGCTTTAGACTAAAATTACATGATTCCTGGAATTCTTATTAAAAATTTTGAAATCTTTATTTTTCTTTTTCAAAATAATTTTCGAAAAATCCAAAAAAATTAATAAAATCATAAAAAACCAAAAATTTGATGTTTTTTGTTTGAGTCTTGTGTCAAATTTTAAGTTTGGTGCCAATTGCATGTGTTTTAATTTTTCTTTAAATTTTCAAAAATTCATGCATGTGTTCATCATAATCTTCAAGTTGTTCTTGATGATTTTTCTTGTTTGATCTTTGCATTTTCTTGTTGTGCATCTTTTCTTGTTTTTCATATGCATTTTAGAATTATTAGTGTCTATAGAGTAAAATTTTTTAAGTTTGGTGTCTTGCATGTTTTCCTTTTCTTAAAAATTTTCAAAAATAAGTTCTTGGTGCTCATCTTGATCTTCAAAGTGTTCTTGGTGTTCATCTTGACATTCAAAGTGTTCTTGCATGCATTGTGTGTTTTGATTTATAATTTTCATGTTTTGAGTCTTTTTGTTGTTTTTCTCTCTCTTCATAAAAGTTCAAAAATCAAAAAAATATCTTTTCCCTATTCTCATAAATTTCGAAAATTTTGAATTGATTTAGTCAAAAAGTTTTGAAATTTAGTTGTTTCTTATTAGTCAAGTCAAAATTTTCAATTTAAAAATCCTATCTTTTCAAAACTTTTTCAAAAAATCAAATCTTTTTCAATTTTCTTCTTAATATTTTCGAAAATTTCAAAATGATTTTCAAAAATCTTTTTCTTATTTTTGTTTCATATTTTCGAATTCATTGCTAACTTTTAATATTTTGATCCAAAAATCTCAAGTTGTTACTTGCCTATTAAGAAAGGTTCATTCTTTAAATTTTAAAATCCTATCTTTTAGTTTCTTGTTAGTCAAGTAATCAACTTTAATTTTCAAAAATCAAATATTTTTAATTTCCTTTTTAAATCTTTTTCAAATTAAATTTCAATCATATCTTTTTCAATTTCAATCATATCTTTTTCAAAATCAATTTCAAAATCTTTTCTAACTTCTCATCCTTTCAAATTTGATTTTCAAATCTTTTTCAATTAACTACTTAACTCTTTGTTTGATTTTAAAAGTTTACTATTTCAATCATATCTTTTTCAAAATCACCTAACTACTTTTCTCTCTCTTATTTTCGAAAATCACTAACCTCTTTTTCAAAAAAATTTCTTTTCATTAACTAATTGTTTTAAATTTTAATTTAATTTTATTTTCCTTCTTAAATTTTGAATTCTAATTAATAGTCAAAATAAAAACAAAAAAATATTTTTATTTCATTTTATTTAATTTTTGAATTCTTCCCGCTCCCATCTCTTTCTATTTATTTATTTATCTACTAACACTTCTCTTCTACTCATAATTCGAACCCCCTCTTCTCCCCTGTGTTCGAATTTTTTTTCTCTTCTCTTCTTCTACTCACAAAAAGGAATCTCCATACTGTGACATAGAGGATTCTATATTTTCTTTTCTGTTCTCTTCTTTTTCATATGAGCAGGAACAAGGATAAGAACATTCTTGTTGAAGCTGACCCTGAACCTGAAAGGACTCTGAAGAGGAAGCTAAGGGAAGCTAAAGCACAATTCTCTGGAGAAAGCCTGACAGAAATTTTCGAAAAAAAAGGAGACATGGCCAAAAATGATAACAATGGTGGAGATGCAAGGAAGATGCTTGGTAACTTTATTGCACCATCTTCTAACTTCTATGGAAGAAGCATCTCACTTCCTGCGAGTAGAGCAAACAATTTTAAGCTTAAGCCTCAATTAGTTTCTCTAATGCAGAGATCCTCATTAGTTTTTAACTGAATTCTTGCAAATCTGTGACAGTGTCAAGACCAATGAAGTTGATCCCGAGGTCTACAGGCTTATGCTTTTCCCTTTTGCTGTAAGAGACAGAGCTAGAACATGGTTGGATTCACAACCTAAGGATAGTCTGAACTCTTGGGATAAGCTGGTCAGTGCTTTCCTGGCCAAATTCTTTCCTCCTCAAAAGATGAGCAAGCTTAGATTGGAAATCCAAACCTTCAGACAGAAGGAAGGAGAATCCCTCTATGAAGCTTGGGAAAGATATAAGCAACTGATCAAAAGGTGTCCTACTGACATGCTTCTAGAATGGAGCATCATAAGTATATTCTATGATGGTCTGTTTGAGTTGTCAAAAATGTCATTGGACCATTCTGTAGGAGGATCTCTTCACGTGAAAACCCCTACAGAAGCTCAGGAACTCATTGAAAAGGTTGCAAATAACCAGTTCATGTACACCTCTGAGAGGAATCCTGTGAACAATGGGATGCCTTAGAAGAAGGGAGTTCTTGAAATTGATACTCTGAATGCCATATTGGCTCAGAACAAAATATTGACTCAGCAAGTCAATATGATTTCTCAAAGTCTGAATGGATTGCAAGCTGCATCCAACAGTACTAAAGAAGCATCTTCTGAAGAAGAAGCTTATGATCCTGAGAATCCTGCAACGGCAGAGGTGAATTACATGGGAGAACCCTATGAAAACACCTTTAATCCTTCATGGAGAAATCATCCAAATTTCTCATGGAAGGACCAACAGAAGCCTCAACAAGGCTTTAATAATAATGGTGGAAGAAATTGGTTTAGCAATAGCAAGCCTTTTCCATCATCTTCTTAGCAACAGACAGAGAATTCTGAACAGAGCCATTCTGGCATGGAACCATAGTCTCTGATCTATCCAAGACCACACTAAGTTTCATGAATGAAACAAGGTTCTCCATTAGAAATTTGGAGGCACAGGTGGGTCAGCTGAGTAAGAAGATTACTGAAACTCCTCCCAGTACTCTCCCAAGCAATACAGAAGAAAATCCCAAGAGAGAGTGCAAGGCCATAACTTTACTTGGTGTGGCTGAATGCCCAGAGGAGGAGGAGGACGTGAATCCCAGTGAGGAAGACCTCTTGGGACGTCCTCTGAATAGAAAGGAATTCCCATTTGAGGAACCAAAGGAATCTGAGGCTCATACAGAGACCATAGAGATTCCATTGAACTTCCTTCTGTCATTCATGAGTTCTGATGAATATTCTTCCTCTGAAGAGGATGAAGACATCACTCAAGAGCAAGTTGCTAAATATCTAGGAGCAATCATGAAGCTGAATGCCAAGTTATTTGGTACTGAGACTTGGGAGGATGAACCCCCCTTGTTAACCAATGAACTGAATGCATTAATGAGGCAGACATTACCTCAGAAGAAACCGAATCCCGGAAAGTTCTTCATACCTTGTACCATAGGCACCATGACTTTTGAGAAGGCTCTATGTGACCTTGGGTCAAGGATAAACCTCATGCCCCTCTCTGTAATGGAGAAACTGGGAATCTTTGAGGTACAAGCTGCAAGAATCTCACTAGAGATGGCAGACAAATCCATGAAACAGGCTTATGGACTAGTAGAGGACGTGCTAGTGAAGGTTGAAAGCCTTTACATCCTTGCTGATTCATAATCCTAGACACTGGGAAAGATGAGGATGAATCTATCATCCTTGGCAGACCCTTCCTAGCCACAGCAAAAGCTGTGATTGATGTTGACAGAGGAGAGTTGGTCCTTCAATTGAATGAGGACTACCTTGTATTTAAGACTCAAGGTTCTCCTTCTGTAACTATGGAGAGGAAGCATGAGAAGCTTCTCTCAATATAGAGTCAAACAAAATCCCCACATTCAAACTCTAAGTTTGGTGTTGGGAGGCCACAACCAAACTCTAAGTTGGTGTTGAGAGGCCACAACCAAACTCTAAGTTTGGTGTTAAGAGGCCCTAACCTTGCTCTGATTATCTGTGAAGCTCCATGAGAGCTCACTGTCAAGCTATTGACATTAAAGAAGCGCCTGTTGGGAGGCAACCCAATGTTATTTAATTATATCTATTTATTTTCCATTGCTATTTTATGTTTTCTTTAGGTTGATGATCATGTAAAGTCACAAAAACTACTGAAAAATCAAAAACAGAATGAAAAACAGCATTAAAAACAGCTCACCCTGGAGGAAGAGCTTACTGGCATTTAAACGCCAGTAAGAAGCATCAAACTGGCGTTTAACGCCAGAAAGAAACATCAATCTGGCGTTAAACGCCAGAAACAAACACCAGACTGGCGTTTAATGCCAGAACAGAGCATGGAATTGGCGTTTAACGCCAAGAATGGGAGAAAAGCTAGCGTTAAATGCCAGAAACAAGCAGCAAGCTGGCATTTAACGCCAGACATGCATTCTAAGGGCATTTTGCACGCCTAAATGGAGCAGGGATGCTAAGTCCTTAACCCCTCTGGATCTGTGGACCCCATAAGATCCCCACCTACCCCACCTCTTCTTCCCTCCTCTTCACACCTTTTCATAACACTCTTACCCAAATACCCTTTACTAATCACCTCCACACCTCTTCGCCATAAACCCCACCTACCTCCAAAATTCAAATTCTTTTCCCTCCCAAACCCAACCCTAATGGACGAAAACTACCCTTCCCCCCTGATGAGGTACAGAAGCTGGTGAATTAAAAATTATTAGAATGGTTACATTGCAAGTATAGTTCTTAACTCACCGAAAATCTGCCTATCAATTTAGAAATATGTCATAGAGAGTTTAAATTAAAAATTACTTGGAGTTTTAAGTCCCAGGTCGTCTCCCAACGAGTTGCAGAAAAGTGTGCTATATTATTAATCAGATGTTCCAAGAAGTTGAGTTAAGTAAATTGGAAATTAAATTGAGGAAATTTAAATAATATGAATAAAAGCCTTGACTGGGAGTTGATTAGTTGGAATCTCTACTATTGATGGAGTGATTTTCAAGATTAATTTATAATTAATGGTTGCTCAATTTGATTATCCTTTACTAGGTAAAGAAAAGTCAAACAAGTTGGAACGCTAGATCTGTTCACAAGATGCAACCCACTTAGTTCAAAGGGATTGGCGTTAGTGATTAGATAACAATCCAATGGTTAACCCAATTACAATTTTTCTTTCAATCCTTCCAACTCAAGAGTCCCTTTCAATCAACTCCCCATCAAGTGAGGGAACTACTCACTCATTGTAAATAATAAATCCATAACACATGAAAGGGAATTAAAAGAAGACATGATCATTGGAATGGAAAATAAATTTAAATGGAAGAAATAATCCTTGTATTAAATAATCACGAAAGTATCCAAATAACGAAGTTGAACAAAACAAAGAACATGGAAGAATAAAACCAAGTTAAGAAAACGAACTAGAATGACGAAGTCTTGATGAGGAAATAACTCTTCTCAATGTTCCAATGCTAAGACCAATTGAAAATAAAAATTCTAAAACCTAGAGAAAAACCTAAGGGAGTAAAACTAGATCTAAAACTGTTAACTGTATATTATGAATGTTCTCCTTTTGTTTCTGCATATTCTCTGGCTCTAGTCTGCTGTTCCGGGGCGAAAATTGGGTCGAAATAAGGTCCAAAATCGCCCCCAACGAATTCTGCAGATTATGCAGATCGCACATGTCACGCGATCGCGTCATCCATGCGGACGCGTCATTCGCGTTTTTCCTTGCCACGCGTTCGCGTCGTCCACGCTACCGCGTCGCCAGAACTTTTCTAATCCGCACGGCCGCGTGAGCCATGCGGCCGTGTCACTACGATTTGCTCTCCTTCGCGCGGTCGCGTGAGCCATGCGACCGCGTCACTTCTCGTTGGTTATCTCCTCAAATTCTTGTGTTCCTTCCATTTTTGCTAGCTTCCTTTCCAATATCCGACTCATTTATGCCCTGAAACACTCAACACACAGATCACGGCATCGAATGGAATAAAAGAGAATTAAAAATAAATAATTAAAGTCTCTAGGAAGCAGTTTCCAAACATGTAATAAATTCTGGAAGGAAATCTAAATGCATGCTAATTTAATGAATAAGTGGGTAAGGATCATGATAAAACTACACAATTAAACACAATATAAACCATAAAATAGTGGTTTATCAACCTCCCCACACTTAAACATTAGCATGTCCTCATGCTTAATTGAAGGAGATAAGGAAATAAGTATGAACATGTAGAAACTCATAAAATGCAATGCAAGCCTATATGTATATAAATAAATGCAACTATATGATTCTTGCCCACTTGATCAAAAGTAAATAAGCTCTTCAAAACAATTACAAATCAAATCCCACTAATTTTATCATTATACAATAAAACAGATAAAAGTGCAAGAAGATAGCTCGTGAAAGCAGGGAACATGAAAATTCAAGCATTGAACCCTCACTGATAATGTATGTACGCTTTAATCTCTAGTGTATAGGGTAATCACTCTATCCTCCTCTAATCATGCTTTCTAACTTTTGTTCTTCTCCTAACCAATCAACAACAGTTAATATACTAATGCAAACATCATGAGGTCTTTTCAAGGTTGTAATGGGGCTAAGGTATAGGTAGGGGTGTATATTTGGCCAAGTGAGCTAATAAATTGAATCTTTAATTAACCTAAGCTCCAACCTAACTTGTATACACGTAATGTAATCTTTAAAGTTCATACCTAGTTACCCAGAATTTTCTTTTTCAATCCATACTCATATATCAACTTTATATTTTGATTCTATCATATGTGCACTTGATCTTTGAATTCTGAATTTAACATTGGGGTAATTTTGTCCCCTTATTTATTTATATTTTTTTTACATTAAAATAAATAAAGCTTATCAATGCACATAGATTTTTTTTTATTCTTATAGTTCCGCATGAGTAGGTATCCAAATTCCCTTTAAATTTTCATGACACATTCCCTTAACAACTTTTGTTCCCATAGTTTCCCATACTTAACTAGCACACACAATTCTATTTTAAGCTAACCAAAGATTCAATTTGGGATATACAATTGTTTTTCAACTTAAGGTTAGTAATGTGGTAAGATATAGAACAAATGGGATTTAGAGGCTCAAAGTGGTTAACAAAGGTAATTGAAAAAGGTAGGCTCAATTTGGATAAGTGAGTTTAAACAAATAATGGCCTCAATCATGTGCAAGCATGTAAATATAATAAATATTGGACATATAAGATAAAAAAAAATATAGATCACAATCATAGAGAAGTAAACACACAGGAATGAAATAATTATGGTCAAATATTGTAACCATACATAAAGGCTCAAATCTTTCACAGGTTGTGTGTTCTTTAGCTCAAATATTATGTTCCAAATACAACTCAAGCAAATTTATCATAAAAATTTTGAAAAATTAGTGAAATTTTGTTCCAAAGATAGAGTCTTAAAAGAAACTTATTGTCTTTTCAATCAAGTAGAACATGCATGCAACTGTCCTAACCTATGCAATTTATTCTATTTTATAAAGGAAAGAAAATCTAACTAAAATATCCTAATTATTGGTGCTAGAGAAGAGAAACTACCTCTGGAAGTCAGGTACTGACCGACCTCCCCACACTTAAGGCTTTGCACCGCCCTCGGTGCCATCTGTCAAGAACAGGGGTGGGCTGGTAGCAGTATCTCCACAATCGGAGCCGTCATGGCTCCTTGTGCTAGTAAAAGAAGTGGAGTCCGGGGTATCCGAGTCCTTGAAGTGTCCCTTGAGTAGCTCCTTGAGGTGTTTGAATCGGCGCTCGTTACAGCGCTCTCTCATCTTTGCTTTCTGTTCTTGCCGATCTAACCGTTCGATTATCTGCTGGAGCAATGCATCAGTTGTAGGTTCTTGTGGTGTTGAAGAAGGATTGTCTTCAACTGGAGCAGTAGGAAGATTTGTAGTGGCTGCTGGAAGCCTGAGGTATTTCCCGTTAGGGACATACTGATCATCCCGTGGAAGTGCGGCTTTGGTGTCCCCAGCTCTGTAGGAGACTCCGGCTGCTGAGACAATATCTGATACCAAGGCGGGGAAAGGTAAGTTGCCCGCAATTTGTACGTGTTCCATAGCATTCCGGATATGTCTTGAGAGATTCAGGGGTTGGTCTGTAAGGATGCACCATAGTAGAACAGCTATGTCCGCAGTGAAGGAGGACTCGTGGGTGCTCGGGAAGACGTAATGGGACATGATCTGTGCCTATACGCGAGCCTCCAAGGTAAGTGCTGAAGCCAAGATTCCCTTAGGGCGGGTACGGTGGTATCCGTAGATCCAACGGCTGCCAGGTAATGCAATGACTTCGAGAACAGAGTTCCAGTCAAATTGGTACCTCTGGCGCTTAAGTGCGGCTTCTTGAAAGGCATCCATTCCTTCTGGAATAGGGGGAAGACTCAGAGCTTGCTAAATGGCCTCTTCTGTGATGGGGACTTGCTTCTACCGGACATAAACAGACTGCAGGGTCAGCATGTAGAAGTTGGAGTAGAACTCAACTACCCAAGAAAGATTGACCTGCCTTGGCTGTCTCCGTAGGAGACCCCATTGTCTTCGTTCAATTTGCGGCTCAACAAAGGTAGCAATATTGGACGGGAGGATAAGAAGGTATTCATTGTTATAGTTCCTTTCTGCCAGGATAGGGAACGTCTGCTCACAGTAGCGATTGGAAAATCGCGCAGTGTTCTTTGCTGGAAAGGCTTTCTCCTTTTCATCAACCTTTATTATCCTCTTAATTCTTTTTGTTGAGGGCTTGACTGCGGTTGAAGAAAGCTCTGCCACTAATGCTCTTTTAGTTCCTCTTCTTGCTGGTGGTTTGGGAGTTGATTTCTCCTTTCCTTTCTTGGTGGCCATCCTGAAAGAAGGGAAGAGAAAGTAAATTAAATTCAAGGAGATATACAGCAAGGAAGGAAACGGAAAAGAGGGTGAAGGATGCACAGTAAAATGTAAATGACATTAACACATGCTCTCGAGTACATATGAAAAGCCATCAATGGAAAATAGCTAGTGCAGATAAAGACAAGTGGATGCAAGGTGTTTATTGGCATGCCGGCAAAGGGCATGAGTAGCATAGACCAAGCAATATTTTGTAACAAACCATCACATTTGTATTGATAATTAAATTCAATTAATATAATGGGAAGGGAAAGTTGTGAAAAGCAAGCATTGAATAGTATAACAACATAGAGAAGTGCATAATGCCATATGAGCTTTTTCACAAACACAGAGCATGCATGGTGAATAAGGTATAGAAAATATGAAGATAAACATGCAAGCAATCCCTTAAATAGGATAAAAATAAATGTCAAACAATTTGTAATAATCCACAAGCATATAATGAGGGATGATGACTCAAAAAATTTCTAACACCATGTAAAAAGGAAAAGAAGAAGAAGGAAAATATGAATAATGAAAAGAAAAAGAAAAAGAAAAAAAATAAGATATAAAATAATAGGAATGATAGAAAAGAGAAGAAGGAAGAAGAAAATAGAACCTTGGTAATGGAGGTGAGAGAGAGAGAAAGAGAGAGTAATAGGTGAGATAGAAGGAAGAAGGGAGAAGGAAGAAAGAAAGAAGGGAAAAGAAAAATTAGGATTTGGAAGAGAGAAAGATAAGATATGTGGCAATTTTAGGTTGAGCTGTGCGGCGCATGCGACGCAGCCGCGTGGGGCACGCGTTCGCGTGAATGCGCTTCAAGTAAGATGATGCGATCGCGTCGGTCACGCGGTTGCGTGACCCATATTATGCTTCTGGCGCGAGTGCAGCCTCGCACCAGCACAACTCTCTGTTCAAATTAATTTAAATGCCAAAATTGGGGTGGCGCGATCGCGTGGGTCACGCGATCGCGTGAGTGTGCGTCAGAAAACGGATGACGCGGCCACATCAGTGACGCGGTCGCGTGATAAGGATTGTGCTTCCAGCACTAATCCAGTATCACTCTCGCACAATATTTCGTTGTGCACCCTTTTACGTCGAAAACTCAGGGCACGCGGCCACGTGGGGCTCGCGGTTGCGTGGGAGGCCATGGTTCCCAAGCGACGCGGACGCATCAGCAACGCGGTCGCGTGGGTCGATTTGTGCCATTGACACGCCTCCAGCCACGCTCCAGCATGACTCTCTGTTCATTTATTTTTTTTCTTCAATCCCTTTGCGACGCGGACGCATCGCTGATGCGATCGCATCGCGTAGCGGAAAATTTTTTTTTTTTAAAGAAAAATAAAGACATGTAAATGACAAAGCACGAAAGTACTAATAAAGAGAAGAGTTATTGAATAGGAAAAACTAAAATTAAAGAAAAGAACGATCATACCACGGTGGGTTGTCTCCCACCAAGCATTTTGCTTTAACGTCCGCAAGTTGGACGCTCCACTAGCTCAATCTGCTGCTATGTGGGGATCTTCCAAGAGGAAGATCTCAAGCTCCTTGTTTTTCTGCACCTTCTCGCCATGGTATAGCTTCAGGCGTTGTCCATTAACCTTAATAAGTTCAGAGCTTGAGGGACAGCTTAGGTGATAAACTCTGTACGGTTCGGCCTTCTCGACTTTGTATGGACCTTCCCATTTTGATCTCAACATACCTGGCATAAGCCTTAATCGAGATTTGTAAAGGAGGACTAAATCTCCAGGTTGGAACTCTTTCTTCTTGATGTTTTGATCATGTATAGCCTTCATCTTTTCCTTGTAAATTCTGGAGTTTTCATAAGCTTCTAGGCGAAGGTTCTCCAGTTCCTGCAGTTGCAACTTCCTTTCAGCTCCGGCTTTCTCAATTCCCATGTTGCACTCCTTAACTATCCAGAAGGCTCTGTGTTCTACTTCAACTGGGAGATGACAAGCTTTTCCATAAACCAAGCGGAAAGGACTCATCCCAATGGGTGTCTTGTATGCTGTTCTATATGCCCACAGTGCATCTTGTAGCCTGGTGCTCCAGTCTTTTCTATGAGGCTTTACTATCTTCTGCAAGATACACTTAATATCTCTGTTTGACACCTCAGCTTGCCCATTAATTTGGGGATGGTAAGCTGTTGCAACTTTATAAATTATCTCATGCTTCTTCATCAACTCTGTTAGTCTCTTGTTACAAAAATGGGTGCCTTGATCGCTCACGATCGCTCGTGGTGATCCAAAGCGACATATAATATGGTTTCTCACAAAGGAAATGACAGTGTTAGCATCATCAGTGCGGGTAGAAATTGCTTCCACCCATTTGGAAACATAATCCACAGCTAACAATATATAAAAATATCCATTAGAATTTAGAAATGGACCCATGAAGTCAATGCCCCAAACATAAAAAATTTCACAGAAAAGCATATATTGTTGAGGCATCTCATCCCTCCTGGATATATTACCAAATTTCTGGCATGGGAGACAAGATTTACAAAACTCAGCAGCGTCTCTAAAAAGAGTAGGCCACCAACATCCACAGTCTAAGATCTTTCTAGCCGTTCTTTGAGGGCCAAAATGTCCTCCACTCTCAGATGAGTGACAGGCCTCTAAAATGGACTGGAATTCTGATTGAGGCACACAACATCTAATTATCTGGTCAGCGCCACATCTCCATAAATATGGGTCATCCCATATATAATATTTAGACTCGCTTTTCAGCTTGTCTCTTTGATGCTTAGAAAAATTTGGAGGAAATGTGCGGCTAACTAAATAATTAGCAACAGGTGCATACCAAGGGACTACCTCGGATACTGCTTGCAGGTTATCAAAAGGAAAATTATCATCTATAGGAGTAGAATCATCCTTAATATGTTCGAGGCGACTCAGGTGGTCTGCTACTAAATTCTGATTACCACTCCTATCCTTTATTTCTAAATCAAATTCTTGTAACAGCAGTATCCAACATATAAGTCTTAGTTTGGACTCCTTTTTAGCTAATAGATACTTTAAAGCTGCATGGTCCGAATACACTACTACTCTAGTACCAAGTAAATAAGCCCAGAATTTATCTAGAGCAAAAACAATAGCAAAAAGCTCTTTCTCAGTAGTAGTATAATTGGACTGGGCAGTGTCTAAAGTCTTTGACGCATAGGCAATAACAAAAGGATCCTTACCTTCACGCTGAGCCAGCGCTGCTCCTACTGCATGGTTGGAAGCATCGCACATGATTTCAAACGGCTGGCTCCAGTCTGGTCCTCTCACAATTGGAGCTTGAGTCAGAGCAGTCTTCAGCTTATCAAACGCTTGTTTGCAATCCTCACTGAACTCAAACTCAATATCCTTCTGCAGTAATCTGGATAGGGGAAGTGATGCCTCACTAAAGTCCTTAATAAATCTCCTGTAAAAACCTGCATGGCCAAGGAACGAACAGACTTCCCTCACAAAAGAGGGGTAAGGTAAACTAGAAATAACATTCACCTTTGCTGGGTCTACAGAAATGCCATTATTAGATACCACATGCCCTAATACAATCCCTTGTTTCACCATAAAGTGACATTTTTCAAAATTTAATACAAGGTTCGTATTAACACCTCTATCTAATACTCTAGATAATCCATCTAAGCAAACGCTAAAAGAATCACCATAAATGCTAAAATCGTCCATAAAAACTTCCATACAGTCCTCAATAAGATCAGAGAAAAGACTCATCATGCACCTTTGGAAAGTAGCTGGTGCATTGCACAAGCCAAAAGGCATTCTCTTGTAAGCATAAGTCCCAAAAGGACATGTAAAAGTAGTCTTTTCCTGATCCTCAGGAGCTATATGAATCTGGAAATAACCTGTGTAACCATCTAAAAAGCAATAATGTGATTTACCTGACAGGCGATCCAGCATTTGATCAATGAATGGAAGTGGGTAGTGATCCTTACGGGTAGCTTGGTTGAGACGCCTGTAATCAATGCAGATTCTCCAAGCATTCTGAACTCTAATTGCTATGAGCTCTCCATGTTCATTCTTCACTGTAGTGACTCCAGACTTTTTGGGTACCACTTGTACTGGGCTTACACATTCACTGTCTGAAATGGGATATATGATACCTGCTTCCAATAGTCTAGTCACTTCCTTTTTGACAACTTCTAAGATGGTGGGGTTCAATCTTCTTTGGGGTTGGCGGACAGGCCTTGCTCCTTCTTCTAAGATTATTCTGTGCTCACATACTTGAGGGTTGATGCCTACTATGTCTGCCAAGCTCTACCCAATTGCCTTCTTATGCTTCCTCAGCACATCAAGTAACTGCTCTTCTTGTTGAGAAGTCAGTTCCCTTGCAATAATAACTGGAAACCTCTGCTTATCTTCGAGATAAGCATATTTGAGATGTGGAGGGAGGGGTTTCAAGTCTAACTTCTTATCATGGGCAGGCTTTGGATTATCTGGAGCTTGTAAAAATGGCGAAGTGCCCTCATTGTCAGTTAAGAGGGTCCCCACACTTGGACTTTGTCCAGTGTGCCTCTTTTCAAACTCTTCCTTGTGAACTTCAGCTACACTTTCATCTATGACATCACACTGGAAGATAGAACGATCTTTTGGGGGGTTGTCAATGACTCCATTCAGATTGAAGATTACTATGCGGCCATCTATTTCAAAGGAGTATGTTCCTGAAAAAGCATCCAATTTGAATTTTGATGTCTTCAGGAATGGTCCCCCAAGTAGGATTGCTGATGGCTTATCTGAATCATTATGGGGCATCTCCAAGATGTAAAAATCAATGGGAAATGTAAGCCCTTTAATGTTCACCAAAACATCTTTAGTAACTCCAGCCACTGTAATAATGCTTTTATCTGCTAACACAAAACGAGCTGCCGACCTTTTTAAGGGAGGGAGCCTCAAAACATCATATATAGACAAAGGCATTATACTAACACATGCTTCTAAATCACACATGCAATCATAAATTACTACACCACCAATAGTACAGCTAACTATACAAGGACCTGGATCACTACATTTTTCAGGTAATCCTCCCATTAAAGCGGATATAGAACTACCTAAAGGAATAGTTTCTAATTCATTAATTTTGTCTTTATGGATACATAAGTCTTTTAGAAACTTTGCATATTTAGGTACCCGCTGAATAACATCAAAAAGAGGAACAGTTACCTCAACCTTTTTGAATATTTCTACCATTTTGGGGTCGGGTTCTGGCTGCTTCCTGGGCTTCCTTGCAAGTTGTGGAAATGGAATAGGAGTAGTGTTTTCTGTGGTGTCTACACCTTTTAGTGCTTCCTCCTGTAGTTGAGCTATTTCTTCTTCATTTATGTCCTGTATGTCCTCTTCCTCTTCAACATCTTCTATTTCTACCACCTCTTCAGCTGAGGCATTTTCTGGTGAGCTTGGCTCCTCCTGATTCCTCTCCTGCAGTGTGGTTCCGGACCTCAGGGTGATGGCATTAATGCCTTCCTTTGGATTGGGTAATGGTTGAGAGGGGATTCCAGTGGTGCTTGAAGGTTGGTTACTAGAATTTTGTGTTGATCCAAGTTGTGTCATAAAGGCTTGCAGAGTAGAGGTGAGACCATTCAGACTGGCATTAATACTATTCATGATGTTATTTTCCATGTTCTATTGTCTTCGCTCAAAAGATTGTAGTAGCTCTTCATTAGGAGATAAAGAAGAATGATTAAATTGAGAGGTCTACTGTTGATTGTTCTGTGGTCCTTGGTTTTGCCTCAGGTGAGGTGCTCTGTAAGGTTAATTTTGCTACCTGTTGTTGTTATTATTCCACCTCTGATTTCCCTAATTGTCTCTGCCTCCTCTGTTATTGTTGTCCCTCCAATTCTGGTTTGAATTGTCCTGCCATCCATGGTTATTATTTCCACTTTGATTGTACCCTTGGTTGGGGTGGTCATAGAAGTTGTGAGTGGATGCCACCATATTGTCTTCTTGTTGGAGCTGCGGGCATTCATCAGTGTAATGGCTATAATCAGCACAGATTCTGCAAACTCTTTGTGGGACTAGTTGTTGGTTTTGCTGTGGTAGAGGAGGTTGAGCTTGCTGAGCTTGTTGTTGATTCAATTGCATTTGCTTCAGCAAGTTGGTCATTTCACAGATGCTTTGAGTTAGAGCTGCAGTCTCTCTGCTAGAAGATACTTCTGCAACAGCTTTTGAATGGCCTTGCTTCTGTCTGTGGTTCCTAGTAGATTCAGCCAAATCGCTGATCAACTGCCAAGCCTCGTCAGTGGTCTTGTACTTCTTCATAGACCCATTGCTAGTACTTTCCAATGTGGTCTTATCTTGGGGCCTCATGCCCTGTGTGATATAGCTGAGTAGCACTATCTTGTCAATCATGTGGTGGGGGCATGCTTCCAGAAGATTATTGAAGTGCTCCCAGTATTCAAAGAGAGTCTCATTGTCATCCTGAACAATCGTGGAGATATCCTTCCTCAGTTTATCAGTAACTTCAGATGGAAAGAATTTCTCCAAAAACTCCTTTCTGAGTGTATCCTAGTTGGATACATTTGCTAGAGGTTGAGTGTAGTACCACTCTCTTGCTTTTCCATCAAGAGAAAACGGAAAAGCTTTCAGCAGAATTGAAGTTTCATCAGTACCGTCACGCCTGACAGTAGAACAGGCTGCCTGGAAATCTCTCAAGTGCTTGATAGGCTCTTGAGCAGGTAGGCCATGAAACTTGGGCATCAAATTTAGCAGTGCGGTCTTTATTTCGAAATCTGTAGCTACCGCTGGATAATGCGCTTGAAACGGTTGCATTGTAAAATCAGGGGCTCCTTCCTCCTGGATGGTAACTCTCCTAGCTGCCATGTCTTCTGCACGTAAAACAACCGAATCAGTAGAACGGAGGCTTGTTTCTTCCTCAAGTTCACTTTCAGATCCGCCCTCAGAGCGGGCTAACCGACGCTATTCTCGCCTTATTCGTGAAATAGTCCTTTCAATTTCAAGATCGAATATTAGCAAGCGCAGATTAGGAAGTGAACGCGTCATTTGACGGAAGAAAACTGCAGCTCATAGTAGCAAAATAAAATAAAATGCAAAGAAATAAATTCTAATTAATAAATTTAGCACTCTATTGCAACTCCCCGACAACGGCGCCAAAAATTGATGAGGTACAGAAGCTGGTGAATTAAAAATTATTAGAATGGTTACGTTGCAAGTATAGTTCTTAACTCACCGAAAATCTGCCTATCAATTTAGAAATATGTCACAGAGAGTTTAAATTAAAAATTACTGGGAGTTTTAAGTCCCAGGTCGTCTCCCAACGAGTTGCAGAAAAGTGTGCTATCTTATTAATCAGATGTTCCAAGAAGTTGAGTTAAGTAAATTGGAAATTAAATTGAGGAAATTTAAATAATATGAATAAAAGCCTTGACTGGAAGTTGATTAGTTGGAATCTCTACTATTGATGGAGTGATTTTCAAGATTAATTTATAATTAATGGTTGCTCAGTTTGATTATCCTTTACTAGGTAAAGGAAAGTCAAACAAGTTGGAATGCTAGATCTGTTCACAAGTTGCAACCCACTTAGTTCAAAGGGATTGGCGTTAGTGATTAGATAACAATCCAATGGTTAACCCAATTACAATTTTTCTTTCAATCCTTCCAACTCAAGAGTCCCTTTCAATCAACTCCCCATCAAGTGAGGGAACTACTCACTCATTGTAAATAATAAATCCATAACACATGAAAGGGAATTAAAAGAAGACATGATCATTGGAATGGAAAATAAATTTAAATGGAAGAAATAATCCTTGTATTAAATAATC
Organism: Arachis ipaensis; assembly: GCF_000816755.2. Classification (NCBI taxonomy): domain Eukaryota; kingdom Viridiplantae; phylum Streptophyta; class Magnoliopsida; order Fabales; family Fabaceae; genus Arachis; species Arachis ipaensis. Next base: position 97,700,816 of record NC_029789.2, on the reverse strand, counting down.
ACGAAAGTATCCAAATAACGAAGTTGAACAAAACAAAGAACATGGAAGAAAAAAACCAAGTTAAGAAAACGAACTAGAATGACGAAGTCTTGATGAGGAAATAACTCTTCTCAATGTTCCAATGCTAAGACCAATTGAAAATAAAAATTCTAAAACCTAGAGAAAAACCTAAGGGAGTAAAACTAGATCTAAAACTGATAACTGTATATTATGAATGTTCTCCTTTTGTTTCTGCATATTCTCTAGCTCTAGTCTGCTGTTTCGGGCCGAAAACTGGGTCGAAATAAGGTCCAAAATCGCCCCAACGAATTCTGCAGATTATGCAGATCGCACATGTCACGCGATCGCGTCATCCATGGAGACGCGTCATTCGCATTTTTCCTTGCCACGCGTTCGCGTCGTCCACGCTACCGCGTTGCCAGAACTTTTCCAATCCGTGCGGCCGCGTGAGCCATGCGGCCGCGTCACTGCGATTTGCTCTCCTTCGCGCGGTCGCGTGAGCCATGCGACCGCGTCACTTCTCGTTGGTTATCTCCTCAAATTCTTATGTTCCTTCCATTTTTGCTATCTTCCTTTCCAATCTCCGACTCATTTATGCCCTAAAACACTCAACACACAGATCACGGCATCGAATGGAATAAAGGAGAATTAAAAAAAAATAATTAAAGTCTCTAAGAAGCAGTTTCCAAACATGTAATAAATTCAGGAAGGAAATCTAAATGCATGCTAATTTAATGAATAAGTAGGTAAGGATCATGATAAAACTACACAATTAAACACAATATAAACCATAAAATAGTGGTTTATCACCCCCACCCCTATATAAACCCCTCAACACTACTCCACTTTCACACATTACATCCACCACTTCTCCCCCTTGGCCGAATACACCTTCTCCCTCCATCTCCTCCATTTTCTTCTTCTTCTACCACTTTCTTTCTTCCTTTGCTCGGGGACGAGCAAACCTTCTAAGTTTGGTGTGGTAAAAGGATTGCTTTTTGTTTTTCCATAACCATTAATGGCACCTAAGGCCAGAGAAACCTCAAGAAAGAGGAAAGGGAAGGCAATTGCTTCCACCTCTGAGTCATGGGAGATTGAGAGATTCATCTCAAAGGTCCATCAAGACCACTTCTATGAAGTTGTGGCCAAGAAAAATGTGATTCCTGATGTTCCTTTTAAGATAAAAAAGAGCGAGTATTCGGAGATCCGACAAGAGATTAGAAGAAGAGGATGGGAAGTACTCTCCAATCCTATTCAACAAGTCAGAATCTTAATGGTTTAAGAGTTCTATGCAAACGCATGGATCACTAGGAACCAAGATCAAAGTATGAATCCAAACCTAAAGAATTGGCTTACAATGGTTCGAGGGAAATACTTAGATTTCAGTCCGGAAAATGTAAGGTTGGCGTTCAACTTGCCAATGATGCAAGAAAACGCTGATCAAAGGTTGGACCAAGTCCTCATAGACATATGTGTGGAAGGAGCTCAATGGAAAGTTGACTCAAGAGGCAAGCCGGTTCAATTGAGAAGACCGGACCTTAAGCCTGTAGCTAGAGGATGGTTGGAATTCATCCAACGCTCTATCATTCCTACTAGCAACCGATCCGAAGTAACTGTGGATCGGGCCATCATGATCCATAGTATCATGATTGGGGAGGAAGTGGAAGTTCATGAGATTATACCTCAAGAACTCTACAAAGTGGCTGACAAGTTCTCCACTATGGCAAGGTTAGCCTTTCCTCACCTCATTTGCCACCTTTGCGATTCGGCTGGGATTGACATAGAGGGAGATATCCTCATTAATGAGGATAAGCCCATCACTAAGAAAAGGATGGAGCAAACAAGAGATCATGGACCTCAACAAGAGCATGAGAAAATTCCTCACCATGAAATCCCTGAGATACCTCAAGGGATGCACTTTCCTCCACAGAACTATTGGGAGCAAATCAACACCTCCCTAGGAGAATTAAGTTCCAACATGGGACAACTAAGGATGGAACACCAAGAGCACTCCATCATTCTCCATGAGATTAGAGAAGATCAAAGAGCTATGAGGGAGGAACAACAAAGACAAGGAAGAGACATAGAGGAGCTCAAGAACACCATTGGTTCTTCAAGAGGAAGAAGACGCCACTCTCACTAAGGTGGACCCGTTCCTTAAACTCTTTGTTCTTATCTTTATGTTTTTCATTTACTATGCTCTATATTTATTTATGTCTGTGTCTTTATTACATGATCACTAGTGTCTAAGTGTCTATGTCTTAAAGCTTTGAATGTCCTATGAATCCATCACCTTTCTTAAATGAAAAATGTTTTAATTACAAAAGAACAAGAAGTACATGAATTTCAAATTCATCCTTGAAATTAGTTTAATTATTTTTGATGTGGTGACAATACTTTTTGTTTTCTGAATGAATGCTTGAACAGTGCATATGTCTTTTGAATTGTTGTTTATGAATGTTAAAATTGTTGGCTCTTGAAGAATAATGAAAAAGGAGAAATGTTATTTGAGAATCTGAAAAATCATATAATTGATTCTTGAAGCAAGAAAAAGCAGTGAATAACAAGGCTTGCGAAAAAAAAAAGAGAAAGAGAGAAAGAAAAAAGAAAAGTAAGCAGAAAAAGCCAATAGCCCTCAAAACCAAAAGGAAAGGGTAATAAAAAGGATCCAAGGCTTTGAGCATCAGTAGATAGGAGGGCCCAAAGGAATAAAATCCTGGCCTAAGCGGCTAAACCAAGCTGTCCCTAACCATGTGCTTATGGCGTGAAGGTGTCAAGCCTAAAGCTTGAGACTGAGCGGTTAAAGTCGAAGTCCAAAGCAAAAAAAAAAAAAAGAGTGTGCTTAAGAACCCTGGACACCTCTAATTGGGGACTCTAGCAAAGCTGAGTCACAATCTGAAAAGGTTCACCCAGTTATGTGCCTGTGGCATTTATGTATCCGATGGTAATACTGGAAAACAAAGTGCTTAGGGCCACGGCCAAGACTCATAAAGTAGCTGTGTTCAAGAATCAACATACTGAACTAGGAGAATCAATAACACTATCTGAATTCTGAGTTCCTATAGATGCCAATCATTCTGAACTTCAAGGGATAAAGTGAGATGCCAAAACTGTTCAGAGGCAAAAAGCTATTAGTCCCGCTCATTTAATTGGAGCTAAGTTTCATTGATATTTTGGAGTTTATAGTATATTCTCTTTTTTTTATCCTATTTGATTTTCAGTTTCTTGGGGACAAGCAACAATTTAAGTTTGGTGTTGTGATGAGCGGATAATTTATACAGTTTTTGGCATTATTTTTACATAGTTTTTAGTATGATTTAGTTAGTTTTTAATATATTTTTATTAGTTTTTAAATAAAAATCACATTTCTAGATTTTACTATGAGTTTATGTGTTTTTCTATGATTTCAGGTAATTTCTGGCTGAAATTGAGAGACTTGAGCAAAAATCTGATTCAGAGGCTGAAGAAGGACTACAGATGCTGTTGGATTCTGACCTCCCTACACTCGAAGTGGATTTTCTGGAGCTAAAGAAACCCGATTGGCTCGCTCTCAATTGCGTTAGAAAGTAGACATCTAGGGCTTTCCAGAAATATATAATAGTCCATACTTTGCCTGAGTTTTGACGATGCAAACTGTCATTTAACTCCAGCTTTCTGCCCTATTCTGGCGTTAAACGCCAGAAACAAGTTGCAAAGTAGAGTTAAACGCCAGAAACAAGTTACAAACTGGCGTTTAACTCCAAGGAAGACCTCTACATGTGAAAGCTTCAATGCTCAGCCCAAGCAGACACCAAGTTGGCCCGGAAGTGAATTTCTGCATCATTTACTTAATTCCATAACCCTAGTAACTAGTTTAGTATAAATAGAACTTTTTACTATTGTACTAGGGGTCTTTTTCCCCATCTTTGGATCATTTTTAGATCTTTGGAATGTTTTTCCTTAGACTTGGGGGCTGGCCATTCGGCCATTCCTGGACCATTATCACTTATGTATTTTCAACGGTAGAGTTTCTACACACCATAGATTAAGGTGTGGAGCTCTGCTGTTCCTCATGAATTAATGCAAAGTACTGTTGTTTTTCTATTCAACTCAAGCCTATTTCTTCTCTAAGATATTCATTCGCACACAAGAACATGATGAATGTGATGATTATGTGACGCTCATCACTATTCTCCCCTATGAACGCGTGCCTGACAACCACTTCCGTTCTACATGCAAACAAGCTTGAATGTGTATCTCTTGGGTTTCTAATCTAAGATTAAAACCTTCGTGGTATAGGCTAGAATTATTGGCGGCCATTCTTGAGATCCGGAAAGTCTAAACCTTATCTGTGGTATTCCGAGTAGGATCTGGGAAGGGATGACCGTGACGAGCTTCAAACTCGCAAGTGTTGGACATAGTGACAGACGCAAAAGGATCACTGGATCCTATTCCAACATGATCGAAAACCGACAGATGATTAGTCGTGCGGTGACAGCGCATTTGGACCATTTTCACTGAGAGGACGAGAAGTAGCCATTGACAACGGTGATGCCCAGCATACAGCTTGCCATGGAAAGGAGTATGAATGATTGGTGAAAACAGTAGGAAAGTAGAGGTTCAGAAGGAACAAAAGCAACTCCATACACTTATCTGAAATTCTCACCAATGAATTACATAAGTATTTCTATCCTATTTTATATTTTAATTATATTTTAATTATCAATTCTCCATAACCAATTGAATCCACCTTACTGAGATTTACAAGGTGACCATAGCTTGCTTCAAGCCGCCAATCTCCGTGGGATCGACCCTTACTCACGTAAGGTTTATTACTTGGACGACCCAGAGCACTTGCTAGTTAGTTGTATCGAAATTGTGAAAAAGAATTTAAGATTGCAAACGTGCGGGCTAAGTTTTTGGCGCCGTTGATGGGGAATGAACAATCACGATTTCGTGCACCAATTACCAAGTTGGTTTGAGCCCTTTTTACTACCTTCAGGTGGCATATTTAGATCGACCATCGTCCTTCTAATATTTTTCCTAGCAGCTCCACTTAATGGACTATCATCAATAGTATCCGCAGATGATACTCGTCCACCCAACTCAACGAGAAACACGAATAATTCTAACAGATGAACATTTGTCCATTAATTGTGCCACGACCTTATAAGATGTACATCCTTGTCGTCACGTAACCGATACCTAATTCAAAACAACAAAAATATTTTTTAAAACCGTGGTTTAATAAACAAAATAACAGAGCAAAGACAATTGTAACATACCTTTTATAAAACAAATTGTCATCTAATTCGGTCGGATATCTGTAGTAAATTTTTTTCACTCTTTTTGTGTGTTGCTGCCCAACGGAATGTAATATCAAATTCTTCAACGCTGTTAGACTGTTGACTTCCAGTGTCATATACGTAATTATTGGTTGTCCAGACTTAAAAATGATAGAACCTTCTCCATCATACACTAGTTCACCATCATAATAAATGGATAACAATGGATTTATTGAAATTGTAGTGAAAAAATGCCAAGATGAGAACCAAAGAGGAGAATAAAATTGTAATTTTAAGCTCCATTCTCCGGCAGCCATACTTTTATTTTGGAAACTCCACTTGAAGCTCGCCGGAAGTGCGGCGAACTTCATATGGGGTCAGGAAAACTCTATTTAAGTTGTAGAGTTCGCCAGAAATGCGATAAACTTGCCCTAAATTCAAAAAGAAATGTATTAAAAATTATAGTTCAAATAATATATTTATGAAAATAAATATTTTTTTAATTTATTTTAAATAAAAATCTCTTAATTATATAGTATAAAAAATTTTTTCGAATTCAAACGTCTCCCTTATCTTAGCCAAATAAGATAAGATAAGATATTCACCATCACCTATAAATAGAGGACCCAGGTCCCTCCAGGTATTCATTCATTCCTCACACTTTCTACCTCTTAGATCCATTCTGACTTGAGCGTCGGAGTGTCTTTGCAGGTACCACCCCCCATTGCTCCAGGCAAGTGATCCAGCATCTGCCTCAACCCGCAAGTTCTCGATCCATCTCTCAACCCGTACCATAGACATCTTGTACATTGGCGCCGTCTGTGGGGACTTCGCAACGTTGTGGCAGCATGGCGGATAACCCAGAAGAGCAATCATCAAACTCATATTTCTTGGGTGTAGCCGAGAGCAAAAAGGAATAATATTTTCTTAACTTGCATCACCTTTGCAGGGATAACACACATTCGCCCTACTCCAACGGCGAAATCCCAAAGGAATAATATTTTCTTAACTTGCATCATCTTTGTAGGGATAACACACCTTCGCCCTACTCCAACGGCGAAATCTCAAAGGAATAATATTTTCTTAACTTGCATCACCTTTGCAGGGATAACACACATTCGCCCTACTCCAACGGCGAAATCCCAAAGGAATAATATTTTCTTAACTTGCATCATCTTTGCAGGGATAACACACCTTCGCCCTACTCCAACGGCGAAATCCCAAAGGAATAATATTTGCTTAACTTGCATCACCTTTGCAGGGATAACACACCTTCGCCCTACTCCAACGGCGAAATCCCAAAGAAATAATATTTTCTTAACTTGCATCATCTTTGTAGGGATAACACACCTTCGCCCTATTCCAACGGCGAAACAATGGCGAAATCCCAAAGGAATAATGTTTCCTTAATTTGCATCACCTTTGCAGTGATAACACACCTTCGCCCTATTCCAACGGCGAAACTCCAATGGCGAAATCCCAAAGGAATAATGTTTCCTTAACTTGCATCACCTTTGCAGTGATAACACACTCTCGCCCTACTCCAACGGCGAAATCTCAAAGGAATAATGTTTCCTTAACTTGCATCACATTTGCAGTGATAATATACCTTCGTCCTACTCCAACGGCGAAATTCCAAAGGAACAATGTTTCTTCGACTTGCAATCACCTTCTTAGTGATAACACTCTTTATGCACCATCGCCCTATTCCAACGGTGAAATTCTAAATCCTCCGAGCCCAAAGTCTCACCTCCCTTTAGTGGGACACCTCCCCCTCTTGGACCCTCTCATTCACCACTCCCCTCATCCGTCCCTCCAAGCGCCATGGCCCCATCTTCTCCCTCTATTTTGGCTCCATGCCCACCGTTGTTGCTTCTTCTTTTGAACTCTTCAAGCTCTTCCTCCAAACCCACGAGGTCACCTCCTTCAACACCAGGTTCCAAACCTCTGCCATCCGCCGCCTCACCTATGACAACTCTGTCGCCATGATCCCCCTTCGGACCTTACTGAAAATTCATAAGGAAGCTCATCATGAACGACCTCCTTAAACACTACCACCCTGGCCAAGCTCAGACCTCTCAGGAGCTAAGAGATTAAGAAAGTTCTCAAGGTTCTTACATAGATGCGGGGGACAGCCAAATCGTGGCGGCATGACGAAGAACCTCGAGGAGCAATCCTCCACCCAACACCCCAACTCCCGAACTCCAAGATAACACTCCTCCCACCCACGGGAGGATAATAAGCGCGGCACATCGCCAACCAACCCCAACCCAGCAACAACCAAGAGAGGACAACCGTCCCCCACTGAAGCTCGGCCACCCGACGGCCTAGGAGAGAAGGCGGTCCAGATAATTCAAGAGCTGTGCCTCAGGGTGCAAGACCTTAAAGGCCGAGTTACACCTAAAGAAAAGCACAACGCCGAAAAAAACAGAAGTCACGCAACCTCTAGATCAAGATCTTGCCATGAAACCAGGCACGGTGGATCGCCAGAACGGTGACATGCCAAGAGATACAATCGCAGCATCTGCCATGACCACAGACATGACAGGATGCCTGAACGACGACATAGCAAAAGGTATGATCGCAGCGTCCCACGCAACCCGGCTCATCAACATGAAACGGACAACGACCGACGACATCAAGAGGCCAAACGCACAAGAAGTGACCACGTGATAATGGGAGCCATTCCCTTCACTGAAAGAATCCTGAAAGCAAAACTCCCTAAAGGCTTCGACAAACCTACGGATATGAAGTACGACGGAACCAAGGACTCCCAGGAGGACCTAACGGCCTTCAAGGCAAGGATGAACCTGGAAGGGGCCGCTGACGCGGTCCGAGGTAAGGCCTTCCCAGTAACCCTAGCCGGGCCAACGATTAAATGGTTCAATGCCCTCCCCAACGGATCCATAACTGGCTTCCACGATATCTCACGGAAGTTCATGGCCCAATTCACCACCAGAATTACGAAAGCTAATCACCCCATCAGCTTATTAGGGGTCACACAGAAACAAGACGAATCCACACGAAAATACCTGGACCGCTTCAACGATGAATGCCTCTATAAATAGAGGACCCAGGTCCCTAAACCAACACAAACCGACCACCCAGGATCGGGAAATTCTCGAACTACACCCCCCTGACAGCCTCGATTACCAAGATATACCACCAGATAGCGGATCGGGGTATTATCCCGAAAGCCCGACAACTCAGAGAAAGAACGGACAGCAACAAGACCCTTTACTGCGACTACCACCAAGGTTACGGGCACAGGACACAAGACTGTTTCGACCTTAAAGACGCCCTCGAACAAGCTATAAGAGACGGCAAACTCCCAGAGTTCGCCAAATCATCAGAGAACCAAAACGCGCGGAAAAAGACAGGTCGCCTAAGAGGGAAGGACGCAACCTGAGAAAACAAAAAAAACCTCCCAGGGAAAGTCCAGAAGACGACCCGACCATAGTAGTAAATGTCATCACGGGCAAGGATGTGTCAGGCAAGTCAAGATCAACACTAAAAAAGGACCTCAAAGTCTTGGCTGTCAGAGATCAAGCCCCAGCTGCCATAGCCAACAAAACGATAACTTTGCCCAAGGATTGCCAGCACAGCACCTCGGCCGAAGACGCACCTTTCGTCATCTCGGCGAGAATCGGAACAGGACTAGTTCGGAGAATACTGGTGGACACCGGCGCAGACTCCAACATCCTCTTCCGAGGTGCCTTCGACAAGCTCGGGCTTCGCAACAAAAATCTCCAAACACACCGCAACGGTGTCACGGAACTCGGAGACAACTTCCTCAAGCCAAACGGTTCCATCATTCTTCCCCTTACCATAGGGACGGGAAGCCAGAGGAAGACAATCCTGTCCGAGTTCGTGGTCCTCAAGAACTCCACCGCTTATAACGTCATCCTCGGAAGGAAAACAATCAACGACCTCTCCGCCGTCATCTTTACCAAATACCTTCTAATGAAGTTCACGGCAGAAGATGGCTCCGTCGGAACCATCCACGGAGACCGGGAAACCGCGGTAGAATACGACAACATCAGCCTAGCCCTACGCGAGAGATCCCAAAACGCGGCAGGAATCTTCCTTTCCGATCTCGATGCACACCAAAATCCACGCAGAACCATGGGAGGAAATGACAAAGAAGCAAAGTAGGGCCTTGCAGACAAGGTCAGGAGTATAGCACACCTATGTGAGCTAGTCTTAAAATAGAGAATAAGCCTAAGGTACAATGGCAGCACGGTACGACGAGACTTCGGACCAGGAGACCTCGTCTTATGACAAAACAACATCGGTCTACCCACTCCCAATAAAACGGATATCCAAATAACAAAACGGGTATCCAAATAACAAAAATAGCGGCCCGGGGATCGATCACTCCGAGGCCAACAAAATAGATATCCAAATAATAAAACGGATATCCAAATAACAAAACGGGTATCCAAATAACAAAAATAGCGGCCCGGGGATCGATCACCCCGAAGCCAATAAAACGGATATCCAAATAATAAAACGGATATTCAAATAAGTAAATGGCTACCCGGGAATCGATCACCCGAGGCCAATAAAACGGATATCCAAATAACAAAAATAGTGACTCGTGAATCGATCACCCGCAAAGCCAACAAAACGGGAATCCAAATAAGCTAAATAAACAAAGTCTTAAAATCGGCCCACCAAAAGGTCTAAAATAAGTTCACAATAACGGCCCAAAAAAGGCCACACAAAACAAGCATGAGCTGACGGTCTTCCAACTCGCGGAAAGCCATACTAACCAACATCCTACCAATTGGTGCATGATGACGTCACACCCTTTTCAGACCCCTCACAGTCTCCCGAACTACAGAGAATCGGACTCTCCAATGACTTAGCATTGAGACCAAGAAAGCATACTCTCATGCTCCGGGGGCAACTATTCCAGACCCGATCTCCGGGCCCTTCTTCGGAACGGTCATCAAACACGGCATGTGATGAGACGCCCAAACAACGCGCTCCTCGCCTGACCATGAAACGGCTAGGAACTCCCCAAATCCTCGACCTCGATCGGAAAAACCAAACAACGATCTCCTTGCCAAACCACAACGGCGAGGAAAATGTTTCTCCAGCGATGAGACCGAGCACCCTCACTCTCTCGCTCCGGGGGCAACTGTTACGGATCCGGCCCACGGATCCTACACCCAGAACGGTCTCCGAACCCGGCTACCAGGGTCCGACCCGCTTCGCCCTTCCTGAAGGCTCGGAACCAGCCCACTAGAGCTCCTAACCAACTTTCGAATTCAAACGTCTCCCTTATCTTAGCCAAATAAGATAAGATAAGATATTCACCATCACCTATAAATAGAGGACCCAGGTCCCTCCAGGTATTCATTCATTCCTCACACTTTCTACCTCTTAGATCCATTCTGACTTGAGCGTCGGAGTGTCTTTGCAGGTACCACCCCCCATTGTTCCAGGCAAGTGATCCGGCATCTGCCTCAACCCGCAAGTTCTCGATCCATCTCTCAACCCGTACCATAGACATCTTGTACAAAAATATATTTTATTTTATATTTTAAATATTAATAATTATTTAATAATAAAAAATAATAAATTTTGATGATTTTTTAAATATTATTCCTTTAGCATTTTCATTTTTCATACTCAAACCCATAAATACATTATCACTTTCTTTTTTGACGAACCTACTTTTGTCCTTTACTAGCTAGCTGTCAATATTGACTATTCGTTTAGCGTCAAATCAATGTGTAAAAATTTCTCTAATTCCAATAGCACACGATTCAATTATAATCTAAAATTTTAAATTATTTTAAGATTGAACTAAGTTTTTGGTTCTTATAAAATATTTATTTAAAAAATATTTATTTTGTCGTTTTGCTCTTTCTATATTTTTTTTTTATTTTAGTCAAAATCGATAAAAATTTAAAAGGTCTCTAGTTTAATTATTACAATTAATTTGCTGCATTAAGTGCTGCTATGACAATAGTTAAATTTTACTATGGTAGGTCATGCGACGTCAGCATTATTTAATCTATTAAAATAGGTTTTTAACAGAATAAATTCATTACAAGAATTTTTTATAGAGACATTTATTTAAATATTGATGGATAAAATCAACAAAAAAAAAAATTGTAGATATTAAAATTGCATCTTAATTTAGTTCTTTAAATTTCAATTATCTCTATTTAATTTTTAAATTTTACAAATGTGACTCACGTTCATTTTTAAGTTAATTTTTGACGCATAAACAATTAACGGAATGTTGACGTGAATAGTCGAGTGTCATACTAGACTCTGTAAAATGACGTTATTTCTATTTTGGCATTCTAATAATCTAAAAAACATCATAAGTAGTATTTATTGAAATTCTTTCCCTTAAAATAAGTGATCTAGCGTTGTTTTTGAACTATTTAAACTATAATGACATTATTTTATAAGTTCCAACACGATATTTAATTGTCTATATCGGTGTTTCATTAATATTTTTGTGCCGGATATTATCTTAGGAACTAATATGAGTAACGTTTTTAAAGTTTAAAAACGAAAAAAAGATAATTAAAATTTCAAAAACAAAATTAAAGTTCGCGTATAAATTTATATTAGAGACCAATTGAGCATGAACTCGATCAAAACCAAAAGATAAGTATTTTATAAGGACAAAATACTCATTTAAACCTTGTTTCAATAGTAAAATGCAATAGTGTTCACTCTCTACCAAAAAATAGTCATTTAAATCTAAAAAATTTTATGAAATTATTTATGAAAATATTGCAATTAATAATAATCAATAAATATTAAATAAGATAAATGATCTGATTTTTTTTGTCTTCTTAATATTATCAATAAATAATTTTGTGTTACTACGTCAATATTAAAAACATTATTAAAATCAATGTTACATATACAAAACACAAACGTCTTTATTTAAGTAACCCATTTTACACGGATATAAAAACATATACTTGTAATTATTAACTCCTATGATATGAGTTTGCTAACTCACCACATCAAAATCAAAGATAAGATGGACGATGACAGTGGCATTGTTGCATTATTGCATTACATTACTTTATAACTTTTTTGGGCATGCGAAATTTTTGTTGAGTAATTTTAACTGATTTTCGTTATTTCTCTGGCAGATGGTAATAACCCTTACATCAAACATTAAATTAGTTATTTATCAATTCCATTATGGATCCTCAAGACATCAAGCTGTGATTTTCCCTTTAGCTCTTGGGATAGATATCCTTCCAAGAAATCTCGTACACTAATTTTCTTGAACGTTGCAGGCCTTTCAGGTGTAACAAGGCTTGGTGCCGGACCTATAACACACTCATGTCTAGGATTGAGAAATGTAGCTATGGAAATTCTCTCCTTCTCTGAGTTAACTATTGCTCGATGTTCAATACTCCGATAAATTCCATTGGTCAATACCTACCACCAAAATATCGATCAAAATGGCTTAGGAAGTCAACAAATTTGACTTGTGTAATAATTTTGATAGTGTTCAAACTTAGAAATGATAAAAGGTTTTGTGCATAGTTTTGTGGCGTTTTTTACCTCCAAAAAATCTCCAATGTTGATGACGAAAGAATTAGGGAGAGGTTTAATAGGAATCCACATTCCATTATTTCTTACTTGAAGGCCTACCGTTTCATTGACTTGGAGAAGAATAGTCAAGGTGGAAACGTCAGAATGAGGATTTAGGCCAATTACTTTCTCCGGTTGAGGACATGGAGGATAATAATTCATCCTCATTGCTTCAACTCCTTCTTCGCTGAACTCTAGTAATTCATTGGGTTCAATTTTAAGAGCCTTTGACATAAGCTCAATGATTGTATCACCCAATTTTTTCATTTCCAAAGAATATTTGTCTAACACATCTCTGCGAGATCCAAAACGAGTTAGTGAGTTACCAATAAAATCAGTATTTTGGACATTAATTATGTTATGCGTATACCAATATTAGTTACAAATTAGTTGTTCATATAAAATATATGTTAAAATACTTTTTAAAATATAAACTATATACTAAAATTGAGTTAAAATAACACATATTTATATATAAATACATAATAATTAATTTAGTAAATAATTTGACGTACATATGATGTTTTTGTTTGTAGATAGGAGAGAGCTAATTGTGGCCAAATCAAGCAAACCCCCCTCTAATTTGAA
>NC_029789.2:97686782-97687365 GCF_000816755.2 Arachis ipaensis | reverse complement strand
TGGAATCAATTTAGCATCATAAAAAAATAATTAAAAATATTTAAAAATACATCATAATATTATCAATTATTAAATTTTGTTCCCTTAACAAATTTTTGACCCCCTTTTAAAAATGGTCTAGTTCTGATCTGTTCGTGCTTGTAGATATTTGATGATATAGTAACTTAGCAAGGATGTTCTTCCAAATATATAATTAAAGATATATAAAAATAAGATTGGATAACCTGAATGGTTGCGGAATACGAGGGAATAAGTGAGGCTTTCTTATGTACGATGGAAGAGTCACGATGTGGAATAGATCAGCCCATTCTAACTTGTGTTCTCCTGATACAACAAACATTTGACCAAACCCTTCCATCTCTCCTGGTTTCTGCCAGAATTCCTTCTTCTTTTCTATCGGCAGATTAAAAAACTGTTGAACTTCTTTCTTGAAATTTTCCACCAACGCAGGGTTGACTCCATGGTTGATAAGCTGTCATTAATTTTCATGTTCAGAAACTTTCATGTTGTATATTGATTAATTTTTTTTTTATGAATCGAATGGATCGTAATATTATTTCTCCCAAAAACTAAAATTATGTTT
>NC_029789.2:97680852-97686742 GCF_000816755.2 Arachis ipaensis | reverse complement strand
TAATATTTATTAGAGTGATTATAGTATTTTAAAAAATGTTAAAAAAAATATTACTAACATATAAACAAAAAGTGACTCAAATTTTAACAATATTTACAAAATTATCATAATTAGTATAACATAATCATACTAAAATCATATATTGGTGTATTTTTGTGTGTATGCATTATTTTATGTAATCATTGAATATAATAATAATAATAACAATAATAATAATAATAATAATAATAATAATAGGTACGTGTCATATAAACTATGAGAAATATTGACGAAAACTAATTATAACATACATAGAATGCTTTGTATGTTTTGCTAGAGCAGAAGGTAGATCAATTTTATCTATAACAAAAAGACCAACTTTACCACCAATTAATAGAAAGTGACTTTCGATAAATGCTACAAGTGCAAAACCGTAAAAGTGGATATATAATTACGTATTTATTTTTCTAATTAAAGTATATTTTTTTTCTTGGTCTTGAGACTTTTCTTTTTTTCTTTTTAATGTGCAGTAAGAAATTTCTTTAAGGGGATATTTTCCGTTTTTCTAGAGAATTATCTGAAATTGAGTTGTGGCTGTTACCGATTCAGCTGAGAAAGAAGCAGCAGCATAATCATGAGTGATCAGCTTGAAAAGTATAATAAAGGAAAAGAAAACTTCAAACCTGAAAGAAACCCCATTCTTTGCATGCATGGTCAAGCTTCTCTAACTCATCAGATGAATCATGTGACAATAATTTACTAAGGTCTATGACTGGAACTTGTGGCAAAGAGGTTGTGTTTGATACAATTATAGGATCCTGATTTGGACGAACATATCGTTCTGGAACTTCCGTTATTGGCTGCTTTGCCAGTTCCTGCACTGAAGGTACTATGATTGAGGATCCAATGTTCCTGGCCGTTTCGAACTCCATAGCTACAAAATGAGATAATAAACTTGATGTAATTGTAAAGTTTGGTTTGATTTGTCGAGTGTTGCTGAAGTATATATACAGCAAGTTTCTATATGGAATTTGGAACTGCCATATAAGTTTTTAGGAAATTTCTTAGTCAAACAATCAAACTTAATGGAGACATGACTTATTCATTGATAAATGAGTAAGCTTTCAATTAATTAATACTCTCAAACTAGTTGGTTCAAAGTGTTAGGTGTTGAAATACTCCTATAAAAATTTATTTACTCAAGTTTTTCTCTCTAATACAGTTTCACCATAAATATTTACTAGGATCATAATTCTTTGAGTTCTTTGTTTCTTTTTTAGATTTTTTAGTAATTGATACTCAGAGTCTTGGGTCTTAATTTTTTTTTACTTGTGCTATTACTTTTTAGTTGTATAGATATTTGAAAAACTCTGTAACATTTCTCCAAATGTCCTCTGATGCACGAATTCCCACACTTTCGTGCAGCTGTACCAGCAAGAGCATTGGGTCGTCCAAGTAATACCTGAGTGAGTCAGGGTCGATCTCACGAAGATTGTGGTTTGAAGCAAGTTATGGTTATCTTGCAGGTCTTAGTCAAACAGATCAGAAGGTTGATGGATTAAAGGAAACTATTCATAATTTGTATTTGTAAATAAATACAGTTGGATTGAGACAAGGGCAATCAGTAATAGGAATATGGTTGAGGATTGGAGTTGCTTTGTCTTTCTGAATTAACTCTAGTACTACTGCTCTCCTTGCTTGTGAGTGATTTCTTTAATGGCAAGCTGTATGTGATTGACACTGGTTTGAGCAGCTGCCAATACTCCTCCGGATCTGAACCCCAGGTTTAGTGTGGATCAATCTCTACTTGAGGGTGAAGCTGTAACACCCTAACTACCAAAGCTCACGCTTCCGGCTGCGTAACTCTGATAGCTCGGACATTACGACGACACTTATACTATTTAATACTAAAATATGAGCCTGTTTAAAACTTTAAACCGCAATACCGCTCCCAAAGATACTTTCGTTCGATAACGTACATCCATAAATACCATACAACTTACAAAAACTCATAAAGAGTACATCCATATATATACATACATATATATATAAATAATATTACAAACAAAATAATATAATTTCTCAAATCCAAATCTTTTAAATAACCTTTCAAACAAGACTTAGATTTTATAGAAATTTCGGCAGCACCTCCCCTAAAACTTGGACTTTTGCCACCCGGTTCGGGTCCTAACTAAACCGTTTTCTCATTCCTTTTTAACAGCTCAAACCAGAAATCAATTCAACAGCAAGCTAAATCCAACAGTTGCCTCAGTGGCATATCTCAAGGAAACCATTTCAAAATCAACTCAATATCAACCAATTTAAATAACCATAACTAAAACAATATAGAGCATCACAACAACAATTAAATAAGCTCTTCGTAACTTCTGCGCCCATAACCTGAAAGGGGAAAAATGTAGGGGGGTGAGAACATCATCCTCGAAAGGGTTCTCAGTAGAGGGTTTTTGTTAAAGAATTGAAAACTTGCAGAAAAACCACTTCGCAGTCTGAAAGAGAAGTTAAGCAACAACATCCTTCAAAAGAGTAACAAAAGCATAAATGTGGCTTTGCTTTAATACAAGTTTATGTGGAAGTATATCATGTAGAGTTTTAAAAACAAAATGCACACAAGTTTGGCAAAGAGCTAAAATATTTCCTCAAAGATAATAATCATAACTTATCTCAAGTTCAATAAATCAAACTTGCCTTAATTGTCCTTAATAAAATAATCTCTGAAATTAAGGCTATAAATAACTATATGATTTGAGATTTGATCATAAAAAGACTTTTCAAAGATTCTGGGTCTTACAGAAGCGCATACAGTCCATTCTCCTTCATGATCCCACTCAAAATGCCACAGAAAAGTTCGGATCTTCCGGATTAGAGAATACTGCATCTTTGGTTCTAGCCTCTACCACAGAGACCCTAATCTCCCCAGAAATCGGCTGAACTGAAGACTCGAGAAGTTTCCAATGAAATCGTGGATTAGCCGTCTGAGAAACGTATATTTGACGTGGCGAAAAATTGCCAATTAAGAATTTATAATAAGAACAGCGTTGCAAGTACAGTTCTTAATTGACGAAAGTTCCGCTTATCAATTTAAAAAGGGTTGTCACAAATTTAGAATAAAAATACTGGGAGTAGGAATCCCAGGTCGTCTCCCAACGAGTTGACAAAAGAGTGCTATTTTATTGATCAGGAATTTTTTCGAGAAATTTTAAGAGTTAGAGAATGAAAAAATAAACGATTGTAAATTAAAACAATGAAAATTAGCAAGGGAATTTATATAATCAAAATAAAAAGCCTTGATCGGGAGAAGATTAAGTGAAAGTTCTATCCTTGCTGGATTTTCCCAAGTGTAATAGCAAGAGGTTGTTGTTTTCACTTAGTTAACCCTTACCGAATAAAGGAAAGTCAAGTGATTGAGCTAACTCTGATTCGCAAGTCCTAGTCCTCTCCTACGGAAGGATTAGCGTTAGTAAATAGAAAGTTAGCCAACAACTTACAATTAAAATTAACACTTGAGTATTCCAACTCAAGGGTCTCCTTTTAATCAACTCCCAAGTCAAGTTGGGAGTCTACTCCATTGACATGAATACAACCTTCACTGACATATAAAGGGAATAAAAAGAAGACATGATAAACTAAATAAAATAATAACTGAAAATTAATTAAAGGTAAAAGTAGTTCTTTGCATTAATAAATCCCAAAAATGGAAAATATCCATACTTATATCTGAACAGGGTTAATGGGTGATTAAAAGAGTAAATGAATAAGAAAACAAACTAGAATAATGGAAACTTCAACGGAGGTAGTGACTCTTCTCAATATCCAAATCAAAGCATAAAACTCTAAAACTATGAATGTGAAGAAAACCTAGAGGAAGTAGTGTTTCTCTCTAAGATTCAAATCCAAAAACTAAAAACTATGCGAATGAGAATGTCTCCTGAGTCTCTGCCTGCCCCTGGCTCTAGTCTGTGTTACTGGGCCGAAGACTGGGTCCAAACTCAGCCCAAAATCGCCCGGCCCTCAGCGTCTTCTGCGTTTTCTGCACGTGGCGTATGTCACGCGTACGCATCAGTCAAGCGTACGTGTCGATGGTCATTTTTGTGTGTCACGCGTACGCGTCAGGTACGCGCACGCGTCGCTGTGCGAATCTCCAAATCACGCGCACGCGTGAGCCATACCTGCGCGTCGCTCATCGCTGCTTATCTCCTTTATTTCTTGTGCTCCTTCCATTTTTGCAGGCTTCCTCTCCATCCTCTAAGCCATTCTTGCCCTATTCAGCCTGAAAACACTTAACGCACAGATCACGGCATCAAATGGTATAAAGGGGGATTAAAAATACACAAATTAAAGGCTTAGGAAGCAAGTTTTCAACCATAGAACAAAATTGGGAAGGGATTGTAAAATCATGCAAATTGTATGAATAAGTGTGCAAAGACTTGATAAAAACACTCAATCGAGCACAAGATAAACCATAAAATAGTGGTTTATCAATCTCCCCACAGTTAAATATTAGCATGTCTTCATGCTAAGTTCAAGGAGACAAAAGGAATGAATGGAAAAAAGTAAGACTCATGAGATGCAACCTATGTGTGTGAATGCAACTACATGCTAGGATGTTTCTATTTACTTGGTTAAAAGTATACAAGTTCTCCAAGACAAATATAAATTAGATTCCACTAATTCAAATTACACAATAAAAGACAAGTAAACTTGTATGAAGATAGCTCATAAAAGCAGGGAACATAGAATCAAGCATTGAACCCTCACCGGTAGTGTATATGCACTCTAATCGCTCAAGTGTCTAGGGTTAATCACTCTACTCTTCTCTAGTCATGCTTTCTAAAACTTTGTTCTTTATCTAACCAATCAACAAATATTTAGTATACCAATGTAGACATCATGAGGTATTTTCAAGGTTGTAATGGGGCTAAGGTAAGGGTGAGGATATATGTATGGCCAAGTGAGCTATAATATGAATCTTTGACTAACCTAAGCTCTCACCTCACACACACATACTCTATGTAATTCTAAAATCATGCCTAGCTATCCAAAATTCCCACTTTTGTATATTTCACATACTCATATACCAAATTTTCTTTAATTTCACCATATATGCATTGATCTTTTTATTAAACTAAACATTAGAGTAGTTTTGTCCCCTTATTTATTTATTTATATTGTAATAGAATTGTTTGTTTTTTTTTAACATGAAAGCAAACATAACTTATCAATGCACATGGTTTTTCTGGTCTCACATGAGTATGCACCCAAATTCCCAATACTTTTGTCAATAAAACACAGCACAATTTCATCAACCCAAGTTCCCACAGTTTCCAACACTTAATTGATACACAATCTCTATCTTAAGCTAACCAAAGATTCAATTGGGGTAATTAATTATTTTTCCGCTTAAGGCTAGTGATGTGGTAAGATATAGAACAAAGGGGGATTAAAACGCTCAAAGTGGCAAACGAAGGTAATTGAAATGGTAGGCTATTTGGGATAAGTGAGTGGTGCACGAAATTGTGATCATCAATGGCGCCAACAGCTTGGTACGCACAATTGTGATCTCAACTCTTTGTCACAACTCCGCACAACTAACCAGCAAGTGCACTAGGTCGTCCAAGTAATAAACCTTACGTGAGTAAGGGTCGATCACACAGAGATTGTCGGCTTGAAGCAAGCTATGGTCATCTTGTAAATCTCAGTCAGGCGGATTCAAATGGTTATGGAGAATTGATAATTAAAAGATGAATAAAATATAAAATAAGATAGAGATACTTATGTAATTCATTGGTGAGAATTTCAGATAAGCGTATGAAGATGCTTTGTTCCTCCTGAACTTCTGCTTTCCTATTGTCTTCATCCAATCATTCATACTCCTTTCCATGGCAAGCTTTAT
>NC_029789.2:97625607-97679652 GCF_000816755.2 Arachis ipaensis | reverse complement strand
AATCATCTGTCGGTTCTCGATCATGTTGGAATAGGATCCATTGATCCTTTTGTGTCTGTCACTACGCCCAACACTCGCGAGTTTGAAGCTCGTCACAGTCATCCCTTCCCAGATCCTACTCGGAATACCACAGACAAGGTTTAGACTTTCCAGATCTCAGGAATGGCCGCCAATTGATTCTCGCCTATACCACGAAGACTCTGATCTCATGGAATGGAGGGCTCGGTTGTTAGGCGAGGCAACCATGCATCATGAACCAGTTCAAATGCGCTGTCATCGCACGGCTAATCATCTGTCGGTTCTCGATCATGTTGGAATAGGATCCATTGATCCTTTTGTGTCTGTCACTACGCCCAACACTCGCGAGTTTGAAGCTCGTCACAGTCATCCCTTCCCAGATCCTACTCGGAATACCACAGACAAGGTTTAGACTTTCCAGATCTCAGGAATGGCCGCCAATTGATTCTCGCCTATACCACGAAGACTCTGATCTCATGGAATGGAAGGCTCGGTTGTTAGGCGAGGCAACCATGCATCATGAACCAGGAGGATAAGAGATACACACTCAATCGAAGGTAGAACGGACGTGGTTGTCAGGCACGCGTTCATAGGTGAGAATGATGATGAGTGTCACGGATCATCACATTCATCAGGTTGAAGTGCGAGTGAATATCTTGGAATAAGAATAAGCTTGAATTGAATAGAAAAACAATAGTACTTTCCATTAATTCATGAAGAACAGCAGAGCTCCACACCTTAATATATGGTGTGTAGAAACTCCACCGTTGAAAATACATAAGAACAAAAGGTTTAGGCATGGCCGAATGGCCAGCCTCCCAAAAGCATCTAAGATAGCATAAGGCTAATCAAAGATTAAAGTATGAAAATACAATAGCAAAAGGTCCTATTTATAGAAAACTAGTAGCCTAGGGTTATAGAAATAAGTAATTAATGCAGAAATCTTCTTCCGGGCCCACATGGTGTGTGCTTGGGCTGAGCATTGAAGCTTTCACATGTAGAGACTTTTTTTGGAGTTAAACGCCAGCTTTTGTGCCAGTTTGGACGTTTAACTCCAGCTTTTATGCCAGTTCTGGCGTTTTGACGCCATAATTTTTATGCTGACTTGGAACGCCGGTTTGGGCCATCAAATCTCGGGTAAAGTGTGGACTATTATATATTGCTGGAAAGCCCAGGATATCTACTTTCCAACTCAGTTGAGAGTGCACCAATTAGGCTTTTGTAACTCCAGAAAATCCACTTCGAGTGCAGGGAGGTCAGAATCCAACAGCATCTACGGTCCTTTTTCAGCCTCTGAATCAGATTTTTGCTCAGGTCCCTCAATTTCAGCCAGAAAATACCTGAAATCACAGAAAAATACAAAAACTCATAGTAAAGTCCAGAAATGTGATTTTTATTTAAAAACTAATAAAAACATAATAAAAACTAACTAAAATATACTAAAAACATACTAAAAACAATGCCAAAAAGCGTATAAATTATCCGCTCATCACAACACCAAACATAAATTGTTGCTTGTCCCCAAGCAACTAAAAACAAAGTAGGATAAAAAGAAGAGAATATACAATAAATTCCGAAAACATCTACGAAGATCAGTCTTAATTAGATGAGCGGGGCTCTTAGCTTTTTGCTTCTGAACAGTTTTGGTATCTCACTTTATCCTTTGAAGTTCGGAATGATTGGCATCTATAGGAACTCATAATTCAGATAGTGTTATTGATTCTCCTAGTTCAGTATGTTGATTCTTGAACACAGTTACTTTATGAGTCTTGGCCGTGACCCTAAGTATTTTGTTTTCCAGTATTACCACCGGATACATAAATGCCACAGACACATAACTGGGTGAACCTTTTCAGATTGTGACTCAGCTTTGCTAGAGTCCCCAATTAGAGGTGTCCAGAGCTCTTAAGCACACTCTTTTGCTTTGGACCACGACTTTAACCGCTCAGTCTTAAGCTTTTCACTTGACACCTTCATGCCATAAGCACATGGTTAGGGACAGCTTATTTTAGCCGCTTAGGCCAGGATTTTATTCCTGTGGGCCCTCCTATCCACTGATGCTCAAAGCCTTGGATCATTTTTATTTTACCCTTGCCTTTTAGTTTAAAGGGTTATTGGCTTTTTCTGCTTGGTCTTTCTTTTTCTTTCTTTTTTCTTTTCTTCTTTTTTTTCGCCATTTTTTTCGCAAGCTTTTCACTGCTTTTTCTTGCTTCAAGAATCAATTTTATGATTTTTTTAGATTATCAAATAACATTTCTCCTTTTTCATCATTCTTTCAAGAGCCAAAAATTTTAACATTCATAAAAAAAATTCAAAAATATGCACTGTTCAACCATTCATTCAGAAAACAAAAAGTATTGCCACCACATCAAAATAATTAATCTGTTTTAAAATTCGAAATTCATGTACTTCTTTTTCTTTTTGCAATTAAAAACACTTTTTATTTAAGAAAGGTGATGGATTCATAGGACATTCATAGCTTTAAGGCATAGACACTTAGACACTAGTAATCATGTAATAAGACACAAACATAAATAAAAATAAAGCATAAAAATTCAAAAAACAGAAAATAAAGAACAAGGAAATTAAAGATCAGGTCCACCTTAGTGATGACGGCTTGTTCTTCCTCTTGAAGATCTTATGGAGTGCTTGAGCTCCTCAATGTCTCTTCCTTGCCTTTGTTGCTCCTCCCTCATGACTCTTTGGTCTTCTCTAATTTCATGGAGGAGGATAGAATGCTCTTGGTGCTCCACCCTTAGTTGTCCCATATTGGAACTTAATTCTTCTAGGGAGGTGTTGATTTGCTCCCTATAGTTTTGTGGAGGAAAATGCATCCCTTGAGGCATCTCAGGGATTTCATGATGAGGAATTTCCTCACGTTCTTGTCCATGAATGGGATCTCTTGTTTGCTCCATCCTTTTCTTAGTGATGGGCTTGTCCTCATCAATGAGGATGTCTTCCTCTATGTCAATTCCAGCTGAATTGCAGAGGTGACAAATGAGATGAGGGAAGGCTAACCTTGCCAAAGTAGAGGACTTTTCCGCCACCTTGTAGAGTTCTAGGGATATAACCTCATGAACTTCTACTTCCTCTCCAATCATGATGCTATGGATCATGATAGCCCGATCTATAGTAACTTAAGACTGGTTGCTAGTGGGAATGATTGAGCGTTGGATGAACTCCAACCATCCCCTAGCCATAGGCTTGAGGTCATGCCTTCTTAGTTGAACCGGCTTCCCTCTTGAATCTCTCTTCCATAAGATCCCAACTTGTTGAATGGGGTTGGTGAGAATTTCCCAACCTCTTCTTCGAATTTCATGTCGGATCTCTGGATATTCACCCTTTTTGAGCTTGAAAGGGACCTCGGGGATCACCTTCTTCTTGGCCACAACTTCATAGAAGTGGTCTTGATGCACCCTTGAGATGAATCTCTCCATCTCCCATGACTCGGAGGTGGAAGCTTTTGCCTTCCCTTTCCTCTTTCTAGAAATTTCTCCAGCCTTTGGTGCCATAAATGGTTATGGAAAAACAAAAAGTAATGCTTTTACCACACCAAACTTAGAAGGTTTGCTCGTCCTCAAGCAAAAGAAGAAAGAAAAGAGTAGAAGAGGAAGAAATAGAGGAGATGGAAGGGGTTTAGTGGTTCGGCCAGGGGGAAAAGTAGTGTGTATGATGTGTGAAAATGAAGGAGTGAAGATGGGTTTATATAGGAGTGGAGAGCGGGGTAAGGTCGGCCATGTATGGGTGGGTTTGGGAGGAAAAGTGGTTTGAATTTAAATGGTGAGGTAGGTGGGGTTTTATGATGGATGGATGTGGATTGGTGAAGAGAAGATGGTAGGATTTGATAGGTGAGGGGTTTTGGGGGAAGAGATATTAAGGTGATTGGTGAAGGGTATTTGGGGAAGAGTGTTATAGGAAGATGTGAAGAAGAGAGAGAGATGAGGTAGGTGGGGATCCTGTGGGGTCCACAGATCCTGAGGTGTCAAGGATTTCTCATCCCTGCACCATGTTGGCGTGTAAACGCCTCTTCCTGTGCCAATCTTGGCGTTAAACACCAGGTTGCTGCCCATTTCTGACGTTTAACGCCAGCTTTTCTCCCCTTTCTAGCGTTTAACGCCAGCTCTGTGCCCTTTTCTGGCGTCAAACGCGTGTTTGGTGCCTATTTCTGGCGTTAAACGCCCAGAATGGTGCCAGACTGGGAGTTTAACACCCATTCTGCTACCCTTACTGGCGTTTAAATGTCAGTAAGCTTCTCCTCCAGGGTGTACTGTTTTTAATACTATTTTTTCATTATGTTTTTGCTTTTTTAGTTATTTTTGTGACTTCACATGATCATCAACCTACAGAGAACATAAAATAACAATGGAAAATAAATAGATATAATAAAATTGGGTTGCCTCCCAACAAGTGCTTCTTTAATATCAATAGCTTGACAGTGGGCTCTCATGGAGCCTCACAAATACTCAGAGCATGATGATGGCCTCCCAACACCAAACTTAGAGTTTGAATATGGGGGTTCTATTTGACTCTGCATTGAGAGAAGCTTTTCATGCTTTCTCTCCATGACTACAAAGGGAGATCCTTGAGCTTTAAACACAAGGGAGTCCTCATTCACTTGAAGGACCAATTCTCCTTTGTCAACATCAATCACAGCTTTTGCTGTGGCTAGGAAGGGTCTGCCAAGGATGATGGATTCATCCATACACTTTTCAGCGTCTAGGATTATGAAATCAGCAGGGATGTAGTGGCCTTCAACCATTACCAAGACATCCTCTACAAGTCCATAAGCCTGTTTCCTTGAATTGTCTGCCATCTCCAGTGAGATTCTTGTAGCTTGTACCTCAAGGATCCGTAGCTTCTCCATTACCGAGAGTGGCATTAGGTTTATACTTGACCCTAGGTCACACAGAGCCTTCTCAAAGGTCATAATGCCTATGGTACAAGGTATTGAGAACTTTCCAGGATCCTGTCTCTTCTGAGGTAATCTCTGCCTAGTCAAGTCATCTAGTTCTTTGGTGAGCAAAGGGGGTTCATCCTCCCAAGTCTCATTACCAAATAACTTGGCATTTAGCTTCATGATTGCTCCAAGGTACTTAACAACTTGCTCTTTAGTAACATCTTCATCCTCTTCAGAGGAAGAACACTCATCAGAGCTCATGAATGGCAGAAGTAAATTCAATGGAATCTCTATGGTCTCTGTATGAGCCTCAAATTCCCATGGTTCCTCATTAGGGAACTCCTTGGAGGCCAGTGGACGTCCATTGAGGTCTTCCTTAGTGGAGATCACTGCCTCTTCCTCCTCTCCAGGTTCGGCCGTGTGGGTTATACTGATGGCCTTGCACTCTCTTTTTGGATTCTCTTCTGTATTGCTTGGAAGAGTACTAGGAGGGAGTTCAGTAACTTTCTTACTCAGCTGACCCACTTGTGCCTCCAAATTTCTAATGGAGGACCTTGTTTCAGTCATGAAACTTTGAGTGGTCTTAATTAAATCAGAGACTATGGTTGCTAAGTCAGAGTGGCTCTGCTTAAAATTCTCTGTCTGTTGCTGAGAAGATGATGGAAAAGGCTTGCTATTGCTAAACCTATTTCTTCCACCATTACTGTTGTTGAAGCTTTGTTGAGGCCTCTGTTGGTCCTTCCATGAGAGATTTGGATGATTTCTCCATGAAGGATTATAGGTGTCTCCATAGGGTTCTCCCATGTAATTCACCTCTTCCATTGCTAGATTCTCAGAATCATAAGCTTCTTCTTCAGATGAAGCTTCTTTGGTACTGCCTGTTGCTGCTTGCATGCCAGACAGACTCTGAGAAATCATATTGACTTGCTGAGTTAATATTTTATTCTGAGCCAATATGGTATTCAGAGTATCAATCTCAAGAACTCCTTTCTTCTGATTTGTCCCATTATTCACAGGGTTCCTTTCAGAAGTGTACATGAATTGGTTATTTGCAACCATTTCAATGAGTTTCTGAGCTTCTGCAGGTGTCTTTTTCAGATGAAGAGATCCTCCAGCAGAGCTGTCCAATGACATCTTGGACAGTTCAGACAGACCATCATAGAAGATACCTATGATGCTCCATTCAGAAAGCATGTCAGAAGGACACCTTCTGATTAATTGTTTGTATCTTTCCTAAGCTTCATAGAGGGATTCACCTTCCTTCTGTCTGAAGGTCTGGACTTCCACTCTAAGCTTACTCAATTTTTGAGGTGGAAAGAACTTTGCCAAGAAGGCATTGACTAGCTTTTCCCAAGAGTTCAGGCTTTCTTTAGGTTGTGAGTCCAACCATGTCCTAGCTCTGTCTCTTATAGCAAAAGGGAAGAGCATAAGTCTCTAGACCTCAGGGTCAACTCCATTGGTCTTAACAGTATCACAGATTTGCAAGAATTCAGCTAAGAACTGATGAGGATCTTCTAATGGAAGTCAATGAAACTTACAATTCTGTTGCATTAGAGAAACTAATTGAGGCTTAAGCTCAAAATTATTTGCTCCAATGGCAAGGATTGAGATGCTTCTCCCATAGAAGTTGGGAGTAGGTGCAGTAAAGTCACCAAGCACCTTCCTTGCATTGTTGGCATTGTTGTTGTTTTCGGCTGCCATGGCTTCTTCTTGTTTGAAAATTTCTGTTAGGTCCTCTACAGAGAATTGTGCTTTAGCTTCTCTTAGCTTTCTCTTCAAGGTCCTTTCAGGTTCAGGATCAGCTTCAACAAGAATGCCTTTGTCCTTGCTCCTGCTCATATGAAAGAGAGGAGAAGAAAGTATGGAATCCTCTATGTCACAGTATAGAGATTCCGTGAGGTGTCAGAGGAAAAGATGAATGGAAGGAGGAGGTAGAGAGGAGATAATTTTAACTTATCAAGAGGGATAGGGTTCAAATTGCACATTGAGGAGGAGTGTTAGTCCTTTAAATAGAAAATATTAGAAGGGGGATGAATTTTTGAAAATAATAAAAAAAAATTTTGAAATAATTAAAAGAAATTTTGAAAAAATTGATTGGTGATTTTCGAAAATTAAAATTGAGAAAGTAGTTAAGTGATTTTGAAAAAGATTTTAAAATCAGAAATAAAATAGATATGATTAAAAATTATTTTTGAGAAAGATGTGGTTGAGAAGATATGATTGAGAAAATCTGGTTTTAAAAAGATATGATTGACAAACAATTAAAAAGATTTGATTTTTAAAATTAATGCCTTGGCTAACAAGAAATTTGAAAGATATGATTCTAACATTCAATTATTGAACCTTTCTTAACAAGGAAGAAATTTTTGAATCACATCTCTAATTGTTAGCAAGGATTTTTAAAAATAGTAAAAAAATAAAAAAATGGAAAGAAATTGATTTTGAAAAGATATGATTGAAAATATATGATTTGAAAAAGATTTGATTTTGAAAAATTATGAAAATTTGAAAAAGATTTGAATTAAAAACAAAATCTTCCCTCTTATGCCATCCTGTACTCAAACAAGAAACATAAATTATTTTTGGTTTTATGATTTTATTAATTTTTTTGCAATTTTTCAAAAATTATTTTGGAAAGAGAGAAAGATAAGGAGATTTAAAATTTTTAATAAGAATTTTAGGAATCATGCAATGTTAGTCTAAAACTCCGGTCCAGGAATTAGACATGGCTTACTAGCCAGCCAAGCCTTCAATGAAAGCTTCGGTCCAAAACACTAGACATGGCCAATTGCCAGCCAAGCTTTAGCAGATCGTTACTTTCAATAGCAAAATTGATAGAAATCAACAAGCTCTTGTGATGATAAGTTGAAAACTCGGTCCAAAAGATTAGACATGGCTTCACAACCAGCCAGACTTCAACAAATCATCATGAAACTCTAGAATTCATTCCTAAAAACTCCGAAGAAGAGAATAAAAATATTAATTTTTTTTCTTTTTTTTTTGAAATTTTTCGAAAATAAAAAGAAAAAAGCTTAAACATAAAATAAAATTACCTAATCTGAGCAACAAGATGAACCATCAGTTGTCCAAACTCGAACAATCCCCGGCAACGGTGCCAAAAACTTGGTGCACAAAATTGTGATCATCAATGGCGCCAACAGCTTGGTACGCACAATTGTGATCTCAACTCTTTGTCACAACTCTGCACAACTAACCAGCAAGTGCACTGGATCGTCCAAGTAATAAACCTTACGTGAGTAAGGGTCGATCCCGCGGAGATTGTCGGCTTGAAGCAAGCTATGGTCATCTTGTAAATCTCAGTCAGGCGGATTCAAATAGTTATGGAGAATTGATAATTAAAAGATGAATAAAATATAAAATAAGATAGAGATACTTATCTAATTCATTGGTGAGAATTTCAGATAAGCGTATGAAGATGCTTTGTTCCTCCTGAACTTCTGCTTTCCTATTGTCTTCATTCAATCATTCATACTCCTTTCCATGGCAAGCTTTATGTTAGGTTTCACCGTTGTCAATGGCTACCTCCCGTCCTCTCAGTGAAAATGGTCCAAATACGCTGTCACCGCACGGCTAATCATCTGTCGGTTCTCGATCATGTTGGAATAGGATCCATTGATCCTTTTGCGTCTATCACTACGCCCAACACTCGGGAGTTTGAAGCTCGTCATAGTCATCCCTTCCCAGATCCTACTCGGAATACCACAGACAAGGTTTAGACTTTCCGGATCTCAGGAATGGCTGCCAATTGATTCTCACCTATACCACGAAGACTCTGATCTCATGGAATGAAAGGCTCGGTTGTCAGGCGAGGCAACCATGCATCATGAACCAGGAGGCTAAGAGATACACACTCAATCGAAGGTAGAACGGAGGTGGTTGTCAGGCACGCGTTCTTAGGTAAAAATGATGATGAGTGTCACGGATCATCACATTCATCAGGTTGAAGTGCGAGTGAATATCTTGGAATAAGAATAAGCTTGAATTGAATAGAAAAAAAATAGTACTTTGCATTAATTCATGAAGAACAGCAGAGCTCCACACCTTAATCTATGGTGTGTAGAAACTCCACCGTTAAAAATACATAAGAACAAAAGGTTTAGGCATGGCCGAATGGCCAGCCTCCCAAAAGCGTCTAAGATAGCATAAGGCTAATCAAAGATTAAAGTATGAAAATACAATAGCAAAAGGTCCTATTTATAGAAAACTAGTAGCCTAGGGTTACAGAAACAAGTAATTAATGCAGAAATCTTCTTCCGGGCCCACTTGGTGTGTGCTTGGGCTGAGCATTGAAGCTTTCACATGTAGAGACTTTTCTTGGAGTTAAACGCCAGCTTTTGTGCCAGTTTGGGCGTTTAACTCCAGCTTTTATGCTGGTTCTGGCGTTTTGACGCCAGAATTTTTATGCTGACTTGGAACGCCGATTTGGGCCATCAAATCTCGGAAAAAGTATAGACTATTATATATTGCTGGAAAGCCCAGGATGTCTACTTTCCAACACAATTAAGAGCACGCTAATTGGGCTTCTATAGCTCTAGAAAATCTACTTTGAGTGCAGAGAGGTCAGAATCCAACAACATCTGTAGTCCTTTTTCAGCCTCTGAATTAGATTTTTGCTCAGGTCCCTCAATTTCAGCCAGAAAATACCTGAAATCACAGAAAAACACATAAACTCATAGTAAAGTCTAGAAATGTGATTTTTATTTAAAAACTAATAAAAATATAATAAAAACTAACTAAAATATACTAAAAATAATGCCAAAAAGCGTATAAATTATCCGCTCATCAGTGAGCTAATAACAAATGATGGCTTCAATCGTATGTATGCATGCAAATATACTAAACAATGGACATATAGAATGGAACAAACTATAGATTACAATCATAGAGAAGAAAATACACAAGAATAAAATATTATAGTTAAATAATGTAACCATAGAATTAAGCTCAAATCTCACAGGTTGTGTGTTCTTAGCTATAATTTATGTTCCAAATTACAATCTGCAAATAAGTTTAACACAAAAGTTTTAATTTAAATTAGTAAAATGCTATAAAAAGGGTCTTGAAAAAGAACTCATTACTTCAACCAAGCAAAACATACATGCAAATAATTATTATCATGCAATCTATCCTGTCTAAAAGAAAAAGTCAAATGTTGGTGTTAAGAGAGAGAAGTTACCTCCGAAAGTCAAGGACTGACCTCCCCACACTTAAGGCTTGGCACGGTCCTCCGTGCCGTCAGTAAGGAGTAAGGTAGGGCTGGAAGCGTCGCCTCCACTTTCTGGTTTGCCATGGCTCCCTGTGCTACTGGATGAAGGGGAATTCGGGGTGTCCTTCTGTTCCGGAGGTGGGTGAGCACCAACTATGAGTTCTTTCAGATAGTTGTATCGGCGCTTGTGATGGCGCTCCATTTTCTCCATCTACCGATCTTGCCGGTCGAACCTCTCAAGGATCTGTAGAAACATCTGATGGGTGGATGGTGCTTGTGTTGTGGATGATGGTAGGGTAGAAGAAGGAGGAGTATCCAAAGATGGGCCTGCAGGCCGGCTCGCAGAGGGAACTGGTGGCCTGATGTACTTCTCATTCGGGACATACTGGTCTGCCCTAGGGATCATGACCTTCGTGTTACCTGCCCGATAGGGCACACCTGCCGCAGAGACTAAATCTGAAACCAATGCGGGAAAAGGAAGGTTACCCGCAATCTGTACATGTCCCATTGCTTACCGGATGTGTTGGGACAGGTTGAGGGGTTGCTCTGTCAGGATGCACCATATGAGAACAGCCATGTCCGCTGTGAAGGTGGACTCGTGAGTGCTCGGAAAGATATAGTGGGACATAATCTGTGCCCACACACGAGCCTCCAAGGTGAATGACTGGGCTGAGATGCTCTTGGGTTTTGACCGATGCTGCCCATAGATCCAGGTGCTGCCAGGTTGGGCTATAACTCTAAGGACACTATCCCGGTCAAACTGATATATCTGGCACTTAAGAGAGGCTTCTTGATATGTATCCAATCCCTATAGGCTAGGTGGAAGATCCAGTGCTCTCTGTATGGCACTCTCGGAGACAGGGACTTGCTGCTGACGGACATAGACAGTCTGCAGCGTAAGCGAGTAGAAGTTGGAGTAGAATTCAACTACCCATGATAAGTTGGCCTCCCGCGGCTACCTTCTCAAAAATCCCCACTGTCTCCTCTCAATTCAGGGCTCCACAAAATCAACAAAGTGTGTTGGGACAATGAGTAGATGCTCATTGTTGTAGTTCCTCTTGATGCTCGAAAACTTGTCTCTCAACAATTTTTCTTCGGCAAGTATACCGAATTGTCGTCAAGTAAAAACTCACAATAGAGTGAGGTCGAATCCCACAGGGATTGATTGGTCAAGCAACTTTAATTAGAGGAATGTTCTAGTTGAACTAAGCAGAATTGGATTTGAGATTTGCAGAAAATTAAATGGCGGGAAAGTAAATAGCAGAATCTTAAATGGGAATGGGGAAGATGCTCATAAAAGTAGATTGCAGAATTTAAAGAGAATGGGTAAGATCAGAAATGGGGAATTCATTGGGCTTAGGAGATGTTGCATTCTCCGGATCAAGTTCATTTTCATCTCTTCCTCAATCAATGCATTCATTGATCTCCTTGGCAATCTTAAGTGATCGAATTCCAATTTCTTGGTAATTCAATCTCTTAAATCTTGATCAATAGCCAATTCCTTGGTCAATTGCTCATGAGAAGAGATGAAGTATGGTCACTAATTATACCACATGTATTTCCAAATCAAAGTGTTGGTAGGATTATATGTCACTATATCCATCCAAACCCCAATTTGGTCCAACATGAGAAAGCATTTCTAGCATAATCTCTTCATTCCTCTTCCAAAGTTCTGAAGAGATCCAAGTATGAATAGCTTCTTTTCCAAGATAACTACCCAATTGAATGAAGATTGAGAGCTTTCTAGTAAAATCAAGAGAAAAGATAGAAGAAGAATAATGAAAACTAATATTGATCCATCAAATTACAACAGAGCTCCCTAACCCAATGAAAGGGGTTTAGTTGTTCATAGCTCTGGAAATGGAAAACAAAGATGGAAAATACATTATGAAAAGTAAACTAGAAGTGCAGAGAAAGTAAATTATACAGAGAGTAGTTCTCAAATTTCCAACCCCATTTTCTAATTCAAAACTACCCCTATATATACTACTCTTCTGATCTTCTAGTTGGTTCTTCAAATCTTGGATATGGGCCTTTGGATCTTGAGTTTGAAGCAGTTATCCTCTTCAGTGGGCTTAGCTTTACTTGCAGAGAGAAAGTGTAAAGTAGGCAGGGATTCTAGCTTAGGACGTTAGTGGCGTTAACGTTAAGTGAAAGTGTGGGTTCGAGAGCGTTAGTGGCAGTCACCTTTTTCACTAACGTTCCTAACCCAAGGATAATCCACGTTAACTTCAACGTTAGTGGCACCAACGTGACCACTAACGTTGCCTCTTGGTCCTTCGCACACGTTATTGGGACTTACTTTTTCCAATAATGTTGAGAATCCTCCCTTCCCCTACGTTAGAGTTCACGTTAGTGTGGCTAACGTGACCTTTAACGTAGGCTTACCAAATCTTCGAAAACGTTAGTAACACTTACCTTTGTCACTAACGTTTCAAAACGCCCCTACTTCCCACGTTAGAGTTCACGTTAACTAGGTTAGCGTGGCTTCTAATGTGGTGGTGATAGCCATCTCCAACGTTAGTGACAAAGGTGAGTGTCACTAACGTTGGCCATTCTTTTGCTTCCCCACGTTAGAGTCCACGTTAACCGAGTTAACGTGGCTCTTAACGTGGCCAATATGAGCTTGGTCCAACGTTAGTGACAAAGGTGAGTGTCACTAACGTTGGCTTCAGTTTCTTCTTCCACGTTAGAGTTCACGTTAACTTAGTTAGCGTGACTCTTAACATGGGCTATGATGGCTTCGAGGACGTTATTGGCGATTACTTTTCTCATTAACGTTGCAAGCTAGCTCCCATTCCACGTTAGTGGTTACGTTAGTTAGACTAACGTGGCTGCTAACGTGGTTCTTCCTTGCTTCCTTTGTCCTGAAATCAAGCAATAGAGTGCATCAAAGTTCTAATCCAAATCATGAGACATGCATCCTCCAATTTATCATTCAATTCTTGCATAATTCTCATGAAATCATGTAAAGTGCACAATGTTTGCTTGAATCAAGATGTAAGTGAAATTCTACCCAAAACTTGCTTATTTCCTAAGAAAATGCATGAAACTACCCTAAAACAATAAAAAAAAGGTCAGTAAAACTGGCCAAAATGCCCTGGCATCACCTCTCGGCTAGGATGGGGAACATCTATTGGCAATAACGGTTAGTGAACCGTGTAGAGTCCCGTGCGGGAAAGGCTTTTTCTGCTTCATCAACTTTAATGATCCTCTTTACCCGCTTTGTTGGCGGCTTGACACTGGTAGATGGAGGTGCCTTAGCTGGTGTTCTCTTGGTTCCTCTCCTTGCCGGTGGCTTGTCAGTGGCCTTCTCTTTTCCTTTCTTGGTACCCATCTAAGGAAGAAGGGAAAAGGGAGAGTGTTAAATATAGATAACCAAATAACCGGAAGGAAGAAATTCCAAGTGATAATGAATGCCAAAGAAAAGATACTAGCTTAAATACATGGTAGCTACAACATGTAGGTAAGACATCAATTAAGAGCAAAAAGGCAATTCATAATAATTAGATGCAAGATGGTAAAAACATGCAAGTAATTGGCATGAGAAGCATAACTCAAGCATCAATTATTAAATGTTCAAATTAAAGAGCACGTGTTATGATGACAATTGTGAATGATAATCCCAATACATGTGGAATGCAAGTGTTGTGAAAAAGAGGCATTTAAGTAAAAGAGTAAAAGAAAATAGGATTCAAAATGCCATAAGAGCTTTTTCACAAACACTTGGTGTGCAAGTTATAATAGGAATGAAAATAATGTATCCAAATGTATTTGAGAGCCAAATTTAAATGTCAATTATCAAATTACTCCTCATTAAATCCACAAGCTCAAGAATAATAAGGTACTACCTAAATAAAGTTCCAACACCAACATAAAAATGCATGAAAAAGAATGCAAAAGAAATTACAAATAACTACACTAATAAAAATTTAGAGGGAAGATAAATTATTAATATACAATAATGAAAGAAGAATAAAAGAATAGATAGGAGGGAGAAAAGAAACCTGATGGAGAAGATGAAGGGAAGAAGAAAGCAACAGATAGTAAGAAAGAACAAGGAAGAAAGAAGGAAGAAGAAATAAGGGAGAATTAGGATTGGGGGAGGGGATAATTGAAATCAGGCGGCGAACAGGTTTAATTGTGCGTCGCATGCAACTTGTACGCGTAGGACACGCGTACGCGTGGGTTGCGCAAGTTGTAAGCGACGCGTATGCGTCTGGGGCGCATACGCACGACTCTCTGTTCAGTCTGGGTTTGGGGCCAAAAAGGCATATGACACGTGCGCGTGAGGCATGCGCACTCGTGGACGGCCATGAAGTGACAATGACGCGCACGCGTCAGGGACGCGTACGCGTGATGGGGTTGTGCTTCCAGCATAGTTCCAGCCCCACACCAACACAACTCGCTGGGACGCTTACGCGTGGTGAGCTGAAAGCGCAAGCAACGTGTACGCGTAAGGGATGCATATGCGTGGGCTTGCTTGTGCACAAGGCAAGGTTCCAGAGCCACTCCTGCCAAGCTTTCTGTTCAATTCCTTGGTGGTACGAATTCACGCATGACGCGTACGCGTCAGCGACGCTTGCGCATCGCACACCCCATTTTTTTATGTAGAATGCAGAATGTAAAATGCAGAATGCAGAAGATCATGCAAAAATTATGAATGAATACTATGAAAAATAAAATAAAATAAAACTAGGAATAAAAGGAACGATCATACCATGGTGGGTTGTCTCCCACCTAGCACTTTGCTTTTACGTCCTTAAGTTGGACGGTCTACAAGCTCAATATGCTTCTGTTGGTGGATCCTCCAAGAGGAAGATCTCTAGCTCTTTATTGTCCTTCATTTTCTCACCAGGATACAGCTTCAAGCAATATCCATTGACCTTGATGAATTTGGAGCTTGAAGGATGGCTCAGGTGAAAGACTCCGTATGGCTCTGCCTTCTCTACTCTATAGGGGCTTCCCACCTTGACCTCAGCTTGCCTGGCATGTGCCTCAACCTTGAGTTGTAAAGGAGAACTAGCTCCTCAGGTCTGAAATGTCTTCTTTTGATATGCTTGTCATGCACAGCCTTCACCTTCTCTTTGTATAGCCTGGAGTTGTCATATGCTTCGAGTCGAAGGTTCTCCAGTTCTTCCAGTTGCAGCTTCCTTTCAGCTCCAGCCTTCTCAAATCCCATGTTGCATTCCCTTCCAGCCCAGAAAGCTTTGTGTTCCACCTCCACTGGGAGGTGGTAAGCCTTTCCGTATACCAGGCGGAAGGGACTCATGCCGATGGGTGTCTTGTATGCTGTCCGATAAGCCCAGAGCGCATCTACAAGTCTGGTGCTCCAGTCCTTCCTACGAGGCTTGACTATCTTCTCCAATATACATTTTATCTCTCTATTGGACACCTCAACTTTCCTATTGGTCTGAGGGTGGTAAGCTGTGGCTACCTTGTGAACAATGCCATGTTTCTCTAGTAGTCCTGTTAATCTCCTGTTACAAAAGTGAGTGCCTTGATCACTCACGATTGCTCGTGGTGATCCAAAGCGACAGATAATATGGTTTCTAACAAAGGAGACAACAATGTTAGCATCATCAGTACGGGTAGGAATTGCTTCTACCCATTTAGAAACATAATCTACAGCTAACAATATATATAAGAAACCATTAGAGTTTGGGAATGGACCCATGAAGTCAATGCCCCAAACATAAAAAATTTCACAGAATAGCATAAGCTGTTGGGGGAATCTCATCCCTCTTGGATATATTTCCAAACTTTTGGCATGGGGAATAAGATTTACAGAAGGCAATAGCATCCTTAAAAAGAGTGAGCCACCAGAATCCACAGTCTAAAATTTTTCTAGCTGTTCTTTGAGGGCCAAAATGTCCACCACTCTCAGAGGAGGGGCAGGCCTCTAAAATTGACTGAAATTCTGATTGAGGCACACACCTTCTAATTATCTGGTCAGCACCATACCTCCATAAATATAGGTCATCCCATATATAATATTTGGACTTGCTTTTCAATTTGTCCCTTTGATGCTTAGTAAAATTAGGAGAAAAAGTGTGACTAACTAGATAATTAGCTACAGGTGCATACCAAGGAACTACCTCAGATATTGGGTGCAAGCTATCAAATGAAAAAGCATCATTGATAGGAGTGGAGTCATCCTTAATGTGCTCTAGGCAACTCAAGTGGTCCGCCACTAATTTCTGGGAACCACTCCTATCTTTGATTTCAAAATTAAATTCTTGCAGTAACAATATCCAACGTATTAACCTTGGTTTGGACTCTTTTTTAGCTAATAAATATTTTAGAGCTGCATGGTCTGAGTATACTACCACTTTAGAACCAAGTAAATAGGCTCAGAATTTATCCAGAGCAAAAACAATAGCCAGAAGCTCTTTTTCAGTGGTTGTATAATTAGACTGAGCAGCGTCTAAGGTCTTAGAAGCATACACAATTACAAAAGGGTCCTTACCTTCGTGCTGAACCAGCGCCGCTCCTATTGCATGGTTGGAGGCGTCACACATAATCTCAAATGGCTGGCTCCAGTCTGGTCCTCTCACAATCAGAGCTTGAGTCAAAGCGATCTTCAGCTTATCAAACGCTTCCATGTAGTCCTCACTTAGCTCGAACTCAACATCCTTCTGCAGTAGTCTAGATAAAGGCAATGCTACCTTACTGAGGTCCTTGATAAATCTTTGGTAGAAACCTGCATGACCAAAGAACGAACGGACTTCCCTCATGGAGGAGGGGTAAGGTAAACTAGAAATCACATCTACCTTTGCTGGGTCTACAGAATACCAGTATTGGAAATAATGTGTCCTAGAACAATACCTTGTTTTACCATAAAATGACACTTTTCAAAATTTAATACAAGTTTGAACTACACACCTGTCTAATACTCTAGCTAAACTATCCAAGCAAAGGTTAAATGAATCACCATACACACTAAAGTCATCCATGAAAACTTCCATACAACTTTCAATAAGATATGAGAAAATACTCATCATGCATCTTTGGAAAGTAGCCGGTGCATTACATAAGACAAAAGGCATCCTCTTGTATGCATACGTTCCAAAGGGACATGTAAAAGTATTTTTTTCCTGATCTTCAGGAGCTATATGAATTTAAAAATAGCCAGTGTAAGCATCTAGAAAACAGTAGTGTGATTTACCTGACAGGCGATCAAGCATCTGATCAATAAAAGGCAGGGGGTAGTGATCTTTGCGAGTGGCCTAGTTGAGGCGCCTGTAATCAATGCACACCCTCCAGGAATTCTGCACTCTAGTTGTCAGGAGCTCTCCATGCTCATTCTTCACTGTTGTGACTCCAGACTTCTTGGGCACCACTTGCACTAGACTGACCTATTCACTATCTGAGATGTGGTAGATGATATCGGCTTCAAGCAGTCAGGTCACTTCCTTCTTGATAACTTCTAAGATGGCGGGGTGATGAGAGAAAATCGGTTCCACACAAACTCGTCGGCAAGTGTACCGGGTTGCATCAAGTAGTAATAACTCACAAGAGTGAGGTCGATCCCACAGGGATTGATGGATTGAGCAACTTTATTTTGGTGATGAATTTAGTTAAGCGAATATTTAATGATTTGAGTGAAATTTGATTAACAGAGGTGAAATTGCAAGTAAACTAAAGTGCAGAATGAAAATTGGCAGAATTTTAAAGTGCTGAAGGAGTAAATTGTAGAAACTTAAAGTACAAGAAATTAAATGAGCAGAAATTTAAAATGCAAGAAAGGTAAATAACTAAAACTTAAAGTGCAAGAAATTTAAATTGCTGAATTTAAACTGCTGATAAACATAAATTGCATGAATATTAAAGGGATTTGGGTGTTGGGAATCAAAAAAGAATTAGAAGAAAGTAAATTGTATGAAACTAGAGAACTCTCAGATAAAGAAATTTAAGTCAGGATTTGATGAGCGGATAATTTATACGCTTTTTGGCATTGTTTTTAGGTAGTTTTTAGTAGGATCTAGCTACTTTTTAGTATATTTTTATTATTTTTCAAGCAAAATTCACATTTCTGGAATTTACTATGAGTTTGTGTGTTTTTCTGTGATTTAAGGTATTTTCTGGCTAAAATTAAGGGATCTGAGCAAAAATCTGATTCAGAGGCTGAAAGGACTGCAGATGCTGTTGGATTCTGACCTCCCTGCACTCGAAATGGATTTTCTAGAGCTACAGAAACCCAATTGGCGTGCTCTCAATTGCGTTGGAAAGTAAAGATCTTGGGCTTTCCAGCAATATATAATAGTTCACACTTTGCATGAGTTTTGATGACTCAAACTGGCGTTTAAACACCAGTTTCCTGCCCTATTCTCGCGTTAAACGCCAGAACTGAATTACAAGCTAGAGTTAAATGCCTAAACTGGCACCAAAGCTAGTGTTTAACTCCAAGAAGAGTCTCTACACATGAAAGCTTCAATGCTCAGCCCAAGCACACACCAAGTGGGCCCCGGAAGTGGATTTCTGCACTATCTGCACTTAGTTACTTATTTTCTGTAACCCTAGCTACTAGTTTAGTATAAAAACTACTTTTAGTGATTTATTTTATATCTTTGATAAATTTATGCTATCATAGATCATTGTACACATTTGGAGGCTAGCCTCACAGCCATGCCTAGACCTTTCACTTATGTATTTTCAACGGTGGAGTTTCTACACCCCACAGACTAAGGTGTGGAGCTCTGCTATTCCTCATGAATTAATGCAAAGTACTATTATTTTTCTATTCAACTCAAGCTTATTCTTATTCTAAGATATTCATTCGCACACAAGAACATGATGAATGTGATGATCAAGTGACTCTCATCACCATTCTCACTTATGATCGCGTGCCTGACAAACACTTCCGTTCTACATGAAAACAAGCTTGAATGCATATCTCTTAGCCTCCTGGTTCACGATCAGAGTCTTCGTGGTACAGAATAGAATTATTGGCAGCCATTCCCGAGATCCAGAAAGTCTAAACCTTGTCTGTGGTATTCCGAGTAGGATTTGGGAAGGGATGACTGTGACGAGCTTCAAACTCGCAGGTGTTGGGCGTAGTGACAGACACAAAAGGATCAAAGGATCCTATTCCAACATGAGTAAGAACCGACAGATGATTAAGCTATGCGGTGACAGCACATTTGGACCATTTTTACTGAGAGGACGGACGGTAGCCAATAACAACGGTGATCCCAACATACAGTTTGCCATGGAAAGGAGTACGAATGATTGAATGAAGACAGTAGGAAAGCAGAGGTTCAGAAGGAACAAAGCATCTTCATAGGCTTATCTGAAATCCCACCAATGAATTACATAAGTATTTCTATCTTATTTTATATTTTATTTATATTTTAATTCCCAAAACCTCATAACCATTTAAATCTGCCTGACTGAGATTTACAAGATGACCATTTCAATCTACGTGGGATTGACCCTTACTCACGTAAGGTTTATTACTTGGACGACCTAGTGCACTTGCTGGTTAGTTGTGTGGAGTTGTGAAAAAGAGTTGAGATTACGATCGTGCGTACCAAGTTTTTGGCGCCGTTTCAGAGATCACAATTTCGTGCACCAAGTTTTGGCGCCGTTGCCGGGGATTGTTCCAGTTTGGACAACTGACGGTTCATCTTGTTGCTCAGATTAGGTAATTTTATTTTATTTTAAAGCTTTTTATTTTTGAAAAAAGTCAAAAAAAAATTCAAAAAAAAATTTTGTTCTTCAGAGTTTTTTAAGAATGAATTCTAGAGTTTCATGAGATATGTTGAATCCTGGCTGGCTGTTAAGCCATGTCTAATCTTTTGGACCGAGGTTTCACTTATCCTTAGAAGAGCTTCTTTGTCTTTCTCATCAATTTAGCTGTTGTATGTAATATTTTACTAAAGCTTGGCTGGCTATTAAGCCATGTCTAAATTTTTGGACCGGAGCTTTGGACTAACATTGCATGATTCCTGGAATTCGTATTAAAAATTTTGAAATCCTTATTTTCTCTTTTTCCAAATAATTCTCGAAAAATACAAAAAAAATTAATAAAATCATAAAACCAAAAATTTTGTGTTTCTTGTTTGAGTCTAGTGTCAAATTTTAAGTTTGGTGTCAACTGCATCGTTGTAATTTTTCTTAAAAATTTTCAAAAATTCATGCATGTGTTCTTCATAATCTTCAAGTTGTTCTTGATGATCTTCTTTGTTTGATCTTTGCATTTTTATGTTGTGTCTTTTCTTGTTTTTCATATGCATTTTTGAATTATTAGTGTCTAAAAGTTTAAAAATTTTTAAGTTTGGTGTCTTGCATATTTTTCTTTTCTTAAAAATTTTCAAAAATAAGTCTTGATGTTCATCTTGATCTTCAAAGTGTTCTTGGTGTTCATCTTGACATTCAAAGTGTTCTTGCATGCATTAGTTGTTTTGATTCATAATTTCTATGTTTTGTTTCAATTTGGTGTTTTTCTCTCTCTTTACTAAAAATCCAAAAATAAAAAATATATCTTTCCTTGTTTTACTCATAAATTTCAATTTCAAAATTCTATCTTTTCAAATCTTTTTCAAAAATCAAATCTTCTTCATTTATTTTTACATATTTTTGAAATTTTTTAAATTGATTTTCAAAATCTTTTTCTTATTTTTAATTCATATTTTTGAAAATCTCACTAACATTTAATGTTTTAATTAAAAATTTTTAAAGTTGTTACTTGCATATTAAGAAAGGTTCAATCTTTGAATTTTAAAATCATATCTTTTAATTTCTTATTAGTCTAGTAATCAACCTTAATTTCAAAAATCAAATCTTTTTAATTTTCTTTTCAAATCTTTTTTTTTAAAAATGATTTTCAATCATATCTTTCAATAATATCTTTTTCAAAATTTGATTTCAAAACCTTTTCTAACTTCTTATCTTTTCAAAATTGACTTTCAAATCTTTTTCAATTAACTACTTGACTTTTTGTTTGATTTTAAAAGTTTTTCATTTCAATAATATATTTTCTTTAAAATTTAAAAACTAAATAAATTAGTTACTATTTCTTATCTTTTTCAAATTTTATTTTGTTTCTCTTTTTAATTTTCGAATTATAACTGAATTTTTTTTGAATAAAAACAAAAATATTTTCCTTTTCTTTTTAATTATTTTCAAAAACTCTCCCTCTCATATCTCTCTATTTATTTATTTATCCACTAACACTCCTCTGCTACTCATAATTCGAACCCCCTCTTTTTCTCTGAGTTCGAATTTTTCTCTTCTCCTTCTTCTATTCTTCTCTTCTTCTACTCACATGAAGGAATCTCTATACTGTGACATAGAGGATTCCTCTTCTTTTCTGTTCTCTTCTTTTTCATATGAGCAGGAACAAGGATAAAGACATTCTTATTGAAGCTAATTTGGAACCTGAAAGGTCTCTTAAGAGGAAACTAAGAGAAGCTAAAGCACAACCCTATGGAGAGGACCTGACAGAAATTTTCGAAAAAGAAAGAGACATGGCCGAACCCAACAACAATGGTGGAGATGTAAAGAAGATGCTTGGTGACTTTATTGCACCCTCTTCTGACTTCTGTGGAAGGAGCATCTCAATGCCTGCAATTGAAGCAAACAACTTTGAGCATAAGCCTCAATTAGTTTTTCTAATGCAGCAGAATTGCAAGTATCATGGACTTCCATTGGAAGATCCTCATCAGTTTTTAGCTGAGTTCTTGCAAATCTGTGACACTGTTAAGACTCATGGGGTTGACCCTGAGATCTACAAACTTATGCTTTTCCCTTTTGCTGTAAGAGACAGAGCTAGGACATGGTTGGACTCACAACCTAAGGACAGCCTGAACTCTTGGGAAAAGCTGATCAATGCCTTCTTGGCAAAGTTCTTTCCACCTCAAAAATTGAGTAAGCTTAGAGTGAAAGTTCAAACCTTCAGACAGAAGGAAGGCGAATCCCTCTATGAAGCTTGGGAAAGATACAAGCAATTGATCAGAAGGTGTCCTTTTGGTATGCTTTCAGAATGGAGCATCATATGCATATTCTATGATGGTCTGTCTGAATTGTCCAAGCTATCATTGGACAACTCTGCAGCTGGATCTCTTCATCTGAAGAAGACGCCTGAAGAAGCTCAGGAACTCATTAAAATGGTTGCAAATAACCAATTCATGTACACTTCTGAAAGAAATCCTGTGAATAATGGGACAACTCAGAAGAAAGGAGTTATTGAGATTGATACTCTGAATGCCATATTGGCTCAGAATAAAATATTGACTCAGCAAGTCAATATGATTTCTCAGAGTCTGAATGGATTCCAAGCTGCATCCAACAGTACTAAAGAAGCATCTTCTGAAGAAGAAGCTTATGATCCTGAGAACCCTGCAATGGCAGAGGTAAATTACATGGGAGAATCCTATGGGAACACTTATAATCCTTCATGGAGAAATTATCCAAATTTCTCATGGAAGGACCAACAGAAGCCTCAAAAAGGCTTCAACAATAATGGTGGAAGAAATTGGTTTAGCAATAGCAAGCCTTTTCTATCATCTTCTCAGCAACAGACAGAGAATTTTGAACAGAGCTATTCTGGCTTGGCAACCATAGTCTCTAATCTATCTAAGACCACACTAAGTTTTATGAATGAAACAAGGTCCTCCATTAGAAATTTGGAGGCACAGGTGGGTCAACTGAGTAAGAAAATTACTGAAACTCCTTCCAGTACTCTCCCAAGCAATACAGAAGAAAATCCCAAGAGAGAGTGCAAGGCTATAACCATGACCAACATGGCCGAACCTAGAGAGAGTGAGGAGGACATGAGTCTCAGTGAGAAAAGCCTCATGGGACTCCTCTGGACAGAAAGGAGTTTCCCTTTGTGGAACCAAAGGAATCTGAGGCTCATACAGAGACCATAGATATTCCATTGAACTTCCTTCTGCCATTCATGAGCTCTGATGAATATTCTTCCTCTGAAGAGGATGTAGACATCACTGAAGAGAAAGTTGCTAAATATCTAGGAGCAATCATGAAGCTGAATGCCAAGTTATTTGGTACTGAGACTTGGGAGGTTGAACCCCTCTTGTTCACCAATGAACTGAATGCATTAATGAGGCAGACATTACCTCAGAAGAAACTGAATCCCAGAAAATTCTTCATACCTTGTACCATAGGCACCATGACCTTTAAGAAGGCTCTATGTGACCTGGGGTCAGGGATAAACCTCATGCCACTCTCTGTAATGGAGAAACTGGGAATCTTTGAGGTACAAGCTGCAAGAATCTCACTAGAGATGGCAGACAAATCAATGAAACAAGCTTATGGACACGTAGAGGATGTGATAGTAAAGGTTGAAGGCCTTTACATCCCTGCTGATTTCATAATCCTAGACACTGGAAAGGATGAGGATGAATCTATCATCCTTGGCAGACCCTTCCTAGTCACAGTAAAAGCTGTGATTAATGTTGACAGAGGAGAGTTGGTCCTTAAGTTGAATGAGGACTACCTTGTATTCAAGACTCAAGGTTCTCCTTCTGTAACCATGGAGAGGAAGCATGAAGAGCTTCTCTCAATACAGAGTCAAACAAAAACCCCACATTCAAACTCTAAGTTTGGTGTTGAGAGGCCCCAACCATGTTCTGATTATCTGTGAGGCTCCATGAGAGCTCACTGTCAAGCTATTGACATTAAAGAAGCACTTATTGGGAGGCAACCCAATGTTATTTAATTATATCTATTTATTTTCCATTGTTGTTCTATGTTTTCTTTAGGTTGATGATCATGTGAAGTCACAAAAACAACTGAAAAATAAAAAATAGAATGAAAAATAGCATTAAAAATAGCTCACCCTGGAGGAAGAGCTTACTGGCATTTAAACGCCAGTAAGAGTAGCAGAATGGGCGTTAAACGCCCAGTCTGGCACCATTCTAGGCGTTTAACGCTAGAAATGGGCACCAGACTGGCGTTTAACGCCAGAAATGGGCACCGGACTGGCGTTTAATGCCAGAAACAGGCACCAGTCTGGCTTTTAACGCCAGAATAGAGCACCAAGTTGGCGTTCAACGCCAAAAAAGGGAGAAAAGCTAGCGTTAAACGCCAGAAACAAGCAACAATCTGGTGTTTAACGCTAGAATTGCACTCTAAGGGCGTTTTGCACGCCTAAATGGAGCAAGGATGATAAGTCCTTGACCCCTCAGGATCTGTGGACCCCACAAGATCCCCACCTCTTCTTCTCTCCTCTTCATACCTTTCCACAACACTCTTCCCCAAATACCCTTTACCTATCAAATCTTACCCTCTTCCCCAAATACCCTTCACCAATCACCTCATTCACTTTTCCCCAAAACACCACCTACCTTCAAATTCAAAACTCTCTCCCTCCCAAACCCAACCCCATATACACGAACCTAACCCTACCCCACTCCTATATATATCCCTCATCACTCCTTCAATTTCACACATCACACATACCTTATACACCA
Organism: Arachis ipaensis; assembly: GCF_000816755.2. Taxonomy (NCBI): domain Eukaryota; kingdom Viridiplantae; phylum Streptophyta; class Magnoliopsida; order Fabales; family Fabaceae; genus Arachis; species Arachis ipaensis. Next base: position 97,655,072 of record NC_029789.2, on the reverse strand, counting down.
TTGGCCGAATTCACCCTCTCCCTCCACCTCCTCTATTTTCTTCTTCTTATCCTTCATTCTCTCTTCTTTGCTCGAGGACGAGCAAACACTCTAAGTTTGGTGTGGTAAAAGTATTTCTTTTTGTTTTTCCATAACCATTTATGGCACCTAAGGCCAGAAAAACCTCTAGAAAGAGGAAAGGGAAGGCAAAAGCTTCCACCTCCGAGTCATGGGAGATGGAGAGATTCATCTTAAAGGTCCATCAAGACCACTTTTATGAAGTTGTGGCCAAGAAGAAGGTGATATCTGAGGTCCCTTTCAAGCTCAAAAGGAGTGAGTATCCGGAGATCCGACATGAGATTAGAAAAAGAGGATGGGAAGTTCTCTCCAATCCTATTCAACAAGTCGGGATCTTAATGGTTCAAGAGTTCTATGCAAATGCATGGATCATTAGGAACCATGATCAAAGTATGAACCCGAATCCAAAGAATTGGCTTACAATGGTTCGGGGGAAATACTTAGATTTCAGTCCAGAAAATGTAAGGTTGGCGTTCAACTTGCCAATGATGCAAGAAAACACACGCCCCTACACTAGAAGGGTCAACTTTGATCAAAGGTTGGACCAAGTCCTCATCGACATATGTGAGGAAGGAGCTCAGTGGAAAAGAGACTCAAGAGGCAAACCGGTGCAATTGAGAAGACCGGACTTGAAACCTATGGCTAGAGGATGGTTGGAATTCATCCAACGCTCCATCATTCCTACTAGAAATCGATCCGAAGTAACTGTGGATCGGGCTATCATGATCCATAGTATCATGATTGGGGAGGAAATGGAAGTTTATGAGATTATACCTCAAGAACTCTACAAGGTGGCTGACAAGTCCTTCACTTTGGCAAGGTTAGCCTTCCCTCATCTCATCTGTCACCTCTGCAATTCAGCAGAAATTGACATAGAGGAAGACACCTTCATTGATGAGGACAAGCCCATCACTAAGAAAAGGATGGAGCAAACAAGAGAGCCCACTCATGGACCTCAACAAGAACATGAGGAAATTCCTCATCATGAAATCCCTGAGATGCCTCAAGGGATGCACTTTCCTCTACAAAACTATTGGGAGCAAATTAACACCTCCCTAGGAGAATTAAGTTCCAACATGGGACAGCTAAGGGTGGAGCACCAAGAGCACTCCATCATTCTCCATGAGATTAGAGAAGATCAAAGAGCTATGAGGGAGGAGCAACAAAGGCAAGGAACAGACATAGAGGAGATCAAGAGAACCATTGGTTCTTCAAGAGGAAGAAGATGCCACCCTCACTAAGGTGGACTCGTTCCTTAATCTCCTTGTCGACTTATTTTTTTTCGTTCTCTATGCTTTATGTTTATTTATGTTTGTGTCTTTATTACATGATCATTAGTATCTTAGTGTCTATGCCTTAAAGCTATGAATGTCCTATGAATCCATCACCTTTCTTAAATGAAAAATATTTTAATTACAAAAGAACAAGAAGTACATGGTTTCGAATTCTATCTTGAAATTAGTTTAATTATTTTGATGTGGTGACAATACTTTTTGTTTTCTGAATGAATGTTTGAATAGTGCATATTTTTGAATTTGTTGTTTATGAATGTTAAAATTGTTGGCTCTTGAAAGAATGATGGAAAAGGAGAAATGTTATTGATAATCTAAAAAATCATAAAATTGATTCTTGAAGCAAGAAAAAGCAGTGAAAAGCTTGTGAAAAACTGAAAAAAAATGGCAAAAAAAATATAATAAAAGAAAAAGAAAGAAAAAGAAAAAGCAAGTAGAAAAAGCCAATAGCCCTTTAAACCAAAAGGCAAGGGTAAAATAAAAAGGATCCAAGGCTTTGAGCATTAATGATAGGAGGGCCCAAAGGAATAAAATCCTGGCCTAAGCGGCTAAACCAAGCTGTCCCTAACCATGTGCTTGTGGCGTGAAGGTGTCAAGTGAAAAGCTTGAGACTGAGCGGTTAAAGTCGTGATCCAAAGCAAAAAGAGTGTGCTTAAGAACCCTGGACACCTCTAGTTGGGGACTCTAGCAAAGCTTAGTCACAATTTGAAAAGGTTCACCCAGTTATGTGTCTGTGGCATTTATGTATCCGGTGGTAATACTGGAAAACAAAGTGCTTAGGGCCACGGCCAAGACTCATAAAGTAGCTGTGTTCAAGAATCAACATACTGAACTAGGAGAATCAATAACACTATCTAAATTCTAAGTTCCTATAGATGCCAATCATTCTAAACTTCAATGGATAAAGTGAGATGCGAAAACTATTCAGAGGCAAAAAGCTACTAGTCCCACTCATCTAATTGGAGCTAAGTTTCATTGATATTTTGGAATTTATAGTATATTCTCTTATTTTTATCCTATTTGATTTTTAGTTGCTTGGGGACAAGCAACAATTTAAGTTTGGTTTTGTGATGAGCAGATAATTTATACGCTTTTTGGCATTGTTTTTAGGTAGTTTTTAGTAGGATCTAGCTACTTTTTAGTGTATTTTTATTAGTTTTCAAGAAAAATTCACATTTCTGGACTTTACTATGAGTTTATGTGTTTTTCTGTGATTTCAGGTATTTTTTGGCTGAAACTGAGGGACCTGAGCAAAAATCTAATTCAGAGGCTGAAAGGACTGCAGATGCTGTTGGATTATGACCTCCCTACACTCGAAATAGATTTTCTGGAGCTACAGAAACTCAATTGGCACACTCTCAATTGCATTGGAAATTAAACATCCTGGGCTTTCCAGCAATATATAATAGTTCACACTTTGACCGAGTTTTAACGACGCAAACGGGCATTTAAACGCCAGTTTTTTGCCTTATTCTGGCGTTAAACGCCAGAACTGAGTTACAAGCTGGAGTTAAATGCCCAAACTGGCACCAAAGCTGGCGTTAAACTCCAAGAAGAGTCTCTACACATGAAAGCTTCAATGCTCAGCCCAAGCACACACCAAGTGGGCTCCGGAAGTGGATTTCTGCACTATCTGCACTTAGTTACTTATTTTCTGTAACCCTAGCTACTAGTTTAGTGTAAAAACTACTTTTAGTGATTTATTTTATATCTTTGATCAGTTTTATGCTATCATAGATCATTGTACACGTTTGGAGGCTGGCTTCACGGCCATGCCTAGACCTTTCACTTATGTATTTTCAACGGTGGAGTTTCTACACCCCACAGACTAAGGTGTGGAGCTTTGCTGTTCCTCATGAATTAATGCAAAGTACTATTGTTTTTCTATTCAACTCAAGCTTATTCTTATTCTAAGATATTCATTCGCACACAAGAACATGATGAATGTGATGATCAAGTGACACTCATCACCATTCTCACTTATGAACGTGTGCCTGACAAACACTTCCGTTCTACATGAAAACAAGCTTGAATGCATATCTCTTAGTGTCCTGGTTCACGATCAGTGTCTTCGTGGTATAGACTAGAATTATTGGTGGCCATTCCTGAGATCCGAAAAGTCTAAACCTTGTCTGTGGTATTCCGAGTAGGATCTGGGAAGGGATGACTGTGATGAGCTTCAAACTCGCAAGTGTTGGGCGTAGTGACAGACGCAAAAGGATCAATGGATCCTATTCCACCATGAGTGAGAACCGATAGATGATTAGTCGTGCGGTGACAGCGCATTTGGACCATTTTCACTGAGAGGACGGACGGTAGCCATTGACAACGGTGGTCCCCCAACATACAGTTTGCCATGGAAAGGAGTACGAATGATTGAATGAAGACAGTAGGAAAGCAGAGGTTTAGAAGGAACAAAGCATCTTCATATGCTTATCTGAAATCCCACCAATGAATTACATAAGGATTTCTATCTTATTTTATATTTTATTTATATTTTGATTCCCAAAACCTCATAACCATTTAAATCTACCTGACAGAGATTTACAAGATGACCATAGCTTGCTTCAAGCCGACAATCTCCGTGGGATTGACCTTTACTCACATAAGGTTTATTACTTGGACGACCCAGTGCACTTGTTGGTTAGTTGTGTGGAGTTGTGAAAAAGAGTTGAGATTACGATCGTGCGTACCAAGTTCTTGGCGCCGTTTCAGAGATCACAATTTTGTGCACCAAGATTTCAGTACCAAAATAGAAGTGTGAAATTGCAGAAGAATCAAATTCGAATGAAAACTTAGATCAACTTTAAAATCCTAAAAGAGAAGTTGACAATTGTAGAAGAAAGATAAAACAAAAAGGAAACTAAAATCTCAATTGCTCTCTTAACAAAACAAAAAAGAAGAAATTGCAGAAGAAAGAAAACTAAGATCAGATCTCCAATTCTTAGAACTATCAAAGGAAAAGTAAAAGATGATTCTTAGATGAAGAAATTCAGCAGAATTTTTCAATCCAAGTTCAAGACCCAAGAACAGAAAAGTAGAGGTTGCAAAAGAAAGAAAACAAAACAGAAGGAGAAAATTCAGATCTGATCTCCAATTCTAAAATTCTAAAAATGAAAATTCAAAAAGAGCCCCAATGAAATCAAATTCCTATCTATTTATACACTTTCCAATTCTGGCTTCCCGTACTTGAAGTGGGCTTTTTAGCCTTGTATGAAGTGGATCAGAATCGCCATTTGTTGCAGCTTCTAGGGGAACGTTGTGTTCTCAAAGTGAGCGCAGTGTTCACTTTTCCACGTGTATACCTCCCATACGCGTGCGCGTCCTTTTACGGTTTTTCCTCATCGACGCGTACGCGTCATGTACGTGTACCGTCACCATCAATCTTCCGCTCCAAACACGCCCGTGCGTCCCTTTCTCGCGTACGCGTCGTTGGTAGCATTCTCTTAATGAGCGCTACGTTGGCTTAGTGAGTGCTGCCCATGCGTGCACATCTTCCACGCGTGCACGTGGGTAGCAAAATACCACTTCCATGCTTCAACTTCACTCACGCGTTCGTGTGATTCCTTCCAAGTCCACAATCAACGCGTGCGCGTCATGCACGCGTGCGCGTCGACTTCAAAATTTTGCCTCCAAACTTAAATCTTGCCCGAAAATGCTGGCTTGCTGAACGTAGCGCTTTCTTTTGAAACAAGTGCCAAACACTTCCACATGTATGCGTCGGTTTTTAAAAAGTGCCCCTAACGCGTAAGCGTCCCATGCGCGTGCACTTCGCTTACTGAGCGTGGCGTTCTTTATTTGAACGCAACATTATACTGCAGTGCTTCCCATTTTCTTCATTTTCTCACCTAAAATCAACCAAACAAGCAATCAAAGTCTCACCAAAATCATTAGAATTTGCATCATTCATAATAATCACTTAATTCTTGCATAAATCTCATGATTTTGTATAAAATAAATGATGTTTGTTTGAATTAAAATAATCATGAAATTCCACTCCAACTACTTACTTATTGTGCAAAAAAGTGTATAAAACCTAATGAAACAAATGAAAAATGCTTATGAAACTAGCATAAGATGACTTGTCATCACAACACTAAACTTAAATCTTGCTTGTCCTCAAGCAGCACTAAAACATGAGAAGAAATGAAAGAAAACATAGAAGCATATATGTCCTTATTTAGCAGGTAATTGAATTTGGTTCATTGGGTTTTATGCAGATGCAATTGAAGCTCTTCTTTCATTTAGGTTTCAGGATTGAAATGTCCCTTTAAATGATTGCCAGAGTTGCTGCTGTGAATCTTGTCATTCATCCATCCTTGGTATTTTCATTTTCTTTTGTTTTTTTGCCAGGAAGCTTACATTTTGATTCACAGCTGACTGTTATGTGTTGCAGCAGCTCTTTAGCTTTGTTTTTCAATCAACACATCTCCACCACAAACACTTGGCTCATAATTCATCCTAAGACATTGATGCCCAACACCTCTTTGGGTCACTAAATGCTTTGTAATTAGGTTACTCTTGATATTGGTGTCTAGCCTTATTATTTGTTTCTTTCATTTTTGTTGCCAATTCTTGGCTTTTCTTCCTTTTCTTATCTTATTCTTTCTTTTTCCAAGGATAATTATTAATAGAAAGCCTTACAACAGCAACTAAGTTCACACTACAAGAGATCATCCTAACCTTTATCCTTTATTAATGAGCTTACTTTAACAATCAAACATACATACCACCATTGAACTTTATTATCATTCCTACCACATTGGACATTTACTTTCTATTTTGCTCATCTTCTCTTATTTATGCAGATGAGGAACAAGATATGTATTCAAATAAGATGAGTAATGCAGACTCTTATACCTAGATCACTTAATTGAATAAAATCAAGACAGTGAACTAGCAGAGTGTAGCTAAGGGTAAAATTATTAGCAAGGAGAACACTTAAACTTTCAACTACAGCATAGCAGATATAAACCGTTGAGTAACAATACAACCTTTTGGTATCTTCCTGCTTTGTCTTTCATCCTCCTTCTTAGCTTTTATTCTTTTCTTACTAATGATGTATAGTCCTTCTAAAAAGTTGAATGGTTTTCTGTACTGGTAGTGAAAGTTGCTTGTCTCCCAAGCACTTGAAAAATGGTTAATATAGGCTTGTGAACTTACTTTGGTGTGTGAACACCAAACTTAGTCCATTGCCATTACCTCTTATACAACAGATCAACCATATATATATAAAACCTTGTGCTTTTGCAAAAAGGGAACAAAACTAAAAACTAGAAAGCATACAATGGTTGAGTAGTTTTTCTGATTGTTTGGAGCAAGTAACCATTTATGCAGAGGGTTGAAATGTGTTTTTAATTGAAAAATTTTGGTGGAACACCAAACTTAACATCCTTCGTTCACCCTTAAATTATTTTGGTGTGCAAGACCAAACTTAGCTCTTTGCAATATAGATAAACCTACTTAACCCTTTTATTGAAATAGTTAAGAAAAGAAACTACCTTTGGTTGGGTTGCCTCCCAACAAGTGCTTATTTATCGTCATTAGCTTGACGTCTTCCTTCTTTGTTCATCCTAGCTCCTGAACACTCTCTTCTTTGTTCCAAGATCCTCCCAGATAATGCTTAGCTCTTTGGCCATTTGCTGTGATTATTTCTTTTGTGGCTTCATTCAGAAGTTCAAGGCTTCCATGTGGGAAAACTTTAGTTATCAAATAAGGGCCAGTCCATTTAGACTTGAGTTTGCCAGGGAAAATCTTGAGCCTGGAATTGTATAGGAGTACTTGCTGTCCTGGTTTGAACTCTCTTTTCAAGATTTTCTTGTCATGCCACCTCTTAGTACTCTCCTTGTATATTTTTTCCTTCTCATAAGCTTCCAATCTGAACTCATCTAGCTTATTGAGTTGTAGTAACCTTTTCTCTCCTGCTACTTGAGAATCAAGATTGAAGAGTTTAGTGGCCCAGAAAGCTTTGTGTTCAAGCTCCACAGGGAGGTGACAAGACTTTTCATAGACTAGCTAAAATGGTGACTTCCCAATTGGAGTTTTGAATGCTGTTCTATATGCCCACAAAGTATCATCCAATTTTCTTGACCAGTCTTTCCTTGTGATTCCCACTGTCTTTTCTAGAATTTTCTTCAGCTCTCTGTTTGCCAATTCATCCTGGCCATTGGTCTGAGGGTGATATGGTGTGGCCACTTTATGAATTACTCCATATTTTTGGAGTAACTTTTCCATCTGTCTATTGCAAAAGTGGCTGCCACCATCACTGATAAGACATTTAGGTACTCCATACCTAGTGAAGATATGTCTCTTAAGAAATTGTAGAACAATTGGTGCATCACAGGTAGTTGTTGCTATAGCTTCCACCCATTTGGAGACATATTCTACAGCTATTAGAATGTATTTGAATGAATAGGATGGAGGAAAGGGACCCGTGAAATCTATACCCCAGAGATCAAACAGTTCCACTTCCAAAATGACGTTTTGAGGCATTTCATTCCTCTTTGTCAACCCTCCAGATCTTTGACATTCATTTCATTGGTGCACAAACTCTCTGGCATCTTTGAATATAGTTGGCCAATAAAATTCACTTTGAAGCACTTCAGCTCCTGTTCTTTCTAGCCCAAAATGTCCACCATAAGCTGAACCATGACAGTGCCACAATATGTCTTTCATCTCATTTTCAGGGATACACCTTCTAATCATCCCATCTGGACACCTTTTGAACAAGAATGGATCATCCCAAAATAATTTCTTGGCTTCATTGCACAGCTTCTTCACATGTTGCTTGGTGAACTCTTGAGGAATCTTCCTCCCCACCTTGTAGTTTGCAATGTCAGCAAACAAAGGTGCTTGCTGGATTTGCAGAAGGTATTCATCTGGGAATTTTTCATTCACTGGTTGTGGTGTATCTTGGTTAGCTTCTTGTGATAGTCTTGATAAATGGTCTGCCACTTGGTTCTCATTTTCTTTCTTATCCCGCACTTCAATGTCAAATTCTTGTAGTAGCAACACCCACCTAATAAGCATTGGCTTTGAATCCTGTTTAGACATGAGATACTTGAGAGCAGCATGATCCGTATATACTATAACTTTTGAACTAATCAAGTATTGTCTAAATTTGTCAAATGCATATACAATTGCCAAAAGCTCTTTCTCAGTGGTGGTATAATTTTTCTGTGCCTCATTCAACACCTTACTTGCATAGTATATAACATGATGCAACTTGTCTTTCTTTTGCCCCAATACAGCACCAATTGCAAAGTCACTTGCATCATGCATGAGTTCAAAAGGTAATTTCCAATCTGGGGGTGTGATGATTGGTGCTGTAGTGAGTTTTTTTTAAAGATTCGAAGGCATGCTTGCAATTGTCATCAAATATGAAAGGATTGTCAACCACTAGCAGATTGCCCAATGGTTTAGCTATTTTTGAAAGGTTTTTGATAAATCTCCTATAAAAACCAGCATGTCAAAAAAAACTTCTTACTGCTTTCACATTAACAGGTATAGAAAGTTTTTCTATGATTTCTATTTTAGCCTTATCAACTTCTATATCTTTGCTTGAAACTTTATGCCCAAGAACTATCCCTTCAGGAACCATGAAATGGCATGTCTCCCAATTCAAAACCAGATTAGTTTCTTGGCATCTTTTCAAGACAAGAGTTAAATCTACAAGCAAGTATCAAATGAATTGCCAAAGACAGAAAAATCATCCATGAAGACTTCTAAAAATTTTTCCACCATGTCAGAAAATATAGAAAGCACACACCTTTGAAAAGTTGTAGGGGTATTGCATAGCTCAAAAAACATCCTTCTGTAGGCAAAGACTCTGAATGGACATGTGAAGGAGGTCTTCTCTTGATCCTTGGGATCCACCACTATTTGATTGTAGCCAAAATACCCATCCAGGAAGCAGTAATATGCATGGCTTGCCAATCTTTCTAGCATTTGGTCAATGAAGGGGAGAGGGAAGTGATCCTTTCTCGTGGCATCATTCAGTCTTCTATAGTCAATGCACATTCTCCACCCTGTCACTGTCCTTGTGAGAATGAGTTCGTTCTTCTAATTGAAGATGACAGTCATGCCACGTTTCTTTTGCACCACTTGAACTGGGCTTACCCAAGAGCTATCAGAAATTGGGTATATAATTCCAGCATTCCACAGCATCATCACTTCTTTTTGAACCACCTCCTTCATGGTTGGGTTAAGCCTTCTTTGAGGTTGTACTACAGGCCTTGAATCTTCCTCCAGCAAAATTTTGTGCATACAGATAGCAGGGCTTATGCCCTTAATGTCATCAATAGTCCAACCCAAGGCTGTCTTGTGAGCTTTCAATATTTTAATCATCTTTGTTTCTTCTTCCATGTTTAATGAAGAATTAATGATCACTGGCAGGGCCTCATCTTCTCCAAGAAGTACATACTTGAGATGAGGGGAAAGAGGCTTTAATTCTTGTTTTGGCCTCTCCTTTGTCTTGCCTTCAGAGGAGATTTCTGCTACTTCCTCTTCTATGAAATCTTGCTCCACTTCTCTTTCCTCTTCTTATTCTTCCTGATCATTTGCTTTAAGTAACATCCCTTCTACTTCTTCTACCATTTCTACTCTCATATGCTTCTCTTTCTCAGGGGGGTATTACATGACTTTAAAGACATTGATGATCATTTTTTCATCATGCACCCTGAGGGTCATTTCTCCTTTCTCCACATCAATTATAGCTCTTGCTGTGGCTAAAAAGCGTCTCCCCAAGATGATTGAGTTATGTCCTTCTTCCTCCCTGTCCAAAATGACAAAGTCAGCAGGGAATATGAATTTTCCTACTTTCACTAACAAATTTTCCACAACACCATTAGGTATCTTGAGTGATCTATCGGCCATTTGAAGTGACATTCTGATGGGTTTGACTTTATTTATTACCATCTTTTCCATCAGTGAAAGTGGCATCAAATTGATGCTGGCACCTAGATCACAGAGAGCTTTTTCCAAAGTCATATTTCCAATGGTGCATGATATGATGAAACTCCCAGGATCTTTGAGTTTTGGTGGGAGCTCTTTTTGAATCACTGCACTGTATTCTTGTGTCCGGATCACAGTCTCCTTTTTATTCCAACTTCTCTGCTTGTTGATAAGCTCTTTAAGGAACTTAGCATAAAGGGGCATCTATTCTAGAGCTTCAGCAAGGAGAATGTTAATTTCCAGCTTCTTAAACACCTCTAGGAACTTCAGAAATTGTTGATCCTTGAGCTCTCTCTACAATCTTTGAGGGTATGGCAGAGGAGGAGTATAAGGTTTCACTTCCTTCCTCTGTTCTTGTGAATGCTCCTCCATAATTTTCTTTCCCTTCTTTGAAGATTATGGTTCTTCATCTTTCTGCTTGAGATCTTCCTGGTTTTTTCCTCAATTGTCACTTCTTCCTTGCTATTGGCGTTATCATTCTCTGCTGGCTTCTTGTGAGCTTCTTTATCATCCTTCAATGTTTTTCCACTCCTGAGTTGAATTGCTTTGAATTCTTCTATGGGATTTGGAATGGTATCACTAGGGAGAGTATTGGTTGGTCTTTCAGGCTGTTTAGATAGTTGGCCTATTTGTCTTTCCGGGTTTCTCAATGAAGCTTCATGATTATTGTTAGCTAACTCTTGATGCTTTATCATCTTCTCCATCATTATCTCCAGATTGGAGATTCTTTGAGCTTCTTGGGGTTGTTGTGGTTGAGTGTGGGGTGCAGGTGGTTGGTGGAGATTATTTTGGTTGGTTGATGGGTTGTAAGGTGAATAGAAGTTAGAATTGGGGTAGTTATTTTGTGGTTTTCTGTATGGATTTTAGTTAGTGTTTTGATGATTCTGGTGGTTTGTGTTGCGTGAGTTGTTTTGGTTGGAGCTCCTTTGCCATGAATTTTGGTTCTGGTTGTCTCCCCACCTTAGATTGGGATGGTTTCTCCAAGAGGAGTTGTAAGTGTCTCCATGAAATTCATTTTGTCTGCTACTCTTCATAAACTTTTTCATTCTGCCCCCATCCAACTAATGGTTGATTTGGAGTGCTCACTACTGTAATTTGAAGACCATCAATCCTCTTAGCCATCATCTCTATTTGCTGCTGGATCTGTTGGTGCATCACCTTATTTTGTGCGAAGATAGTGTCTACACCCTCAAGCTCCAACACACCCTTCCTTTGAGCTGGTTGGCGTTGCCTTTGATGACCATAAAAGTATTGATTGTTGGTCACAGTGTCTATGAGATTCAGCTGTCTTCATGTGTTGTAATGAGCCTCCTATTGAATAATCAAGGGCTTCTTGAGCTTTCAGTGTCAATCCTTCATAAAAATTTTGGAGTTTATCCCATTCATTGAACATCTCTGCTGGACACTTTCTGATCAAGGCCTTGTATCTTTCCCAGGCATCATACAGTGATTCTCCATCCGTTTGAGTGAATGTTTACACCTCTGTCTTCAATCTAATGATCCTCTGAGGTGGATAAAATTTGGCTAGGAATTTGCTCACTAGATCTTCCCAATTGTTGATGCTTTCCTTGGGAAATGTCTCTAGCCTTTGAGAAACCTTGTCCCTCAAGGAAAATGGGAACAGCAGCAGTTTGTAGATATCTGGATGCACAGCATTGGTTTTGATAGTTTCACAAATCCTCAGAAAGATGGATAAGTGTTGGGTAGGATCTTCAAGTGGACCTCCTCCATAGGAACAATTGTTCTGCACCAGAGTTATAAGTTGAGGCTTTAACTCAAAATTGTTTACATGAACATTGGGAGTCAGTATACTACTCGCATAAATTTCTTGGATTGGGGAAGGTATAGGAAGTTAGAACTCTCTTTTGAGGTGAGCCATTGTTGTTAGCCACTTCCTCTTGTGGATTAGGGAGATTTCCCTCCATCTCTTGGTCTTTCTCTTCTGATTCTTTTTCCCTAATAACACCCTTCCCTCTTGCTTCTCTTCTTAATCTCAGTAATGTCCTCTCTGGCTCAGAATCAAAAGAGATGGATTCACCTCTCCTTCCTCCTGGCATACAACACAAATAAAACCAGAAACCAAAACAAAGTACTCTAGTGCTAGAGTGTGGTTAAGATTAGTCGAAATAGAACCTCAAACAGTTAGAATGCTTACAAAAATAAAGAAAAAGTGCTTAATCTAGATTATCACCTACTTAATCATTGTCAATCTAAATCAATCCCTGTAACGGTGCTAAAAACTTGATGAGGGAAAATCTATTCCACACAAACTCACCGGCAAGTGTACCGGGTCGCATCAAGTAGTAATAACTCACAAGAGTGAGGTCGATCCCACATGGATTGATGGATTGAGCAACTTTAGTTTGGTGATGAATTTAGTTAAGCGAATATTTAATGATTTGAGTGAAATTTGATTAACAGAAGTGAAATTGCAAGAAAACTAAAGTGCAGAATGAAAATTGGCAGAATCTTAAAGTGCTGAAGGAGTAAATTGCAGAAACTTAAAGTACAAAAAATTAAATGAGCAGAAATTTAAAATGCAAGAAAGGTAAATAACTGAAACTTAAAGTGCAAGAAATTTAAATTGCTAAATTTAAACTGCTGATAAACTTAAATTGCATGAATATTAAAGGGATTTGGGTGTTGGGAATCAAAATAGAATTAAAAGAAAGTAAATTGTATGAAAACAGAGAACTCTCAAATAAAGAAATTTAAATAAGGATTTCAGTACCAAAACAGAAGTGTGAAATCGCAGAAGAATAAAATCAGAATCAAAACTTAGATCAACTTTAAAATCCTAAAAGAGAAGTTGACAATTTCAGAAGAAAGATAAAATAGAAAGGAAACTAAAATCTCAATTGCTCTCTTAACAAAACAAAAAAGAAGAAATTGCAGAAGAAAGAAAACTAAGATCATGTCTCCAATTCTTAGAACTATCAAAGGAAAAGAAAAAGATGATTCTTAGATGAAGAAATTCAGTAGAATTTTTCAATCCAAGTTCAAGACCCAAGAACAGAAAAGTAGAGGTTGCAGAAGAAAGAAAACAAAACAGAAAGAGAAAACTCAGATCTGATCTCCAATTCTAAAATTCTAAAAATGAAAATTCAAAGAGAGCCCCAATGAAATCAAATTCCTATCTATTTATACACTTTCCAATTCTGGCTTCCCGTACTTGAAGTGGGCTTTTTGGCCTTGTATGAAGTGGATTAGAATGGCCATTTGTTGCAGCTTCCAGGGGAACGTTGCGTTCTCAAAGTAAGCGAAGCGTTCATTTTTTCCACGCGTACGCGTCCCTTACGCGTGCGCGTCCTTTTGCGCTTTTTGCTCATCGACGTGTATGCGTCACCATCAATCTTCAGCTTCAAACACACCCGTGCGTCCCTTTCTCGCGTACGCATCGTTGGTAGCATTTTCTTAATGAGCGCTACGTTGGCTTAGTGAGCGCTGCCCACGCGTGCGCGTCTTTCACGCATGCGCGTGGGTAGCAAAATACCACTTCCACACTTCAGCTTCACTCACGCATTCGCGTGATTCCTTCCATGTCCACAATTGATGCGTGCGTGTCCTGCACGCGTGCGCATCGACTTCAAAATTTTGCCTCCAATCTTAAATCTTGCCCGAAAACACTGGCTTGCTGAACGTAGCGCTTTCTTTTGAAACGAGCGCCAAACACTTCCACACGTACGCGTGGGTCTTTAAAAAGTGCCCCTGACGCGTAAGCGTCCCATGCGCGTGCGCGTCGCTTACTGAGCGTGGCGTTCTTTATTTGAACGCAACATTATACTGCAGTGCTTCCTCTTTTCTTCATTTTCTCACCTAAAATCAACCAAGCAAGCAATCAAAGTCTCACCAAAATCATTAGAATTTGCATCATTCATAATAATCACTTAATTCTTGCTTAAATCTCATGATTTTGTATAAAATAAATGATGTTTGTTTGAATTAAAATAATCATGAAATTCCACTCCAACTACTTACTTATTGTGCAAAAAAGTGCATAAAATCTAATGAAACAAATGAAAAATTCTTGTAAAACTAGCATAAGATGACTTGTCATCACAACACCAAACTTAAATCTTGCTTGTCCTCAAGCAAGCACTGAAACATGAGAAGAAATGAAAGAAAACATAGAAGCATATATGTCCTTATTTAGCAGGTAATTGAATTTGGTTCATTGGGTTTTATGCAGATGCAATTGAAGCTCTTCTTTCATTTAGGTTTCAGGATTGAAATGTCCCTTTAAATGATTGCCAGAGTTGCTACTGTGAATCTTGTTATTCATCCATCCTTGGTATTTTCATTTTCTTTTGTTTTTCTGCCAAGAAGCTTACATTTTCATTCACAGCTGAGTGTTATGTGTTGCAGCAGCTCTTTAGCTTTGTTTTTCAATCAACACATCTCCACCACAAACACTTGGCTCACAATTCATCCTAAGACATTGATGCCTAGCACCTCTTTGGGTCACTAAATGCTTTGTAATTAGGTTGCTCTTGATAATGGACTTTCGGTTGATAATCCCGGATTGATTAACCCAAGTTACCAAGTTTTGAAATAATCCTCTGAACCTAATAATCCAAGTAGATCCTAATACAATAGCATCACAGGCATGTGTCCTAAGGTCCAAGCTATTGGTGTCTAGCCTTATTATTTGTTTCTTTCATTTTTGTTTCCAATTCTTGGCTTTTCTTCCTTTTCTTTTTTTATTCTTTCTTTTTCCAAGGATAATTATTAATAGAAAGCCTTACAACAGCAACTAAGTTCACACTACAAGGGATCATCCTAACCTTTATCCTTTATTAATGAGCTTACTTTAACAATCAAACATACATACCACTACTGAACTTTATTATCATTCCTACCACATTGGACATTTACTTTCTATTTTGCTCATCTTCTCTTATTTATGCAGATGAGGAACAAGACATGTATTAAAATAAGATGAGTAATGCAGACTCTTATAGCTAGATCAATTAATTGAATAAAATCAAGACAGTGAACTAGCAGAGTGTAGATAAGGGTAAACTTATTAGCAAGGAGACACTTAAACTTTCAACTATAGCACAGCAGATATAAACAGTTGAGTAACAATACAACCTTTTGGTATCTTCCTGCTTAGTCTTTCATCCTCCTTCTTAGCTTTTATTCTTTTCTTACTGATGATGTATAGTCCTTCCAAAAAGTTGAATGGTTTTCTGTACTGGTAGTGAAAGTTGCTTGTCTCCCAAGCACTTGAAAAATGGTTAATATAGGCTTGTGAACTTACTTTGGTTTGTGAACACCAAACTTAGTCCATTGCCATTACCTCTTATGCAATAGATCAACCATATATATAAAACCTTGTGCTTTTGCAAAAAGGGAACAAAACAAAAAACTAGAAAGCATACAATGGTTGAGTAGTTTTCCTAATTGTTTAGAGCTAGTAACCATTTATGCAAAGGGTTGAAATGTGTTTTTAACTAAAAAATTTTGGTGGAACACCAAACTTAACATCCTTCGTTCACCCTTAAATTATTTTGGTGTGCAACACCAAACTTAGCTCTTTGCAATATAGATAAACCTACTTAACCCTTTTATTGAAATAGTTAAGAAAAGAAACTACCTTTGGTTGGGTTGCCTCCCAACAAGCGCTTATTTATCGTCATTAGCTTGACGTCTTCCTTCTTTGTTCATCCTAGCTTCTGAACACTCTCTTCTTTGTTCCAAGATCCTCCCAGATATTACTTAGCTCTTTGGCCATTTGCTGTGATTATTTCTTTTGTGGCTTCAATCAGAAGTTTAAGGCTTCCACGTGGGAAAACTTTAGTTATCAAATAAGGGCCAGTCCATTTAGACTTGAGTTTTCCAGGGAAAATCTTGAGCCTGGAATTGTATAGGAGTACTTGCTGTCCTGGTTTGAACTCTCTTTTCAAGATTTTCTTATCATGCCACCTCTTAGCTCTCTCCTTGTATATTTTTGCATTCTCATAAGGAGTTTAGTGGCCTAGAAAGTTTTGTGTTCAAGCTCCACAGGGAGGTGACAAGACTTTTCATAGACTAGCTGAAATGGTGACTTTCCAATTGGAGTTTTGAATGCTGTTCTATATGCCCACAAAGCATCATCCAATTTTCTTGACCAGTCTTTCCTTGTGATCCCCACTGTCTTTTCTAGAATTTTTTTCAGCTCTCTGTTTGCCAATTCATCCTGGCCATTGGTATGAAGGTGATATGGTGTGGCCACTTTATGAATTACTCCATATTTTTGGAGTAACTTTTCCATCTGTCTCTTGCAAAAGTGGCTACCACCATCACTGATAAGACCTTTAGGTACTCCATACCTAGTGAAGATATGTCTCTTAAGAAATTGAAGAACAATTGGTGCATCACAGGTAGTTGTTGCTATAGCTTCCACCCATTTGGAGACATATTCTACTGCTATCAGAATGTATTTGAATGAATAGGATGGAGGAAAGGGACCCGTGACATCTATACCCCAGAGATCAAACATTTCCACTTCCAAAATGAAGTTTTGAGGCATTTCATTCCTCTTTGTCAACCCTCCAGATCTTTGACATTCATTGCAATGTTGCACAAACTCTCCGGCATCTTTGAATATAGTTGGCCAATAAAATTCACTTTGAAGCACTTTAGCTGCTGTTCTTTCTGGCCCAAAATATCCACCATAAGCTGAACCATGACAGTGCCACAATATGTCCTTTATCTCATTTTCAGGGATACACCTTCTAATCATTCCATCTGGACACCTTTTGAACAAGAATGGCTCATCCCAAAAGAATTTCTTGGCTTCATTGCACAGCTTCTTCACCTGTTGCTTGGTGAACTCTTGAGGAATCTTCCTCCCCACCTTGTAGTTTGCAATGTCAGTAAACCAAGGTGCTTGCTGGATTTGCAGAAGGTATTCATCTGGGAATTTTTCATTCACTGGTTGTGGTGTATCTTGGTTAGCTTCTTCTGATAGTCTTGATAAATGGTCTGCCACTTGGTTCTCATTTTCTTTCTTATCCCGCACTTCAATGTCAAATTCTTGTAGTAGCAACACCCACCTAATAAGCATTGGCTTTGAATCCTGTTTAGACATGAGATACTTGAGAGCAGCATGATCCGTATATACTATAACTTTTGAACTAATCAAGTATTGTCTAAATTTGTCAAATGCATATACAATTGCCAAAAGCTCTTTCTCAGTGGTGGTATAATTTTTCTGTGCCTCATTCAACACCTTACTTGCATAGTATATAACATGATGCAACTTGTCTTTCTTTTGCCCCAATACAGCACCAATTGCAAAGTCACTTGCATCACGCATGAGTTCAAAAGGTAATTCCCAATCTGGGGGTGTGATGATTGGTGCTGTAGTGAGTTTTTTTTAAAGATTCAAAGGCATGCTTGCAATTGTCATCAAATATGAAAGGATTGTCAACCACTAGCAGATTGCTCAATGGTTTAGCTATTTTTGAAAGGTTTTTGATAAATCTCCTGTAAAAACCAGCATGTCAAAGAAAACTTCTTACTGCTTTCACATTAACAGGTATAGAAAGTTTTTCTATGATTTCTATTTTAGCCTTATCAACTTCTATATCTTTGCTTGAAACTTTATGCCCAAGAACTATCCCTTCAGGAACCATGAAATGGCATGTCTCCCAATTCAAAACCAGATTAGTTTCTTGGCATCTTTTCAAGACAAGAGTTAAATCTACAAGCAAGTATCAAATGAATTGCCAAAGACAGAAAAATCATCCATGAAGACTTCTAAAAATTTTTCCACCATGTCAGAAAATATAGAAAGCACACACCTTTGAAAAGTTGTAGGGGCATTGCATAGCTCAAAAAACATCCTTCTGTAGGCAAAGACACTGAATGAACATGTGAAGGAGGTCTTCTCTTGATCCTTGGGATCCACCACTATTTGATTGTAGCCAAAATACCCATCCAGGAAGCAGTAATATGCATGGCTTGCCAATCTTTCTAGCATCTGGTCAATGAAAGGGAGAGGGAAGTGATCCTTTCCCGTGGCATCATTCAGTCTTCTATAGTCAATGCACATTCTCCACCCTGTCACTGTCCTTGTGGGAATGAGTTCGTTCTTCTCATTGAAGATGACAGTCATGCCACCTTTCTTTTGCACCACTTGAACTGGGCTTACCCAAGAGCTATCAAAAATTGGGTATATGATTCCAGCATTCAACAGCATCATCACTTCTTTTTGAACCACCTCCTTCATGGTTGGGTTAAGCCATCTTTGAGGTTGTACTACAGGCCTTGAATCTTCCCCCAGCAAAATTTTGTGCATACAGATAGCAGGGCTTATGCCCTTAATGTCATCAATAGTCCAACCCAAGGCTGTCTTGTGAGCTTTCAAGACTTTAATCAGCTTTGTTTCTTCTTCCATGTTTAAGGAAGAATTAATGATCACTGGTAGGACCTCCTCTTCTCCAAGAAATACATACTTGAGATGCGGGAAAAGAGGCTTTAATTCTTGTTTTAGCCTCTCCTTTGTCTTGCCTTCAGAGGAGATTTCTGCTACTTCTTCTTCTATGAAATCTTGCTTCACTTCGGTTTCCTCTTCTTATTCTTCCTAATCATTTGCTTCAAATAACATCCCTTCTACTTCTACCATTTCTACTCTCATATGCTTCTCTTTCTTAGGGGGTATTGCATGACTTTAAAGACCTTGATGATCATTTTTTCATCATGCACCCTGAGGGTCATTTCTCCTTTCTCCACATCATTTATAGCTCTTACTGTGGCTAAAAAGAGTCTCCCCAAGATGATTGAGTTATGTCCTTCTTCCTCCATGTCCAAAATGACAAAGTCAACAGGGAATATGAATTTTCCTAGTTTCACTAACAAATTCTCCACAACACCATTAGGTATCTTGAGTGATCTATCGGTCATTTGAAGTGACATTCTGATGGGTTTGACTTTATCTATTGCCATCTTTTTCATCAGTGAAAGTGGCATTAAATTGATGCTGGCACCTAGATCACAGAGAGCTTTTTCCAAAGTCATATTGCCTATGCTGCATGATATGATGAAACCCCCAGGATCTTTGAGTTTTGGTGGGAGCTCTTTTTGAATCAATGCACTGCATTCTTGTGTCAAGATTACAGTCTCCTTTTCATTCCAGCTTCTCTGCTTGTTGATAAGCTCTTTAAGGAACTTAGCATAAAGGGGAATCTGTTCTAGAGCTTCAGCAAGGGGAATGTTAATTTCCAGCTTCTTAAACACCTCTAGGAACTTTGGAAATTGTTGATCCTTGAGCTCTCTCTACAATCTTTGAAGGTATGGCAGAGGAGGAGTATAAGGTTTCACTTCCTTCCTCTGTTCTTGTGAATGCTCCTCCATAATTTTCTTTCCCTTCTTTGAAGATTGTGGTTCTTCATCTTTCTGCTTGAGCTCTTCTTGATTTTTTCTTTAATTGTCACTTCTTCCTTGCTCTTGGCATTATCATCCTCTGCTGGCTTCTTGTGAGCTTCTTTGTCATCCTTCAATATTTTCCACTCCTGAGTTGAATTGCTTTGCATTCTTCTATGGGATTTAGAATCGTATCACTAAGGAGAGTGTTGGTTGGTCTTTCAGGCTGTTTAGACAGTTGGCCTATTTGTCTTTCCAGGTTTCTCAATGAAGCTTCATGATTCTTGTTAGCTAACTCTTGATGCTTCATCATCTTCTTCATCATTATCTCCAGATTGGAGATTCTTTGAGCTTCTTGGGGTTGTTGTTGCTGAGTGTGGGGTACAGGTGGTTGGTGGAGATTATTTTGGTTGGTTGATGGGTTGTAAGGTGGATAGAAGTTAGAATTAGGGTAGTTATTTTGTGGTTTTCTGTATGGATTTTGGTTAGTGTTTTGATGATTCTGGTGGTTTGTGTTACGTGAGTTGTTTTGGTTGGAGCTCCTTTGCCATAAACTTTGGTTCTGGTTGTCTCCCCACCTTAGATTGTATGGTTCCTCCAAGAGAAGTTGTAAGTGTCTCCAAGAAATTCATTCTGTCTGCTGCTCTTCATAAACTTCTTCATTCTGCCCCCATCCAGCTAATGGTTGATTTGGAGTGCTCACTGCTGCAATTTAAAGATCATCAATCCTCTTAGCCATCATCTCTATTTGCTACTGGATCTGTTGGTGCATCACCTTATTTTGTGCCAAGATAGTGTCTACCCCCTCAAGCTCGAACACACCCTTCCTTTGAGCTGGTTGGCTTTGCCTTTGATGACCATAGAAGTATTGATTGTTGGTAACAGTGTCTATGAGATTCAGCTGTCTTCATGAGTTGTAATGAGCCTCCTATTGAATAATCAAGGGCTTCTTGAGCTTTCAGTGTCAATCTTTCATAAAAATTTTGGAGTTTATCCCATTCATTGAACATCTCTGCTGGACACTTTCTGATCAAGGCCTTGTATCTTTCCTAGGCATCATACAGTTATTCTCTATCCGTTTGAGTGAAGGTTTCCACCTCTGTCTTCAATCTAATGATCCTCTGAGGTGGATAAAATTTGGCTAGGAATTTGCTCACTAGATCTTCCAAATTGTTGATGCTTTCCTTGGGAAATGTCTCTAGCCATTGAGAAACCTTGTCCCTTAAGAAAAATGGGAACAACAGCAGTTTGTAGATATCTGGATGCACACCGTTGGTTTTGATAGTTTCACAAATCCTCAGAAAGATGGATAAGTGTTGGGTTGGATCTTCAAGTGGACCTCCTCCATAGGAACAATTGTTCTGCACCAGAGTTATAACTTGAGGCTTTAACTCAAAATTGTTTACATGAACATTTGGAGTCAGTATACTACTCCCACAAATTTCTTGGATTGGGGAAGGTATAGGAAGCTATAACTCTCTTTTGAGGTGAGCCATTGTTGTTAGCCACTTCCTCTTGTTGATTAGGGAGATTTTCCTCTATCTCTTGGTCTTCCTCTTCTGATTCTTTTTCCTCTATCTCTTGTTAGCACTCTACTGCTAGAGTGTGGTTAAGATTAGTTGAAACAGAACCTCAAACAGTTAGAATGCTTACAAAAACAAAGAAAAAGTGCTTAATCTAGATTATCACTTACTTAATCATTGTCAATCTAAATCAATCCCCCGTAAAGGTGCCAAAAACTTGATGAGGGAAAATCGATTCCACACAAACTCGCCGGCAAGTGTACCGGGTCACATCAAGTAGTAATAACTCACAAGAGTGAGGTCGATCCCACTGGGATTGATGGATTGAGCAACTTTAGTTTGATGATGAATTTAGTTAAGCGAATGTTTAATAATTTGAGTGAAATTTGAGTAACAGAAGTGAAATTGCAAGAAAACTAAAGTGCAGAATGAAAATTGGCAGAATCTTAAAGTGCTGAAGGAGTAAATTGCAGAAACTTAAAGTACAAGAAATTAAATGAGCAGAAATTTAAAATGCAAGAAAGGTAAATAACTGAAACTTAAAGTGCAAGAAATTTAAATTGCTAAATTTAAACTGCTGATAAACTTAAATTGCATGAATATTAAAGGGATTTGGGTGTTGGGAATCAAAACAGAATTAGAAGAAAGTAAATTGTATGAAACCAGAGAACTCTCAGATAAAGAAATTTAAATAAGGATTTCAGTACCAAAATAGAAGTGTGAAATCGCAGAAGAATCAAATCAGAATCAAAACTTAGATCAACGTGAAAATCCTAAAAGAGAAGTTGACAATTGCAGAAGAAAGATAAAATAGAAAGGAAACTAAAATCTAAATTACTCTCTTAACAAAACAAAAAAGAAGAAATTGCAGAAGAAAGAAAACTAAGATCAGATCTCCAATTCTTAGAACTATCAAAGGAAAAGAAAAAGATGATTCTTAGATGAAGAAACTCAGTAGAATTTTTCAATCCAAGTTCAAGACCCAAGAACAGAAAAGTAGAGGTTGCAGAAGAAAGAAAACAAAACAGAAAGAGAAAACTCAGATCTGATCTCCAATTCTAAAATTCTAAAAATGAAAATTCAAAAAGAGCCCCAATAAAATCAAATTCCTATCTATTTATACACTTTCCAATTCTGGCTTCACGTACTTGAAGTGGGCTTTTTGGCCTTGTATGAAGTGGATTAGAATGGCCATTTGTTGCAGCTTCCAGGGGAACGTTGCGTTCTCAAAGTAAGCGCAGCGTTCATTTTTCCACGTGTATGCGTCACCATCAATCTTCAGCTCCAAACACGCCCGTGCGTCTCTTTCTTGCGTACGCATCATTGGAAGCGTTCTCTTAATGAGCGCTAAATTGGCTTAGTGAGCGCTGCCCACGCGTGCGCATCTTTCACGCGTGCGCGTGGGTAGCAAAATACCACTTCCACAGTTCAGCTTCACTCACGCGTTCGCGTGATTCCTTCCAAGTCCAAAATTGACGCGTGCGTGTCATGCACGTGATAAACCCCAATTTTGTGGTTTATCTCGTGCTTATTTTGGGGGATTTTATCACCTTTTCTCACATTTATTCAATGAAATAGCATGGTTTTGCAATTCTCCCTTGTTTTGTGCTTAAATGTGAAAACATGCTTTTTAGGCCCTAAAATTGGTGATTTTAATTCACTTTAATTCCATTCGATGCCTTGATGTGTTTGTTGAGTGATTTCAGGTTCATAGGGCATGTATTGGATGGAAGAAGTGAGGAGAAAAGCATGCGAAGTGGGAGAACTCATGAAGAAATGAAGGAACCGTAAAGCTGTCAAGCCTGACCTTCTGGCACTCAAACGACCATAACTTGAGCTACAAAGGTCCAAATGAGGCGGTTCTAGTTGCGTTGGAAAGTTAACATCCGGGGCTTCAAAATGATATAAAATTTATCATATGTTACTTCGCGCTCAGGGGCACGCACGCGCCATGTACGCGTGCGCGCCGATGCTGCTCGTGGGTCCACTTTAGTGAAATCGCCCCCAGCGATTTCTAGCTCATTTTGGGCCCAATCCAACTCATTTCTGATGCTATTGAACCCAAGGATTGAGGGGGGAATGAACCAAGTAGTCATAGTTTAGTTTTCATCATGTTTTAGGCTAGAATTCTAGAGAGAGAAGCTCTCCCTTCTCTCTAGAATTTAAGGTAGTTTAGGTTTAATTTTCTTAAATCCAACTTTTAATTCTTGTTTTAATTTAGTTTCTCCTTTTAATTTCTTGTTGTTACATCTCTACTCTTCTAGTTTTACTTTTCATTTCCTTTATTTTGTTACTTTTATGTTTATGAACCATTGTTGGATCTATATGTTTCTATGTTTCTTTTATGTTGATCATGATTGCTATTGTTGATTTCTTGTTTCCTTGCAAATTGTAGTTGGTAGATTTTACTATTCTTGCTCATTTACCATGCTTTCCCTTTGTACCCACCAAGTGTTTGACAAAATGCTTGGTTGGGCTTTAGAGTAGATTTTTGAGCATTCTTGGCTTGGAAAGAGTAATTAGGCAATCTTGAGTCATAAAAACCCAACTCATGTTGGCGATCTAGAGTTATTAGCTAATATTGTTTCCATTGATGATAATCTTTTGCTAATTTAATTAGTAAGTTGATTAGGACTTTTGGATTGAGATTAGCTAGTCTTGTTAGACTTTCTCTCATGGAAGATAACCTATATCTTCTTCCAATGTTGGAGATAACGTAATAAGATAAATTCTTGTTTATTATTGTGGTATGATTGATTAGTCTTGTTTGACTTTCTCCCTATTTGTTGGAGTTGACTAAATAAGATGAATTAATCATTGCATGACTAGGATAGAAAGCCTATGATCTCAATACTTGTCATGAATGTCTCTCTTTATTACTTGCTTTATTTAGTTACTTGTTTGATTTACTTTTCTTGTCATTTATTTTGTTGCCCCTCTTATCAACCAAAAATCCCCTTGCATCTTCATAGCCAATAATTGAACACTTCATTGTAATTCCTCGTGAGACGACCCAGAGTCCAAAATACTCCGGTTATTTTTTATTTGGGGTTTGTTACTTGTGACAACCAATATTTTTGATTGGGAGGATTGTTTATTGGTGTAGAACTATACTTGCAACGAGAATTCATTCATTTGAGGAAATTCTATACCATCAAAGAATTCGTTCATCAAAATGGCGCCGTTGCCGGGGAGTTACAATTGTATTATGTTATTGGCTATTGTGAATATTGTGAATATGTTTGCCTTTTGCTTATTTGTTAATTTTTGCTAGCTTTAGGAATTTGTTGCTTATTTTTATTAGCTTTTGTTTTTATTTATTCTTTCACTATGAATTCTCATCACTTTGGCTATGAGTTTGGCTCAAATTATGTTGTAGGAAATGGGAACTACAATGAGGATGTGCATCAAGGATGGAACAATCAAAGGTGGGAGGAGCCTCAAAGGATTGATCACCCTTCTTGGCAACAACAACCTCCGGATTCTTATGGGTATAATTCTAATCCTAATGCATATCAATTTAATGGATGTGGTGACTGGTGGACAAAATTGTGATTACAGTTTGATTATGTAAAATTCATTGCTCTTTCTTTCCCTGGTAATGGCGCCAAAAACATGATGCCAATACCATGGTTCAAAACTTCGCACAACTAACCAGCAAGTGCACTGGGTCGTCCAAGTAATACCTTACATGAGTAAGGGTCGAATCCCACGGAGATTGTTGGTATGAAGTAAGCTATGGTCACCTTGTAAATCTCAGTCAGGAGGATATAAAATAGTTATGGAGTTTTCGAAAATAAACAATAAACTAAGGATAGAAATACTTATGTAAATCATTGGTGAGAATTTCAGATAAGGGTATGGAGATGCATTCGTTCCTCTGAACCTCTGCTTTCCTGCTGTCTTCATCCAATCAATCTTACTCCTTTCTATGGCTGGCTTTATGTAAGGATGTCACCGGTGCCAATGGCTACTTTCGATCTCTCTCGGGAAAATGGTCCAAATGCTCTGTCACAGCACGGCTAATCGTCTGGAGGCATCACCCTTGTCGTTGGTTGCATCCTATTCCTCCCTGTGAAAATGGTCCGATGCGCTGTCACTGCATGGCTAATCATCTTGGAGGTTCTCGATCATACTGGAATAGAATTTACTATCCTTTTGCGTCTGTCACTACGCCTAGCACTCACGAGTTTTGAGTTTGTCACAGTCATTCAATCATTGAATCCTACTCGGAATACCACGGACAAGGTTTAGACTTTTCGGACTCTCATGAATGCCGCCATCAATCTAGCTTATACCACGAAGATTCTGATTAAGAGATCTAAGAGATACTCATTTAATCTAATGTAGAACGGAAGTGGTTGTCAGGCACGCGTTCATAGGGAATGATGATGATTGTCACGTTCATCACATTCAGGTTGAAGTGCGAATGAATATCTTAGAAGCGAAATAAGATGAATTGAATAGAAAACAGTAGTACTTTGCATTAATCTTTGAGGAACAGCAGAGCTCCACACCTTAATCTATGGAGTGCAGAAACTCTACCGTTGAAAATACATAAGTGATAGGACCAGGCATAGCCGAATGGCCAGCCCCCAAAACGTGATCACAGGATCAAAATACAATCCAGGATGTCTAATACAATAGTAAAAGGTCCTATTTATAATAAACTAGCTACTAGGGTTTACAGAAGTAAATAATTGATGCATAAATCTACTTCCGGGGCCCACTTGGTGTGTGCTTGGGCTGAGCTTGAGTTTTACACGTGTAGAGGTCCTTCTTGGAGTTGAATGCCACCTTTTGTGCCATTTTGGGCGTTGAACTCCACTTTGCAACTTGTTTCTGGCGCTGGACACCAGAATTGGGCAGAGAGCTGGCGTTGAACGCCAGTTTGCGTCATCTAAACTTAGGCAAAGTATGGACTATTATATATTTCTGGAAAGCCCTAGATGTCTACTTTCCAACGCAATTGGAAGCGCACCATTTTGAGTTCTGTAGCTCCAGAAAATTCATTTTGAGTGCAGGGAGGTGCTCAGTCTCAAGTTTTCACTTGACACCTACACGCCACATGGACATGGTTAGGGACAGCTTGGTTTAGCCGCTTAGGCCAGGATTTTATTCCTTTAGGCCCTCCTATCCACTGATGCTCAAAGCCTTGGGATCCTTTTTATTTGCCCTTGCCTTTTGGTTTTAAGGGTTATTGGCTTTTTTCTCTTGCCTCTTGGTTTTAAGAGTTTTTGGCTTTTTCTGCTTGCTTTTTCTCTTTCTTTCTATATATTTTTTTTCGTCCCTTTTTTTTTCTGCAAGCTTTGTTCTTTGCTGCTTTTTCTTGCTTCAAGAATCATTTTTATGATTTTTCAGATTATCAAATAACATGTTTCCTAGTCATCATTCTTTCAAGAACCAACATATTTAACATTCTTAAACAACAACTTCAAAAGACATATGCACTGTTCAAGCATACATTCAGAAAACAAGAAGCATTGTCACCACATCAATATAATTAAACTAAGTTCAAGGATAAATTCAAAACTCATGTACTTCTTGTTCTTTTGAATTAAAACATTTTTCATTTAAGAGAGGTGATGGATTCATAGGACATTCATAACTTTAAGACAAAGTTACTAACTACTAATGATCATGTAATGGAGACACAAACATAGATAAGCACATAACATAGAAAACGAAAAAACAGAAGAAATAAGAACAAGGAATGAATCCACCTTAGTGATGGTGGCGTTTCCTTCTTGAGGAACCAATGATGTCCTTGAGCTCTTCTATGTCTCTTCCTTGTCTTTGTTGCTCCTTCCTCATTGCTTTTTGATCTTCTCTTATTTCATGAAGGATGATGGAGTGTTCTTGATGTTCCACCCTTAGTTGTCCCATGTTGGAACTTAATTCTCCTAGGGAGGTGTTGATTTGCTCCCAATATTTATGTGGAGGGAAGTGCATCCCCTGAGGTATCTCAGGGATCTCTTGATTTGAAGCCACATGTTCTACCACTGAGCTATAGACCCTTGAGATGAATCTTTCCATCTCCCATGACTCGGAGGTGGAAGCAATTGTCTTCCCTTTCCTCTTTCTTGAGGTTTTTCTGGCCTTAGGTGCCATTAATGGTTATGAAAAAACAAAAAAGCTATGCTTTTACCACACCAAACTTAGAATGTTGCTCGCCCTCGAGCAAAAGAAGAAAGAATAGAAGAAGAAGAAGATATGGAGGAGATGGAGGGATGTGTGTATTCGGCCATATGGGTGGGATTGGGTGGGAAAGAGATATTGAATTTTGAAGGTAGGTGGGTGTATGGATGTGAGTGGTGGTAGGTGGGGATCCTATGGGGTCCACAGATCCTGAGATGATCCTGTGGGGTCCATAGATCCTGAGGTGTTCAAGGATTTACAACCTTGCACCAAATTAGGCATGTAAAATGCCCTTGCACACAACTCTGGGCGTTCAGCGCCAGGTTGGTGCCCATTTTGGGCATTCAACGCCCATTTGTTGCCCATTTCTGGCGTTGAACGCCAGAACCATGCTTGTTCTGGGCGTTCAGCGCCAGCTCTCCTCCAGGGTGCAGTTCTGGCGTTCAAACGCCCAGATGCTGCCCAATTTGGGTGTTCAGCGCCCAGATACTGCCCATTTTGGGCATTCAGCGCCAGAACCATGCTCTGTTCTGGCGTTGAACGCCAGGCAGGTGCTTCCTCCAGGGTGTGATTTTTCTTCCGCTGTTTTTGATTCTGTTTCTAAATTTTTCGTTTATTTTGTGACTCCACATGATCATGAACCTAAGAAAACATGAAAAAAAAAATAAAATTAGATAAATAAACATTGGGTTGCCTCCCAACAAGCGCTTCTTTAATGTCAATAGCTTGACAGTGGGCTCTCATGGAGCCTCACAGAAGTGCAGAGCTTTGTTGAGACCTCCCAACACCAAACTTAGAGTTTGGATATGGGGGTTTGACACCAAACTTAGAGTTTGGTTGTGGCCTCCCAACACCAAACTTAGAGTTTGACTGTGGGGGCTTTGGTTGACTCTGCTTGGAGAGAAGCTTTTTCTGCTTCCTCTCCATGGATGCAGAGAGAGATCCTTGAGTTGTAAACACAAGGTTGTCCTCATTTAATTGAAGGATCATTTCTCCTCTGTCCACATCAATCACAGCTCTTGCTGTGGCCAGGAAAGGTCTTCTTAGGATGATGGATTCATCCTTTTCCTTTCCAGTATCCAAGACTATGAAATCAGTAGGGATGTAAAGGCCTTCAACCTTTACTAACACGTCCTCTATTTGTCCATAAGCCTGTTTTCTTGAATTGTCTGCCATCTCTAATGAGATTTTAGCAGCTTGCACCCCATAGATTCCCAATTTCTCTATTACAGAGAGAGGCATGAGGTTTATCCCTGAACCAAGGTCACACAGAGCCTTAAAGATCATGGTGCCTATGGTACAAGATATTATGAACTTTCCAGGATCCTGTCTCTTCTGAAGCAATGTCAGTTGATCCAGATCACTTAGTTCATTGGTGAACAAGGGAGGTTCATCTTCCCAAGTTTCAATGCCAAATAATTTGGCATTCAGCTTCATTATTGCACCAAAAAACTTGGCAGTTTTCTCTTCAGTAACATCCTCATTCTCTTCAGAAGAGGAATACTCATTAGAGCTCATGAATGGCATAAGGAGGTTTAATGGAATCTCTATGGTCTCTAGATAAGTCTCAGATTCCTTTGGTTCCTCAGAGGGAAGCTCCTTATTGATCACTGGACGTCCCAGGAGGTCTTCCTCCTTGGGATTCACGTCCTCTCCTTCCTTTACAGGTTCAGCCATGATGCTTATGTCAATGGCCTTGCACTCTCCTTTTGGATTCTCTTCTGTATTGCTTGGGAGAGTACTAGGAGGGATTTCAGTGATCCTTTTACTCAGCTGTCCCACTTGTGCTTCCAAATTTCTAATGGAAGATCTTGTTTCATTCATGAAACTCACAGTGACCTTAGATAGATCAGAGACTAAATTTGCTAAGCTAGATGGATTCTGCTCAGAATTCCCTATCTGTTGCTGAGTGGATGATGGAAAAGGCTTGCTATTGCTAAACCTGTTTCTTCCACCATTATTAAAGCCTTGTTGAGGCTTTTGATCCTTCCATGAGAAATTTGGATGATTTTTCCATAATGGATTATAGGTTTTTCCATAAGGTTCACCCATGTAATTTACCTCTGCTATTGCAGGGTTCTCAGGATCATAAGCTTCTTCTTCATAAGAAGCCTCTTGAGTACTGTTGGATGCAGCTTGCATTCCATTCAGA
>NC_029789.2:97624300-97625491 GCF_000816755.2 Arachis ipaensis | reverse complement strand
TCAACAAGAATGCTTTTTTCTTTGTCCCTGCTCATAAGAAAGAGAAGACAAAAAGAAAAGAAGAGGAATCCTCTATGTCACAGTAAAGAGGTTCCTTATTGTTAGTAGAAGAAGAGAAGAAGGAAAAATTCGAACACAGATAGAAGAGTGGGTTCGAATTTGGTAAGTGATGTGAGGAAGAGATGTTAGTAGATGAATAAATAAATAGAATAAGATGAGAGAGGGAGAGGATTTTCGAAAATAATTTTTGAAAAAGAGTTAGTGATTTTCGAAAATAGTTTTTGAAAAAGGTTAGTAATTTTTCGAAAATTAAGATTTAAAAATTGAAATAATTAGTTAATTAAAAAGAAATTTTGAAAAAGAGGGAAGATATTTTCGAAAATTAGAGAGAGAGAGTTAGTTAGGTGATTTTAAAAAGAGATAAGAAACAAACAAAAAGTTAGTTAGTTAGTTGAAACAAATTTTGAAAAGATAAGAGGTTAGGAAGTTAGAAAAGATATTTTGAAATCAAATTTTTGAAAAGGATAAGATAAGAAGATATTTTTGAAAAGATATGATAGAAATTAGTTTTTGAAAAAGATTTGAATTTTAAAATCACAATTAATGACTTGATTCACAAGAAATCACAAGATATGATTCTAGAACTTAAAGTTTGAATCTTTCTTAACAAGCAAGTAACAAACTTGAAATTTTTGAATCAAAACATTAATTGATGATGTTATTTTCGAAAATATGATGTAAAATTAAGAAAAAGATTTTTTTTGAAAAATATTTTTGAAATTTTCGAAAATAACTAAAAAAATTGAAAAGGATTTGATTTTTGAAAAAGATTTTGAAAAAGATAAGATTTTTAAATTGAAAATTTGATTTGACTCATAAGAAACAACTAGATTTTAAAAATTTTTGAAAAAGTCAACTCAAATTTTCGAATTTTATGAGAGAAAAAGGGGAAGATATTTTTTTGATTTTTGAATTTTTTTTATGATGAGAGAGAAAAACATGAAAATTGATGCAATGCATGAAAGTTATGGATCAAAACAATGAATGCATGCAAGAATGCTATGAATGTCAAGATGAACACCAAGAACACTATGAAGATCATGATGAACATCAAGAACACATTTTTGAAAAATTTTTAATGCAAAGAAAACATGCAAGACACCAAACTTAGAATTCTTTAATGCTTAGGCA
>NC_029789.2:97595846-97624171 GCF_000816755.2 Arachis ipaensis | reverse complement strand
GCTTTATGAAACACTAGAATTCATTCTTAAAAATTCTGAAGAAAAATATATTTTTGAAAACATTTTATTTTTTTCGAAAACAAAAGAAAAAAAATTTTTTGAAAGAAATTTTTTTTTTAAATTTTTTGAAAAGAAAACGAAAATAAAGTTACCTAATCTGAGCAACAAGATGAACCGTCAGTTGTCCAAACTCGAACAATCCCCGGCAACGGCGCCAAGAACTTGGTGGACGAAATTGTGATTACACTTTGATTATGTAAAATTCATTGCTCTTTCTTTCCCTGGTAATGGCGCCAAAAACATGATGCCAATACCATGGTTCACAACTTCGCACAACTAACCAGCAAGTGCACTGGGTCGTCCAAGTAATACCTTACGTGAGTAAGGGTCGAATCCCACGGAGACTATTGGTATGAAGCAAGCTATGGTCACCTTGTAAATCTCAGTCAGGCGGATATAAAATAGTTATGGATTTTTCGAAAATAAACAATAAACTAAGGATAGAAATACTTATGTAAATCATTGGTGAGAATTTCAGATAAGCGTATGGAGATGCATTCGTTCCTCTGAACCTCTGCTTTCCTGCTGTCTTCATGCAATCAATCTTACTCCTTTCTATGGCTGGCTTTATGTAAGGATGTCACCGGTGCCAATGGCTACTTTCGATCTCTCTCGGGAAAATGGTCCAAATGCTCTGTCACAGCACGGCTAATCGTCTGGAGGCATCACCCTTGTCGTTGGTTGCATCCTATTCCTCCCTGTGAAAATGGTCCGATGCGCTGTCACTGCATGGCTAATCATCTTGGAGGTTCTCGATCATACTGGAATAGAATTTACTATCCTTTTGCGTCTGTCACTATGCCCAGTACTCACGAGTTTTGAGTTCGTCACAGTCATTCAATCATTGAATCCTACTTGGAATACCACGGACAAGGTTTAGACTTTCTGGACTCTCATGAATGCCGCCATCAATCTAGCTTATACCACGAAGATTCTGATTAAGAGATCTAAGAGATACTCATTCAATCTAATGTAGAATGGAAGTGGTTGTCAGGCACGCATTCATAGGGAATGATGATGATTGTCACGTTCATCACATTCAGGTTGAAGTGCGAATGAATATCTTAGAAGCGAAATAAGATGAATTGAATAGAAAATAGTAGTACTTTGCATTAATCTTTGAGGAACAGCAGAGCTCCACACCTTAATCTATGGAGTACAGAAACTCTACCGTTGAAAATACATAAGTGATAGGTCCAGGCATGGCCGAATGGCCAGCAACCAAAACGTGATCACAGGATCAAAATACAATCCAGGATGTCTAATACAATAGTAAAAGGTCCTATTTATAATAAACTAGCTACTAGGGTTTACAGAAGTAAGTAATTGATGCATAAATTCACTTCCGGGGCCCACTTGGTGTGTGCTTGGGCTGAGCTTGAGTGTTACATGTGTAGAGGTCCTTCTTGGAGTTGAACACCACCTTTTATGCCATTTTGGGCGTTGAACTCCACTTTGCAACTTGTTTCTGGCGCTGGACGCCAGAATTGGGCAAAGAGTTGGCGTTGAACGCCAGTTTGCGTCAGCTAAACTTGAGCAAAGTATGGACTATTATATATTTTTGGAAAGCCCTGGATGTCTACTCTCCAACGCAATTAGAAGCATGCCATTTTGAGTTCTGTAGCTCCATAAAATCCATTTTGAGTGCAGGGAGGTCAGAATCCAACAGCATTAGCAGTCCTTCTTCAACCTCTGAATCTGATTTTTGCTCAAGTCCTTCAATTTCAGCCAGAAAATACCTGAAATCACAGAAAAACACACAAACTCATAGTAAAGTCCAGAAATGTGAATTTAACATAAAAACTAATGAAAACATCCCTAAAAGTAACTAGATCCTACTAAAAACATACTAAAAACAATGCCAAAAAGCGTATAAATTATCCGCTCATCAGTGACCCTTATTGTAATTGTCAACAATCACCACTACATGCCTATGAACCACCCCCTCAACATGGTTTTAAACCACCTTACTCACAAGCCTCATACCACCAAACACCTCCATATGGCCATAACTCATATCCACCATACCAACCACCTTATGAACCATATAAACCATACATAGAACCACCACAATTCCAACATAACTACTCTCAAGAACCACCTCAATATACACCAACTCCATACCCTTACCAAAATGAACCACCTTCTAACTATAATGCCTTCCCCTCAAACAATGAACCCTCTCTTCCACCACCGCCCTCCGATGAAGCCTCCATGTTGGAATTGAGAGATCTTGAATCTCATATCTTAAGGCGACAAGAGGAGGATGAAAAGATGTTTAAAGAGCTAGGAACCAAGATGGTTATCCTAGTGGAAGCCGTTAGCAATATGGCCTCCTCCCGACTAAGCCTAAGCAACCAAGGCACTCCCTTTGACGAATGTGGAGAAGCAATTAAGGAGCCTAGTGAGGGAGTGAGTTTAGAGCTTCAAGGTGAAGAAGAGGAGTTGAAGCAAGGAGTGCAACAAGAGGAGGAAGTTAAGATAATTGAGCCGGAAGAAGTGGTTGAAGCCTTTGAAGAGGTTGACCAAGAGATGGATTCAATCATTGAAGAATTCTTATGTACAATTGAATCCTCTCCAGTTGGTTTTGACATGGAGATCAAAGAAGAAGATGCACAACTTCTCATGCCTTTGGTGAGCAATGAAGAAGAGATTGAATTGGAAGAGAGCCACCAAGAGGAAGAAGTTGAAGTTGAGGAAATTTATAGAGAGGTGGAGGTAGTCAAGAAGGAGCACAAAGGCGTAGACCTCGCATTGGCTACGTGTGGGGAGGTCCCCTTTCCTAAGTCACCATCATCCAACACAACATTCAAGTGGGTAAAATTCTTATCCCTAATCTTTACTTTCCCACTTGAATATGGTTTGATTGAAAATGATGGTCAACTTAGAGCTCTTTGTGGAGTTAAGAGTAAGATAGAGTTGTGTAGTGGTTGGAAACACCATTCTAAGTTCATGATGGTTGCATTCTCAAAGTTTGATTGCAAGGTTTGGTGTAGAACCAAATTGTATGGGTCTAAGAAGTTGTTTGGATGCTTAATTGAGAATTCTAAGGTCATGCCACCCAATTGGAATCATGATGATCAATTTAAAGATGGGTGTCAAAACAAAGTGTGGGATCCCGGATCGCACAAGGAAAATCAACTTTTGGAGCTTAGGGTTTGTGAAGAACTCCATCAAAGCTTGAAGATATTAACATTGAAGAATGAAGCTTATTGGAGATTCAAGCATTGGTGGGTGTTCCAAGATGGTTACAAGCACAAGCCACCTTGATGAGGAGCTCCCCATAAGTCCAACTTAAGGACAATAAACAAAAGTGCTAGGTGGGAGACACCCCACTATGGTAATATCTTTTCATATTCTCTTTTGTAAATATTGGTAGAATTAGTTTAAATTCATATTTAGAGTAGTTTGTAGAGTATAATTGGTAGTTTAGTAGGTTAAATAAGGTTTTATGGTGTTTGGGTAGCTGTTTGGAGGTTTGGAATGCTTGGATTGGTGCAAGAACATGGAAAAATTTTGAAAAACAAAGCACCAACACGTGCATGCGCGCACCTGGCGCGTACGCGCACCTCAAGCATTTTCGACCATCCACACGGGCGCGCCATGTGCGCGGACGCGTGGATTGAAAAATCTCACCCCTCCATACATTGACCTGAGAGTTACGCCTACACTGCGCCAGCACCATGCCTGAAGCACAAATCACCCGCGCGTGCGCGCACCTGGCGTGTACGCGCCGTTGAAGCTAATTGCGCAATGCACGTGCACGCACGCTGTGCGCACGCGCGCCGATAGCGCCACCTGCCCTCCTGGTACATGTTCCAAAGAGTTGTGCCAAAGTTGTGCCTACTCTGTGCTCGTGACCTGATGCGCAAGCACACTTCACGCGTCCGTGCCGATCGCCACCTTCATCAGACACGCGCCCGCGCACTGTGCGCGTCCGCGTCGCAACAAAAAAACAAATTTTCTTTTCTTCCATTTTCTTTTATTGCATTTGCTTATTTTCATTCCTTGCATTTTAATTTTGTTTTCATAGCTTGTTCTTTTTTTTATTTTCTAAGTTTCTTATTTTAATAATGGTGTTGAATGCTCTTACTCAATTGTTGAGAATTTCTTAGTTACTCTTGGTGCTTTGTGACTTGTTTGGCATTAATTGTAATATTTACTCTACACACAAGAGTAGTGCTTTAGTCCTTCCTAACTTATTATTCTTTGTTTTTCTGCCTCATTACCATTGAGTTAGGATAAGACCAAATCCTCTCATGCTTATCACTAATCTTGTTTGTGCCAATTGTTGATTAAGCTTGATGCAACATACTCTTCATGTCATTTGCCTATGCTTTGACTTTATTCTTGCATCAAGTATTAATTGATATGCCTTTGCTTGAATTGTATTTTCACTTACATGCGTAGCTAACATGTATTGAGGACCCTACTTTTTTGTGGCATTAGCCCCCGCCTATGTTCTAATTGCTTTCATATCTTTGTTGTAGGATTAATTTTCTTTCTTTTTCTTCCCTTTTAGGTTGGTCACCAAGAAGGAAAGGAATGAAAAAGCTTCTAAATGGGGCAACAAACAAGCTCACCCGCACAACCTTTTGAAGGATCTCATCAATTGTAGCTACCCGTCTACCTTGCTCTTCTTTGCATGCACCGAGGACGGTGCAAATTTCTAAGTGGGGGAGGTCGTCTGACCGATCTCCATGGGTAACAACTTCCTTTTTCAACACCAATTTTTAATTTTTATCTTTATTAGATTATTTGTTACATTGCATGATAGGTTGCATGCTAGTTAGAATTTGTACATATTTTACCATTTCTTTTTATGTTAGGACTACTTGGTTAGGGTGATGATTTCCTTTCCAAGAAAAATTATTTTTAGGGCATCCTACCAATTTGAAATTTTTTTTTTGTGATGAACTTGCTTGAAGAATTTATTTTGGAACATGGTTTTTGAGCTAAGAACACAAGCATGTGAGTTTTGAGCCCAATGGTGTGGTTACA
This sequence comes from Arachis ipaensis, assembly GCF_000816755.2. Taxonomy (NCBI): domain Eukaryota; kingdom Viridiplantae; phylum Streptophyta; class Magnoliopsida; order Fabales; family Fabaceae; genus Arachis; species Arachis ipaensis. The sequence continues at coordinate 97,619,110 of NC_029789.2, read as the reverse complement.
TCATATAACCACTTATTTTCATTCTTGTGTGCATAATTCTCTTTCTATGATTGTAATCTTTGATTTGTTTGATTCTTTATGTCCATTGTTCCATGTATGCATGAATTTGTATGATTGAGGCCATCATTTCATTTAGCTCACTTACCCAAATAGTCTACCTTTCATCAACCATTGTTAGCCACTTTTGAGCCTATTTAATCCCTTTTGTTCTTAATTTTAGCACATCACTATCCCTAAGTGAAAAAAAAAACAATAAATGTCCTTAATTTGGATCTTTGATTAGCTTAAGCTAGTGAGGGTGTGTATCATTTGGGTATGAGAAACTTAGGACATTGGCTGAGGTAAAAGTGTAATTTTTATTTTTGTTGAAAATATTGAAAATTGGGTACATATTCATGCACCATATGTAAAACCATATGCATTGAGATGTTTGTATATACTTTAGAAAAAAATGATAAATAAAAAAAAAGAAAAAAAACATATATTAAAAAAATAGAAAAAGAAAAAAAAAGAGAAAAAGAAATAAAAAGGGGACAAAAATGCCCCAAAGTAAAGTTCAATAAAAATCAATGCATATGGAATGTTAATTAAAGAGAATGCATGAGTATGTGAAAAAGTGGGAATCATGGGTAGCTAAGTTGTGTATTATAATTGTATAGGTTGTTACATGTGTTAGGTGAGAGCTTAGGCTAATCAAAGATAGAAATTTCAAGCTCACTTGATCATATGCATCCTTACCTTTACCCTAGCCCCATTACAACCTATGAATAAGTCCTCATGATGAATGTATGCATGCATTGAATAATTGTTGATTGTTAGAAGAAAAATAAATCTTGGAAGGCATGAGTAGAAGAGAATTGAGTGATCGACCCTATACACTTGAGTGACTAGAGCGGATACACTTCCGGTGAGGGTTCGATGCTCAATTCCTTGTTCCCGGCTTTCATGAGCTTTCTTCTTGCAAGTCCATTTGAACTTCATTTTGATATTTGAATTGGTAGGATTCATGAATCATCATATGATCTTAGCCCAACTTGTTCATACATGCTCTTGGAGATTGATTTACTTTGGACCAAGTAGGTAGAATCATTTTGCATTTAGTTGCATGCATGTAGATAGGTTTATATAGTTTATTTGCATTGAATAAATGTTCATACCCTTTTTTTGTCCTTCTTTATTCTTAGCATGAGGACATGCTCGGTTTAAGTGTGGGGAGATTTGATAAACCCCAATTTGTGGTTTATCTTGTGCTTATTTTGGGGGATTTTATCACCTTTTCTCACATTTATTCAATGAAATAGCATGATTTTGCAATTCTCCCTTATTTTGTGCTTAAATATGAAAACATTCTTTTTAGGCCCTACAATTGGTGATTTTAATTCACATTAATTCTATTCGATGCATTGATGTGTTTGCTGAGTGATTTCAGGTTCATAAGGCAAGTATTGGATGGAAGAAGTGAGGAGAAAAGCATGCAAAGTGGGAGAACTTATGAAGAAATGAAGGAACCGTAAAGCTGTCAAGCCTGACCTTCTGCACTCAAACGACCATAACTTGAGCTACAAAGGTCCAAATGAAGCGGTTCTAGTTGCGTTGGAAAGCTAAAATCCGGGGCTTCAAAATGATTAAAAATTTGTCATATGTTATTTCGCGCTCAGGGGCGCGCACGCGCCATGTACGCGTGCGCGCCGATGCTGCTCGTGGTTCCACTTTAGTGAAATCTCCCCCAGCGATTTCTAGCTCATTTTGGGCCCAATCCAACTTATTTCTGATGCTATTGAACCCAAGGATTGAAGGAGAATGAACCAAGTAGTCATAGTTTAGTTTTTATCATGTTTTAGGCTAGAATTCTAGAGAGAGAAGCTCTCCCTTCTCTCTAGAATTTAGGGTAGTTTAGGTTTAATTTTCTTAAATCCAACTTTTAATTCTTGTTTTAATTTAGTTTCTCCTTTTAATTTCTTGTTGTTACATCTCTACTCTTCTAGTTTTACTTGTCATTTCCTTTATTTTGTTACTTTTATGTTTATGAACCATTGTTGGATCAAATTTCCTTTTAATGCAATTTCATGTTTCTATGTTTCTTTTATGTTGATCTTGATTGCTATTGTTGATTTCTTGTTTCCTTGCAAATTGTAGTTGGTAGATTTTACTATTCTTGCTCATTTACCATGCTTTCCCTTTGTACCCACCAAGTGTTTGACAAAATGCTTGGTTGGGCTTTAGAGTAGATTTTTGAGCATTCTTGGCTTGGAAAGAGTAATTAGGCAATCTTGAGTCATAAAAACCCAACTCATGTTGGCGATCTAGAGTTGTTAGCTAATATTGTTTCCATTGACGCTAATCTTTTGCTAATTTAATTAGTAAGTTGATTAGGACTTTTAGATTGAGATTAGCTAGTCTTGTTAGACTTTCTCTAATGGAAGATAACCTATATCTTCTTCCAATGTTGGAGATGACGTAATAAAATAAATTCTTGTTTATTATTGTGGTATGATTGATTAGTCTTGTTTGACTTTCTCCCTATTTGTTGGAGTTGACTAAATAAGATGAATTAATCATTGCATGACTAGGATAGAAAGCCTATGATCTCAACACTTGCCATGAATGTCTCTCTTTATTACTTGCTTTCTTTAGTTACTTGTTTGATTTACTTTTCTTGTCATTTATTTTGTTGCCCCTCTTATCAACCAAAAACCGCCTTGCATCTTCATAGCCAATAATTGAACACTTCATTGTAATTCCTCGTGAGACGACCCGGAGCCCAAAATACTCCGGTTATTTCTTATTTGGGGTTTGTTACTTATGACAACCAATATCTTTTATTGGGAGTATTGTTTGTTGGTGTAGAACTATACTTGCAACGAGAATTCATTCATTTGAGGAAATTCTATACCATCAAAGAATTCGTTCATCAGCACGCGTGCGCGTCGACTTCAAAATTTTACCTCCAAACTTAAATCTTGCCCGAAAATACTGGCTTGCTGAACGTAGTGCTTTCTTTTGAAACGAGCGCCAAACACTTCCACACATACGCGTGGGTCTTTAAAAAGTGCCCCTGACGCATAAGCATCCCATGCGCGTGCGCGTCGCTTACTGAGCGTGGCGTTCTTTATTTGAACGCAACATTATACTGTAGTGCTTCCCCTTTACTTCATTTTCTCACCTAAAATCAACCAAGCAAGCAATCAAAGTCTCACCAAAATCATTAGAATTTGCATCATTCATAATAATCACTTAATTCTTGCATAAATCTCATGATTTTGTGTAAAATAAACGATGTTTGTTTGAATTAAAATAATCATGAAATTCTACTCCAACTACTTACTTATTGTGCAAAAAAGTGCATAAAACCTAATGAAACAAATGAAAAATGCTTGTGAAACTAGCATAAGATGACTTGTCATCGCAACACCAAACTTAAATCTTACTTTTCCTCAAGCAAGCACTAAAACATGAGAAGAAATGAAAGAAAACATAGAAGCATATATGTCCTTATTTAGCAGGTAATTGAATTTGGTTCATTGGGTTTTATGCAGATGCAATTGAAGCTCTTCTTTCATTTAGGTTTTAGGATTGAAATGTCCTTTTAAATGATTGCCAGAGTTACTGCTGTGAATCTTGTTATTCATCCATCCTTGGTATTTTGATTTTTTTTTGTTTTTCTGCCAAGAAGCTTACATTTTCATTCACAGCTGAGTGTTATGTGTTGCAGCAGCTCTTTAGCTTTGTTTTTCAATCAACACATCTCCACCACAGACACTTGGTACACAATTCATCCTAAGACATTGATGCCCAGCACCTCCTTGGGTCACTAAATGCTTTGTAATTAGGTTGCTCTTGATAATGGACTTTCGGTTGATAATCCCAGATTGATTAACCCAAGTTACCAAGTTTTGAAATAATCCTTAGAACCTAATAATCCAAGTAGATCCTAATACAATAGCATCACAGGCATGTGTCCTAAGGTCCAAGCTATTGGTGTCTAGCCTTATTATTTATTTCTTTCATTTTTGTTGCCAATTCTTGGCTTTTCTTCCTTTTCTTATCTTATTCTTTCTTTTTCCAAGGATAATTATTAATAGAAAGCCTTACAACAGCAACTAAGTTCACACTACAAGGGATCATCCTAACCTTTATCCTTTATTAATGAGCTTACTTTAACAATCAAACATACATACCACCACTGAACTTTATTATCATTCCTACCACATTGGACATTTACTTTCTATTTTGCTCATCTTCTCTTATTTATGCAGATGAGGAACAAGACATGTATTCAAATAAGATGAGTAATGAAGACTCTTATAGCTAGATCACTTAATTGAATAAAATCAAGACAGTGAACTAGCAGAGTGTAGATAAAGGTAAACTTATTAGCAAGGAGAACACTTAAACTTTCAACTACAGCACAGCAGATATAAACAGTTGAGTAACAATACAACTTTTTGGTATCTTCCTGCTTAGTCTTTCATCCTCCTTCTTAGCTTTTATTCTTTTCTTACTGATGATGTATAGTCCTTCCAAAAAGTTGAATGGTTTTCTGTACTGGTAGTGAAAGTTGCTTGTCTCCCAAGCACTTGAAAAATGGTTAATATAGGCTTGTGAACTTACTTTGGTGTGTGAACACCAAACTTAGTCCATTGCCATTACCTCTTATGCAACAGATCAACCATATATATAAAACCTTGTGCTTTTGCAAAAAGGGAACAAAACTAAAAACTAGAAAGCATACAATGGATGAGTAGTTTTCCTGATTATTTGGAGCTAGTAACCATTTATGCAGAGGGTTGAAGTGTGTTTTTAATTGAAAAATTTTGGTGGAACACCAAACTTAACATCCTTCGTTCACCCTTAAATTATTTTGGTGTGCAACACTAAACTTAGCTCTTTGCAATATAGAGAAACCTACTTAGCCCTTTTATTGAAATAGTTAAGAAAAGAAACTACCTTTGGTTGGGTTGCCTCCCAACAAGCGCTTATTTATCGTCATTAGCTTGACGTCTTCCTTTTTTGTTCATCCTAGCTCTTGAACACTCTCTTCTTTGTTCCAAGATCCTCCCAAATAATGCTTAGCTCTTTAGCCATTTGCTGTGATTATTTCTTTTGTGGCTTCATTCAGAAGTTCAAGGCTTCCATGTGGGAAAACTTTAGTTATCAAATAAGGGCCAGTCTATTTAGACTTGAGTTTGCCAGGGAAAATCTTGAGCCTGGAATTGTATAGGAGTACTTGCGGTCCTGGTTTGAACTCTCTTTTCAAGATTTTCTTGTCATGCCACCTCTTAGCTCTCTCCTTGTATATTTTTGTATTCTCATAAGCTTCCAATCTGAACTCATCTAGCTCATTGAGTTGCAGTAACCTTTTCTCTCCTGCTACTTGAGAATCAAGATTAAGGAGTTTAGTGGCCCAAAAAGCTTTGTGTTCAAGCTCTACAGGGAGGTGACAAGACTTTTCATAGACTAGCTGAAATAGTGACTTCCCAATTGGAGTTTTGAATACTGTTCTATATGCCCACAAAGCATCATCAAATTTTCTTGACCACTCTTTCCTTGTGATCTCCACTGTCTTTTCTAGAATTTTCTTCAGCTCTCTGTTTGCTAATTCAGCCTGGCCATTAGTCTGAGGGTGATATGGTATAGCTACTTTGTGAATTACTCCATATTTGTGAAGCAGCTTTTCCATCAGTCTGTTGCAGAAGTGGCTGCCACCATCACTAATAAGGCCTTTAGGCACCCCATATCTAGTGAAAATGTGTTTCTTAAGAAAATGAAGAACAATTGAGGGTGATATGGTGTGGCCACTTTATGAATTACTCCATATTTTTGGAGTAACTTTTCCATCTGTCTATTGCAAAAGTGGCTACCACCATCACTGATAAGACCTTTAGGTACTCCATACCTAGTGAAGATGTGTCTCTTAAGAAATTGAAGAACAATTGGTGCATCACAGGTAGTTGTTGCTATAGCTTCCACCCATTTGGAGATATATTCTACTGCTATCAGAATGTATTTGAATGAATAGGATGGAGGAAAGGGACCCGTGAAATCTATACCCTAGAGATCAAACAGTTCCACTTCCAAAATGAAGTTTTGAGGCATTTCATTCCTCTTTGTCAACCCTCAAGATCTTTGACATTCATTGCATTGGTGCACAAACTCTCTGGCATCTTTGAATATAGTTGGCCAATAAAATTCACTTTGAAGCACTTTAGCTGCTGTTCTTTCTGGCCCAAAATGTCCACCATAAGCTGAACCATGACAGTGCCACAATATGTCTTTCATCTCATTTTCAGGGATACACCTTCTAATCATCCCATCTGGACACCTTTTGAACAAGAATGGCTCATCCCAAAAGAATTTCTTGGCTTCATTGCACAGCTTCTTCACCTGTTGCTTGGTGAACTCTTGAGGATTCTTCCTCCCCACCTTGTAGTTTGCAATGTTAGCAAACCAAGGTGCTTGCTGGATTTGTAGAAGGTATTCGTCTGGGAATTTTTCATTCACTGGTTGTGGTGTATCTTGGTTAGCTTCTTGTGATAGTCTTGATAAATGGTCTGCCACTTGGTTTTCATTTCCTTTCTTATCCCGCACTTCAATGTCAAATTCTTGTAGTAGCAACACCCACCTAATAAGCATTGGCTTTGAATCCTGTTTAGACATGAGATACTTGAGAGCAGCATGATCAGTATATACTATAACTTTTGAACTAATCAAGTATTGTCTAAATTTGTCAAATGCATATACAATTGCCAAAAGCTCTTTCTCAGTGGTGGTATAATTTTTCTATGCCTCATTCAACACCTTACTTGCATAGTATATAATATGATGCAACTTGTCTTTCTTTTGCCCCAATACAGCACCAATTGCAAAGTCACTTGCATCACGCATGAGTTCAAAAGGCAATTCCCAATCCGGGGGTGTGATGATTGGTGCTGTAGTGAGTTTTTTTTTAAAGTTTCAAAGGCATGCTTGCAATTGTCATCAAAGATGAAAGGATTGTCAACCACTAGCAGATTGCTCAATGGTTTAGCTATTTTTGAAAAGTCTTTGATAAATCTCCTGTAAAAACCAACATGTCCAAGAAAACTTCTTACTGCTTTCACATTAACAGGTATAGAAAGTTTTTCTATGATTTCTATTTTAGCCTTATGAACGTCTATATCTTTGCTTGAAACTTTATGCCCAAGAACTATCCCTTCAGGAACCCTGAAATGGCATTTCTCCCAATTCAAAACCAGAATAGTTTCTTGGCATCTTTTCAAAACAAGAGTTAAATGCTGCAAGCAAGTATCAAATGAATTGCCAAAGACAGAAAAATCATCCATGAAGACTTCTAAAAATTTTTCCACCATGTCAGAAAATATAGAAAGCACACACCTTTGAAAAGTTGTAGGGGCATTGCATAGCTCAAAAGACATCCTTCTGTAGGCAAAGACTCTGAATGGACATGTGAAGGAGGTCTTCTCTTGATCCTTGGGATCCACCACTATTTGATTGTAGCCAAAATACCCATCCAGGAAGCAGTAATATGCATGGCTTGCCAATCTTTCTAGCATCTGGTCAATGAAAGGTAGAGGGAAGTGATCCTTTCCCGTGGCATCATTCAGCCTTCTATAGTCAATGCACATTCTCCACCCTGTCACTGTCCTTGTGGGAATGAGTTCGTTCTTCTCATTGAAGATGACAGTCATGCCACCTTTCTTTTGCACCACTTGAAATAGGCTTACCCAAGAGCTATCAGAAATTGGGTATATGATTCCAGCATTCCACAGCATCATCACTTCTTTTTGAACCACCTCCTTCATGGTTGGGTTAAGCCTTCTTTGAGGTTGTACTACAGGCCTTGAATCTTCCTCCAGCAAAATTTTGTGCATACAGATAGCAGGGCTTATGCCCTTAATGTCATCAATAGTCCAACCCAAGGCTATCTTGTGAGCTTTCAATACTTTAATCAGCTTTGTTTTTTCTTCCATGTTTAAGGAAGAATTAATGATCACTGGTAGGGCCTCCTCTTCTCCAAGAAATACATACTTGAGATGAGGGGAAAGAGGCTTTAATTCTTGTTTTGGCCTCTCCTCTGTCTTGCCTTCAGAGGAGATTTCTGCTACTTCCTCTTCTATGAAACTTTGCTCCACTTCGGTTTCCTCTTCTTATTCTTCCTGATCATTTGCTTCAAGTAACATCCCTTCTACTTCTACCATTTCTACTCTCATATGCTTCTCTTTCTCAGGGGGGTATTGCATGACTTTAAAGACATTGATGATCATTTTTCCATCATGCACCCTGAGGGTCATTTCTCCTTTCTCCACATTAATTATAACTCTTACTGTGGCTAAAAAGAGTCTCCCCAAGATGATTGAGTTATGTCCTTCTTCCTCCATGTCCAAAATGACAAAGTCAGCAGGGAATATGAATTTTCCTACTTTCACTAACAAATTCTCCACAACACCATTAGGTATCTTGAGTGATCTATCGGCCATTTGAAGTGACATTCTGATGGGTTTGACTTTATCTATTGCCATCTTTTTCATCAGTGAAAGTGGCATCAAATTGATGCTAGCACCTAGATCACAGAGATCTTTTTCCAAAGTCATATTGCCTATAGTGCATGATATGATGAAACCCCCAGGATCTTTGAGTTTTGGTGGGAGCTCTTTTTGAATCACTACACTGCATTCTTGTGTCAGGATCACAGTCTCCTTTTCATTCCAACTTCTCTGCTTGTTGATAAGCTCTTTAAGGAACCTAGCATAAAGAGGCATCTGTTCTAGAGCTTCAGCAAGGGGAATGTTAATTTCCAGCTTCTCAAACACCTCCAGGAACTTCGGAAATTGTTGATCCTTGAGCTCTCTCTATAATCTTTGAGGGTATGGCAGAGGAGGAGTATAAGGTTTCACTTTCTTCCTCTGTTCTTGTGAATGCTCCTCCATAATTTTCTTTCCCTTCTTTGAAGATTGTGGTTCTTCATCTTTCTGCTTGAGCTCTTCCTAGTTTTTTCTTTAATTGTCACTTCTTCCTTGCTGTTGGCATTATCATCCTCTGCTGGCTTCTTGTGAGCTTCTTTGTCATCCTTCAATGTTATTCCACTCCTGAGTTGAATTGCTTTGCATTCTTCTATGGGATTTGGAATGGTATCACTAGGGAGTGTGTTGGTTGGTCTTTCAGGCTGTTTAGACAGTTGGCCTATTTATCTTTCCAGGTTTCTCAATGAAGCTTCATGATTCTTGTTAGCTAACTCTTCATGCTTCATCATCTTCTCCATCATTATCTCCAGATTGGAGATTCTTTGAGCTTATTGGGGTTGTTGTGGCTGAGTGTGGGATGCAGGTGGTTGGTGGAGATTATTTTGGTTGGTTGATGGGTTGTAAGATGGATAGAAGTTAGAATTGGGGTAGTTATTTTGTGGTTTTCTGTATGAATTTTGGTTAGTGTTTTGATGATTCTGGTGGTTTGTGTTGCGTGAGTTATTTTTGTTGGAGCTCCTTTGCCATGAATTTTGGTTTTGGTTGTCACCCCACCTTAGATTGGGATGGTTCCTCCAAGAGGAGTTGTAAGTGTCTCCATGAAATTCATTCTGTCTGCTGCTCTTCATAAACTTCTTCATTCTGCCCTCATCCAGCTAATGGTTGATTTGGAGTGCTTACTGCTGCAATTTAAAGATCATCAATACTCTTAGCCATCATCTCTATTTGCTGTTGGATCTGTTGGTGCATCACCTTGTTTTGTGCCAAGATAGTGTCTACACCTTCAAGCTCCAACACACCCTTCCTTTGAGCTGGTTGGCGTTGCCTTTGATGTCCATAGAAGTATTGATTGTTGGTCTCAGTGTCTATGAGATTCAGCTGTCTTCATGAGTTGTAATGAGCCTCCTGCTGAGATCAAGGCCTTGTATCTTTCCCAGGCATCATACAGTGATTCTCCATCCATTTGAGTGAATGTTTCCACCTCTGTCTTCAATCTAATGATCCTCTGAGGTGGATAAAATTTGGCTAGGAATTTGCTCACTAGATCTTCCCAATTGTTGATGCTTTCCTTGGAAAATATCTCTAGCCATTGAGAAACCTTGTCCCTCAAGGAAAATGGGAACAGCAGCAGTTTGTAGATATCTGGATGCACACCATTGGTTTTGACAGTTTCACAAATCCTCAAAAAGATGGATAAGTGTTGGGTTGGATCTTCAAGTGGACCTCCTCTATAGGAACAATTGTTCTGTACCAGAGTTATAAGTTGAGGCTTTAACTCAAAATTGTTTACATGAACATTGGGAGTCAGTATACTGCTCCCACAAATTTCTTGGATTGGGGAAGGTATAGGAAGCAAGAACTCTCTTTAGAGGTCAGCCATTGTTGTTAGCCACTTCCTCTTGTGGATTAGGGAGATTTCCCTCCATTTCTTGGTCTTCCTCTTCTGATTCTTTTTCCCTAATAACACCCTTCCCTCTTGCTTCTCTTCTTAATCTCAGTAATGTCCTCTCTGGCTCAGACTAAAAAGAGATGGATTCACCTCTCCTTCCTCCTGGCATACAACACAAATAAAAGCAGAAACCAAAACAAAGCACTCTACTGCTAGAGTGTGGTTAAGATTAGTTGAAATAGAACCTCAAACAGTTAGAATGCTTACAAAAACAAAGAAAAAGTGCTTAATCTAGATTATCACCTACTTAATCATTGTCAATCTAAATCAATTCCCCGCAACGGTGCCAAAAACTTGATGAGGAAAAATCGATTCCACACAAACTCGCCGGCAAGTGTTCCGGGTCGCATCAAGTAGTAATAACTCACAAGAGTGAGGTCAATCCCACAGGGATTGATGGATTGAGCAACTTTAGTTTGGTGATGAATTTAGTTAAGCAAATATTTAATGATTTGAGTGAAATTTGATTAACAGAAGTGAAATTGCAAGAAAACTAAAGTGCAGAATGAAAATTGGCAGAATCTTAAAGTGCTGAAGGAGTAAATTGTAGAAACTTAAAGTACAAGAAATTAAATGAGCAGAAATTTAAAATGCAAGAAAGGTAAATAATTGAAACTTAAAGTGCAAGAAATTTAAATTGCTAAATTTAAACTGCTGATAAACTTAAATTGCATGAATATTAAAGGGATTTGGGTGTTGGAAATCAAAATAGAATTAGAAGAAAGTAAATTGAATGAAACCAGAGAACTCTCAGATAAAGAAATTTAAATCAGGATTTCAGTACCAAAACAGAAGTGTAAAATCGCAGAAAAATCAAATCAGAATCAAAACTTAGATCAACTTTAAAATCCAAAAAGAGAAGTTGACAATTGCAGAAGAAAGATAAAATAGAAAGGAAACTAAAATCTCAATTGCTCTCTTAACAAAACAAAAAAGAAGAAATTGCAGAAGAAAGAAAACTAAGATCAGATCTCCAATTCTTAGAACCATCAAAGGAAAAGAAAAAGATGATTCTTAGATGAAGAAATTCAGTAGAATTTTTCAATCCAAGTTCAAGACCCAAGAACAGAAAAGTAGAGGTTGCAGAAGAAAGAAAACAAAACAGAAAGAGAAAACTCAGATCTGATCTCCAATTCTAAAATTCTAAAAATGAAAATTCAAAGAGAGTCCCAATGAAATCAAATTCCTATCTATTTATACACTTTCCAATTCTGGCTTCCCGTACTTGAAGTGGGCTTTTTGGCCTTGTATGAAGTGGATTAGAATGGCCATTTGTTACAGCTTCCAAGGGAACGTTGCGTTCTCAAAGTAAGCGCAGCGTTCATTTTTCCACGCGTACGCGTCCCTGACGCGTGTGCGTCCTTTTGCGCTTTTTGCTCATCGACGCGTATGCGTCACCATCAATCTTCAGCTCCAAACACGCCCATGCGTCCCTTTCTTGCGTACGCATCGTTGGTAGCGTTCTCTTAATGAGCGCTACATTGGCTTAGTGAGCGCTGCCCACGCGTGCGTGTCTTTCACGCGTGCGCGTGGGTAGAAAAATACCACTTCCACACTTCAGCTTCACTCATGCGTTCGCGTGATTCCTTCCAAGTCCACAATTGACGCGTGCATGTCATGCACGTGTGCGCGTCGAATTCAAAATTTTTCCTCCAAACTTAAATCTTGCCCGAAAACACTGGCTTGCTGAACATAGCACTCTCTTTTGAAACGAGCGCCAAACACTTCCATGCGTACGCGTCATGCACGCGTACGCGTGGGTCTTCGAAAAGTACCCCTGACGCATAAGCATCCCATGCGCGTCGCTTACTGAGCGTGGCGTTCTTTATTTGAATGCAACGTTATACTGCAGTGCTTCCCCTTTTCTTCATTTTCTCACCTAAAATCAAGCAAACAAGAAATCAAAGTCTCACCAAAATCATAAGAATTTGCATCATTCGTAATAATCACTTAATTCTTGCATAAATCTCAAGATTTTGTATAAAATAAATGATGTTTGATTGAATTAAAAGAATCATGAAATTCCACTCCAACTACTTACTTATTGTACAAGAAAGTGCATAAAACCTAATGAAACAAATGAAAAATGCTTGTGAAACTAGTATAAGATGACTTGTCATCACGGGGTTCAGCTGCCTTTGAGGTTGACGGATAGGCCTTGCTTCCTCTTCTAAAAATATCCGGTGCTCACAAACTTGTGGGCTGATGCCTACTATATCCGCCAAGCTCCACCCAATTGCTTTCTTGTGCCTTCTCAGCACACTAAGCAGCTGCTCCTCCTGTTGGGAAGTGAGTTCCCTTGCAATGATAACTGGGAGGTTCTGAGTATCCTCAAGGTAAGCATGCTTGAGGTGGGGTAGAAGGGGCTTCAACTCTATTTTCTGCTCATGGCTAGGCACTTGATCATCTAGAGCTAGTGACGGTGGCAAGGTGTCTTCATCTTGTTCAGAGGGTTTCCCCACACTTACACCTTGTTCCATGTGCCTCTCTTCGACTTCTTCTTGGTGAACTGCAGCTACAGTTTTATCAATGATGTCACACTGGAAGATGGAATGATCTTCCGGGGGGTGCTTCATAGCTTCATCCAAGTTGAAACTCACTGCTCTGCCATCTATCTTAAAAGAGTACGTTCCTGAGAAGGCATCCGATTTGAACTTTAAAGTATTTAGAAATGGCCTTCCAAGCAGAATGGAAGATGGTTGAAAGAGCGAAAGATTGATGGTTTAGAAGTTATGGTAAATACTCGTTGCAAGTATAGTTACTAAACCAAGCAATCAACCTTTCTTACAAATGTTTTGGTTGTCACAAGTAACAAACCCCTTAAAATTGATAACCGAGTATTTAAACCTCGGGTCGTCTTCTCAAGGAACTGCAGGGAAGTATGTTCTTATTATTGGTTATGAAGATTGTAAATTGGGGTTTCAAGAATAAGGAATAAGTAACTTAATGGCGGGTAAATTAAATGGCAATTAAAATAAATAAATATTGTAAAGCAAACTTTTGGCAAGGTATGAGAAATTGGAAGTCCAAAATTAGTTATCCTTATCAACAACAATGAAAGTTGAATCTTAATTCCACTTAGTCAACCTTTACTATAGCAAAGGAAAGTCAAGGGACTAATTAGTTTGACCTTCGAATCCTATTTATTTCCTAAGAAAAGATTGGGATTATTGAAGTTCAGTTCAATTAGCAAAGATAACAGTTATCAATTATATTGAGCTAAGATAACTCCTGAGTTACTGATTTCTTAACCAGGACCAAAAGGGAAAAGAGTAAAATTGCTGGAATAAAACTATCCTCAGATGGGAATAATTGCAACTAATAAATAAATTAAGGCAATCATAAACTGAAATACCTCAAATAACATTAATTCAAAATAGTAATCTGTAACATGGAAGAATTCATAAATTAAATTATAAAAGTAAATAATCCTCTAAAATAATGGCATGAATAAAAGTAAAGGGGAAGCTTAAAGTAAAAGAAGCATTAAACCTGGGATTGAGAGTTACTCTTAAAACTAAGAGAAGTCCTAAATCCTAATCCTAAGAGAGAGAGGAGAGAACCTCTCTCAAAACTAAATCTAAATCATGAAAACTAAACTAAAGTGGAGAGCTCTCTCTGAATGGATGCATTCCCTCACTTCATAACCTCTGGTCTATGCCTTCTGGACTTGGATTTGGGCTAAAAAGGGCCTCAGAATTCGCTGGGAGCGTATTCTGCAATTTCTGGTGCATGGCCTCTGTCACGCGTCTGTGTGGGTCACGCGGTCGCGTCATTCGGAGCTTTTCTTGTCACGCGGTCGCGTCAGTCATGCGGCCACGTCGTATGCGATTTGCTCAAGTCGCGCGGTCGCGTCAGTCATGCGGCCGCATCACTGCTTCTTCGCTCTTGGCACGCGATCGCGTCATCCATGCGATCGCGTGGGTGCCAGTTCTGCAAAACTCCGTTCTGCACTTTCCTTCCATTTTTGTATGTTTCCTTTTTCATCCTTCAAGTCATTCTGCCTTAGAAGATCTGAAACTACTCAACACACTAATCACGGTTTCGAATGAAAATAAAGGTAATTAAAATAATTAATTTTAAAGCATAGAAAACATGTTTTTCACATACATCACATAATAAGGAAGGAAAAGTAAAACCATGCAATTAATATGAATAAGTAGGTGAAGGATTGAATAAATCACTCAAACTAAGCACAAAATACATCACAAAATATGGGTTTATCAACCTCCCCACACTTAAACAATAGCATGTCCTCATGCTAAATCCAAGGTAATAAGTAAGGTTAAAGTGATGGAATGTCATGCAATGCAATGTAATCTAAATGCAACTACCTAAATGCATCATGTAATTCTAATTTATTCACTCATATATAAAGCTTACAGGTAGTTAAATTAATTCACATTCTCAAGGAGTCATATATGTAGCCAAGCCTTAAGCACTTTTACAATTGAGATGGGAGAAAAAGCATTTTATGAACTTGCAAGACAATTAGATAATTCAAACAGAGATAAATGTTAATGAGCTATTGAACCCTCACTGGATTTGTGTTTACTCTCTAGTCACTCAGTGTTTATTGGGTTAATCACTCTATTCCTCTTTTTATTCTTCCTTTCTATAACCTTGTTCTTCATCTAACCAATCAACAATTATAGAATACAGTCATACCAAAAATCATGAGGTCTTTAATTAAGGTTGTAATGGGGCCAATGGTAAAGGTAAGGATATATGTATAAGGCTAAGTGAGCTAATAAGTGAATCCTTAATTAGACTAAGATCTCACCTAACATACATACTTAGTAAAACAAAACTTCTTTACCTATTTTTCCATATTTTCCCACTTGATGCTACATGCTCATGTTTCAATTTTTATTTTTATCCCATGTGCATTGCTTTTATTTTACGTTTGGGGAATTCTTTTGTATCCCCTTTATTAAATACTGAAAAATAACTTTTTTTTAAATGCACATGGTAATTTAATCACTTTGATTTCTCATGAGCATGCTTCCCAAAATTTCTTAATTTTGAGTTATTTTATTCCTTTCAACTTTTCTACCTTTTGTTTTTATCATCCATGTTCCCGATAGGTTTTCCACATTTTAAACTATTCATAATTTTCTATGTTAAGCTAACCAAAGATTCAACTTGGGATTTTATTTTGTTTTTCTGCTTAAGGCTAGTAGTGTGGCTAATAGAATAAAAGGGATTTAAAGGTTCAAGGGGGCTAACAAGGGTGATGTAAAAGGTAGGCTATTTTGGGATAAGTGAGCTAAAATCAAATAATGGCCTCAATCACTCTCTTGGTATATATCTACATTCTATATTCTATATTCTATAATCGGACATATAGATTAAAACAAAGTAAAGAATACCAGAATATAAAAGAAGGGCGGAACACACAGGAATAAAAAATTATGGTTTGAATGTAACCATACAATTAAGCTCAAAAATCACAGGCTATGTGTTCTCTAGCTCAAAAATCATTTATCACTTATGTATGTCATGCAGGTTTAGTTAAAAATTCTCATTATTCTCAATGTAGAACTTATATTGAATGGCTTTAAAGTTCTAGTGTTTCTCCTTGATGAAGTGTTGTTAACTTAACTACATGATGTAATGCTATATATACAAGGTTTATGGATTTAAATTTGTTATGTTCAAGTTTCTAGCTTACTTCCTTTTTATATTTTCAATTTAAACTAAGCTATCTTATGATAAAAAGGGTAAACTATACTAATTAATCCATTAATAAGTTAGAATTGCAAACTAAACTAAATAACTAAGATATGAACTAAAGTGCAAAATGCAGAAATAGAGTAAAAATACATAAAAGTAGCAATGTATAAGTACTCAAAAAATAAAAATAAAAATAAAGAGAAAAATACAGAAAAATATCCAAAATAAAAGAAAAAGAGTCTGTAGTGGTTCACCAAAATAATACGCCAGAGATGGCGACCTCCCCACACTTAAAATGTAGCATCGACCCCAATGCTCACTCAGCCGGGTGTGAAGGGGTGTCATCACTGGAAGGGATGGTAGCTGGGGTCTCTATGGTGGCTGGCTGAATATTCGGCTGCTGGAGAGGAGGGGCTATCTGAATGGGGATCTCAGGATCTACAGCCTGGATCTGATGTGGGACCTCTGCCTATGGTGCAGCCTGCTCGGCCTCTCCCTGGGGATGGGTCTCTGCCTCGGGCGCATCCGCCTCCTCCTCAGATGCCTCGGATGGTGTGTTAGGCTCGGAGGGGATATCGCCGGATTGTATCATCAGCTTCAGGTGGTCATAGCGTTGCTTGTTGCGACGCTCCATTTGGTCAAGTCGTCTAAACAAGCGGTGCACCAGATGATAGACAGGCTCTGTGGCAGGTGGAGGTACAGTGGTGGTGGCAGGGGTAAGTGGTGCAGCAGTGAAGGAAAAAGGACCGGCAGATGGTGTAGCTATATCATCAGCGGTGGTAGTCAGGAATGGAGGTCTGTAGCCCAAGGCCAGGAAGTTCCTGCTGTGCGGGATAAGCTTCTTGCACTCTGCAACAGGTAGCCTCTCATCAGCATCCTCCCATGGTACGTCAGCTCGACGGCCCAGCTGTGTAACCAGATAGGGAAAGGGAAGAGTGCCTCGGACGTGGACCCTGGCCATATAGTGCCGGATAAAGCGTGGCAGGTACAGGTCCTTACCCTCCATCACGCACCATAGGAGGGTGATCATAGCGGCTGGTATCTCAGTCTCGTGAGTACTTGTCATAATGTAGTTGCTGAATATCTGATGCCATAGCCGAGCCTCATCGTTCAGGTAAATCCGCTTGATCCCTTTCGGCATGGTGGTGTTCTGACCCATGATCCAAGGAACTGACGGGTCAAGGGCAATCCGGGCCTGGACTACATCCCAGTCAAATCGCATATAGCACATATCTTCCTCAGCTTTCTGATAGCCATCTATCTGTTCAGTCTTAGGCAGAAGTTTCAGAACCTCTTCTATTGCCTCCTCAGTAACCAGAATCTGCTTCCCTCTGAGGTTCACTACATCTAGGGAAGTTTTGAAGTAGTTGCAGTAGAATTCCCTAACCCAAGATGCATTAACCTCAGTCAGAGGTCTCTCTAAAAAGAACCAGCCTCTTTATTTGATCTGATCAGAGGTGTATTGCTGGAGTTCTTCTGGGATCTTCAAAGTCCGCTCCAGGTATAGGTTCCTGGAGTTTGCAAACACCGGATACTTCAGCTCACAGTATCGGTTTGCAAACTTTACTGAGTCATTGGCGGGAAGTAGCTGGTCGGCCTTCTCCTGCGGGGTAAAGGCTTTCTCCCGCAAGGAGGCATCATGCATGAGGTCGATGATAGACACGGAGGCTTCTCTTCTTTTCCTCTTGCCAGAAGTGGCCTTGCCTTTTCCCTTTCTCTGGGAATCTGACATCCTGAAAAATAGAAAATCAGGATATAATAAAAATAGGAGGGCAAATAGGCAAATAATCAAAGAAAATACAAAGTGTCAAAGGAGCAATAGGATAATGAATATGAGTTAGGTAAAATGTGCATTTAGGATTTGTATAGAAGTGAAAAGTTTGAAAAGAAGAAATCACAATCCAAAATGTAATTGAATGCAAGTTAAATAGAAAAATTAACATCATGCCTCGGTTAGAATGTTAAAAGAAAGTGAAAGAAAAACAAAAAAAAAAGAAGTTTTGAAAAGGTTAGGTTGGTTAGAGTTAAAATTAGTGAGTTAGTGAAAAATGGGTTAAAGTAAGAGGCATAATGAAAATAGTCCAAGTAACAAGTAATCACAGGTAGAAGCTATAGGTAACTCATATTCAAACAAGTAAAATAGTTTGATGATGATTCAAATAGAGATAAAGAAAGCAAAAATAGGAATCAAACATCAAAATTGCGATTTATGAACCAGAAGATCAAAGAAAATAAGAATGCGTGCCTAAGCATTCATGAATTGGTTTGGTGAAATTATAGGAAAGCACAGTTGAAAATGCCAAAACCAAGACATGAACAGAAATATTTTACAGAAATTTGGGCAGCATTCCGGCTAAAATAGGACTTTCCCAGAAAATAAACAGCAATCAAGCAGTTCATATGAATCCAAATTAAGGCTTGCAATTACATATACGGAATATAAACATGAAAGTTCAATGTAAAGAGCAGCAAATGCAGAAAAGTACAGCATATGAACATGAACACAAAAACAGCAGAATTGCAGATTTGATAAAACAGAAACAAGAACAGTGCAAATAAACAGACCTAAATCCACTAACCACATCCTAGGCTACCTAACAACCTAAAATCCACTACAACATGCATATCTAACTATCCTAACATGAACATAAACGGAAAAATAAGAATAAACTACGAACGGATAAAAGGAATTGCGTGTTGCAAAACCTGGTAGGCATAAGAAGGGGGTTGGGGTAGAGAGGTGGCTGGGGGGGTGGTGGAAGTAGCGTTCGGCGCGGCGGCTGGCGGTGGTGCTGCGGTGGGGTTGCGGTTCAGAGGCAGGGAGGGGAGAAGAGGGGGTGGTTAATGGGGTAAGAGGGGAAGGGAGGGAAAGAAAGGGGTTGGTGGTGCTGGTGGGTCGCGGCGGGTACGGACGGCGGCGGTGGGTGGTGGGCAGTGGCGGAGAGGGTGGGAAGGGAAGAAAGAAGAAAGAAGAAAAATGGGGGAGGGGGTGGTGCGGCGGTGGGGTCTGGGTGGTTGACGGGGGACGGCGGTGGTCGGAGATGGTGGTTGGGTGGTTGTTGTGATCGGAGAAGAAGAGAGGGAGGAGGGGGTTTCAGGGGGGCTGCGCGAATGTAGGGTTCGCGTGGCTGGGGGATTATAAATTTGAATCCACGCGGCCGCGTGGGGCACGCGGTCGCGTGGTTGGGCTGAAATGGTGGTTGACGCGATCGCATGGGGCATGCGATCGCGTCGTTGGAAATTGTGCTAAACGCACGAATCCAGCGTCGTTCCAGCACAACTCTCTGTCTCCTTGTGGGATTTGTGCAATCCATGCGACGCGATCGCGTCGCTCACGCGGTCATGTGGGATTGGTTGTGTGCATATGACGCGATCGCATGGGGCATGCGATCGCGTGGGCTATTTTGTGCTAGACGCACAATGGCCACACGATTCCAGCCCAACTTTCTGGATGTTGGATCTTTACACCGATCTCCAGGTCACGCGGCTGCGTGGATGACGCGGTCGCGTGGGAAATGTAGTTCGCCATTTGACGCGATCGCATGGGGCATGGGGTCGCGTCGCGCACCCCTTTTTTTTATGCAGAATGCAGAATGCAATGCTTAATGTGAATGCTATGCATGATTCCAGGTTTAATAATAAAATAAAATAAAACTCAAAAACAAACAAGACTAAATGAAATTAAAATTGCAAAAGAAACGATCATACCACGGTGGGTTGTCTCCCACTAGCACTTTTAGTTAAAGTCCTTAAGTTGGACATTTGAAGAGCTTCCTGTTTTGGTGGCTTGTGTTTAAATTCATCTAGAAATCTCTACCAGTGCTTGGAATACCAATAGCCTCCGAGGTCCCAAACTAGGCATGTAAAGCTTCTGAGCAGCTTCAAACAGATTTTCAGGCTCCCGGGGTGACGAATGTCAGAATAGATTCCAGGATCCCAAGCCTTGTTTTTAAATCTGCCTCCGTCTTGATCTCCATGTTTCCATCCGGGCGGTTTAAAAAGTAAATTCTCACCATGGTAACCAAACGTTTTCTGAGATCTATTCGATTGATTTTGATGCCAATCCGTGCACTTCGAGTTGAAGCGTGAAACCTTATTGAACCTTGTGCACCAGCTCTGAGCACGAGCCATTTCCCTCTTACTCTTAAAGCTGCAGAGAGCTCTAAGCTGGCCATCTGTTTCAAGTAAACCATATTTAAGTGAATAAGTAAGGTTAAAAGTTAAGGATTGTACCCACTTGAATCTTGTATTAGGTGGTAATGGCTTTGGGGAAGGTGTTTCTGGTGGTTCTGTAAATTCTACTCCCTTGTGCTCTTCTGTGAATTCCTCCACTTCCTTGTAAGGTTCTTCAAATGCATCTGAATCCTGGTCAAAGTCTTCTATGTCTTCCTCATCACTTGAGTCATAGATTGGAGGTTGAGAGAAATCTACTCCCACGTCATCTTCGTATTCACTTGGGGAAGATTCTTCGATCTCAGAGAATTCACTTGCGGATGTAAGTTCATTACTAAGAGAGCTTGACTTGTGACTATCATCATCAAGGGAATTTGTGTCCTGGGTTATTCCGTCTAGTTCTTCATAAATGACTTGCCTCGGGGATTGTGCTCTATCCTCCTTAGCATCAACTGTAACGTCCTTGACGGAGTTCTCCTTAACTCTGGATTCCCATGGAGGTTCAGCATCTCCTAGATCTTCAACCAACTCTTCTTCTTATACGATGACAGCATCTTCTACTTGTTCTAGTATGAATTCATGCTCTGTCTTGTCCACTGGAGTTTCTAGTGTCTGTTTCATGCTACGCTCTTCATTAGATTGTCCACATGGGGCTGTGGTTGATCCTTGAATGTTCACGCGTCTAGAAGCTAATTGACTTATTGCTTGCTCCAGTTGTTGAATGGTTGTTTAAAGTTTATTTACTGTTGCCTTGAGGCGAACCTCTGATTCTCGGGGTGATGGACTTGGACATGAAACATAGGAAAGTGGTGGTGCTTGGGGGTGATTGGATTGGAACTGGGGTAGGAAAGGATCATACAGTGGCGAATGGTGAAGAGAAGCTTGTGAGTGTGGTGGTTCGAGGTTATGTTGAGAGGTTGGTCTATAGGCACGGGGTGGGGCTTGTCGGTAGTTACAAGGTTGTCCACCATATCTATCAGCTGGATATGCATTGTAGAATGGTCGTTGTCCATGATATCTTGGACGGTGTTGGTGCCTAAAGGGTTGATTAGATCCTCTTGGCTCTGGTGCACGAAATTGTGATGTCCAGGCTCAAACAATCCCTGGCAACGTGAGCAACTTGGTACGCGTAATCGTGATTACACTTTAATAATGTAAAATTCACGGCTCTTTCTTTCCCTGGCGATGGCGCCAAAAACATGGTGCCAATACCATGGTTCACAACTTCGATACAACTAACCAGCAAGTGCACTGGGTCGTCCAAGTAATACCTTACGTGAGTAAGGGTCGAATCCCACGGAGATTGTTGGTATGAAACAAGCTATGGTCACCTTGTAAATCTCAGTCAGGCAGATATAAAATGGTGATTGGGTTTTCGAAAATAGATAATAAAATAAGGATAGAAATACTTATGTAAATCATTGGTGAGAGTTTCAGATAAGCGTATGGAGATGCTTTCGTTCCTCTGAACCTCTGCTTTCCTGCTATCTCCATCCAGTCAGTCTTACACCTTTCCATGGCTGGCTTTATGCAAGGGCATCACCATTGTCAGTGGCTACATCCCCTCCTCTCAGTGAATAATATGCTCACGCACCCTGTCACGGCACGGCTATTCATCTGTCGGTTCCCGATCATGCTGGAATAGGATTCACCCTCCTTTTGCGTCTGTCACTAACGCCCAGCACTCGCGAGTTTGAAGCTCGTCACCAGTCATTCAATCATTGAATCCTACTCGGAATACCACAGACAAGGTTTAGACTTTCCGGATTCTCTTGAATGCCGCCATCATTCTAGCTTACGCCACGAAGATTCTGGTTTGGAGATCTAAGAGATATTTATTCTAGCTTATTTCATGTAGAACGGAAGTGTTTGTCAGGCACGTGTTCATAGGGGAGAATGGTGATGAGCGTTGATGAGATATTTTGGTGAAAAATAAATTTCTCCCAAAACACACAAATCTAACCGGCAAGTGCACCGGGTCGTATCAAGTAATAAAAACTCACGGGAGTGAGGTCGATCCCACAGGGATTGAAGGATTGAGCAATTTTAGCTTAGTGGTTGATTTAGTCAAGCGAATCAAGTGTTGGTTGGGTGATTTGTGATTTGCAGAATGTAAATTGCATGAAATCAAAGAGAGCGGGAAAGTAAATTGCTGAAACTTAAAGAACAAGAAATTAAATAGCAGAAACTTAAAGTGCAAGAAATGTAAATTGCAGAATGTGTGTTTGGGCTGAGCTTCAGTGTTGTACGTGTAGAGGTCCTTCTTGGAGTTGAACACCAGCTTTTGTGCCAGTTTGGGCGTTGAACTCTGGTTTTGGCTCCTTTTATGGCGCTGGACGCCAGGTTTGGGTAGAAAGCTGGCGTTGAACGCCAGTTTACGTCATCTATTCTTGGCCAAAGTATGGACTATTATATATTGCTGAAACGCCCTGGATGTCTACTTTTCAACGCAATTGGAAGCGCGCCATTTCGAGTTCTGTAGCTCCAGAAAATCCACTTTGAGTGCAGGGAGGTCAGAATCCAACAACATCAGCAGTCCTTCTTCAACCTCTGAATCTGATTTCTGCTCAAGTCCCTCAATTTCAGCCAGAAAATACCTGAAATCACAGAAAAACACAAAAACTCATAGTAAAGTCTAGAAATGTGAATTTAACATAAAAACTAATGAAAACATCCCTAAAAGTAACTAGATCCTACTAAAAACATACTAAAAACATACTAAAAACAATGCCAAAAAGCGTATAAATTATCCGCTCATCACAACACCAAACTTAAATTGTTGCTTGTCCCCAAGCAACTGAAAATCAAATGGGATAAAAAGAAGAGAATATATTATAAATTCCAAACTATCAATGAAACATAGCTTCAATCATATGAGCGGGACTTATAGCTTTTTGCCTCTTGAATAGTTTTGGCATCTCACATTATCCATTGAAGTTCAGAATGATTGGCATCTATAGGAACTCAGAGTTCAGATAGTGTTATTGATTCTCCTAGTTTAGTAT
>NC_029789.2:97590455-97590635 GCF_000816755.2 Arachis ipaensis | reverse complement strand
TTGGCTACTTCCAAAGAGTGATTCACATGCCCAACGTTAGCCTCCAAGTTAGGGGGCTAACGTTGGGGCTAACTTCATGCAGCCCGGTTCAATTTTCAATTATTCCATTGTCCTCTCTTCACTCCTTGCCATTCCTCTTTGCTTCAACCTTTCTCCAAGCCTTCTTCACCTATCATTGAT
>NC_029789.2:97588200-97589164 GCF_000816755.2 Arachis ipaensis | reverse complement strand
CTTGACTTTAACTGCTCAATCTCAAGTTTTCACTTGACACCTACACGCCACAAGCACATGGTTAGGGACAGCTTGGTTTAGCCGCTTAGACCAGGATTTTATTCCTTTTAGGCCCTCCTATCCACTGATGCTCAAAGCCTTAGGATCCTTTTTATTGCCCTTGCCTTTTGGTTTTAAGGGTTATTGGCTTTTTGCTCTTGCCTCTTGGTTTTAAGAGCTTTTGGCTTTTTCTGCTTGCTTTTTTTCTTTTTCTTTCTATATTTTTTTTTTCGCCTAATTTTTTTTTCTGCAAGCTTTGTTCTTTGCTGCTTTTTCTTGCTTCAAGAATCATTTTTATGATTTTTCAGATTATCAAATAACATGTTTCCTAGTCATCATTCTTTCAAGAGCCAACATATTTAACATTCTTAAACAACAACTTCAAAAGACATATGCACTGTTCAAGCATACATTCAGAAAACAAGAAGCATTGTCACTACATCAATATAATTAAGCTAAGTTCAAGGATAAGTTCGAAACTCATGTACTTCTTGTTCTTTTGAATTAAAACATTTTTTATTTAAGAGAGGTGATGGATTCATAGGACATTCATAACTTTAAGACAAAGTTACTAACTACTAATGATCATGTAATGAATACACAAACATAGCTAAGCACATAACATAGAAAATGAAAAGCAGAAGAAATAAGAACAAGGAATGAATCCACCTTAGTGATGGTGGCGTTTCCTTCTTGAGGAACCAATGATGTCCTTAAGCTCTTCTATGTCTCTTCCTTGTCTTTGTTGCTCCTCCCTCATTGCTTTTTGATCTTCTCTTATTTCATGAAGCATGATGGAGTGCTCTTGATGTTCCACCCTTAGTTGTCCCATATTGGAACTCAATTCTCCTAGGGAGGTGTTGATTTGCTCCCAATAATTTTGTGGAGGAAAGTGCATTTGAGGCATCTCCGAGATCCCATGGAA
>NC_029789.2:97587442-97588193 GCF_000816755.2 Arachis ipaensis | reverse complement strand
ATAGCTTGACAGTGGGCTCTCATGGAGCCTCACAGATGTGCAGAGCTTTGTTGAGACTCTCCAACACCAAACTTAGAGTTTGGATATGGGAGTTCAACACCAAACTTAGAGTTTGGTTGTGGCCTCCCAACACCAAACTTAGAGTTTGACTGTGGGGGCTCTGGTTGACTCTGCTTTGAGAGAAGCTTTTCATGCTTCTTCTCCATGGTTGCAGAGGGAGATCCTTGAGTTTTAAACACAAGGGGTTTCTCATTCCATTAAAGGACTATTTCACCTCTGTCAACATCAATCACAACTCTTGCTGTGGCTAGGAAAGGTCTTCCTAGGATGATGGATTCATCCTCTTCCTTTCCAGTATCCAGGACTGGATGTGAGTGGTGAAGAGGTGATGGGGAAGAGAGTTTGAGGTGATTGGTGAAGGGTTTTTGGGGAGGAGTGTTTATGGGATTGTGTGAAAGAGAGTGGTGAGAAGAAGTGAGTGGAGGTAGGTGGGGATCCTGTGGGGTCCACAGATCCTGAGTGGATCCTGTGGGGTCCACAGATCCTGAGGTGTTCAAGGATTTACATCCCTGCACCCATTAGGCATGTAAAAATGCCTTGATACACAACTCTGGGCGTTTAGCGCCAGGTTGGTGGCCATTTAGGGCGTTCAACGCCCATTTGTGTGCCATTTCTGGCGTTGAACGCCAGAACCATGCCTGTTCTGGCGTTCAGCGCCCAGAAGCTGCCCATTTTGGGCGTTCAGCGCCAG
>NC_029789.2:97558178-97580547 GCF_000816755.2 Arachis ipaensis | reverse complement strand
TCAACCTTTCTCCAAGCCTTCTTCACCTATCATTGATCAACCAAACTAATCAAAGCTTTGCTCAAAATCATGAGGTATTCAATCTTCCACAATATGCAACAATTATAGCTCAAAACCTCATGAAATGGCATGAATTCACATATGGTTGGTGGGAACATGGGGAACATGAAAATCTACTCAATAAGCTTGCTTGTAGCTCAAGAAAGTGCATAATTCTAATGAAAACTAAAGAAAAAGACTGGGCTAAGATGGCTAGGATGACAAATAAGATGAATTGAATAGAAAACAGTAGTACTTTGCATTAATCTTTGAGGAACAGCAGAGCTCCACACCTTAATCTATGGAGTGTAGAAACTCTACCGTTAAAAATACATAAGTGAAAGTCCAGGCATGGCTGAGAGGCCAGCCCTCTGATCTAAGAACCAGACGTCCAAAGATGGTTTACACTGATCAAAGATGCCTAATACAATAGTAAAAGGTCCTATTTATAATTAACTAGCTACTAGGGTTTACATGAGTAAGTAATTGATGCATAAATCCACTTCCTGGGCCCACTTGGTATGTGTTTGGGCTGAGCTTGAGTGTTGTACGTGTAGAGGTCCTTCTTGGAGTTGAACGCCAACTTTTGTGCCAGTTTGGGCGTTCAACTCTGGTTTTGGCTCCTTTTCTGGCGCTGGACGCCAGGTTTGGGTAGAAAGCTGGCGTTGAACGCCAGTTTACGTTGTCTATTCATGGCCAAAGTATGGACTATTATATATTGCTGGAAAGCCCTGGATGTATACTTTCCAACGCAATTGGAAGCGCGCCATTTCCAAGTAAAAGAAAAATATGTACAATAACCAATAATAAGGCACACGTTAGCTGTTCCCCGGCAATGGCGCCATTTTGAAAGAGCGGAAGATTGATGGTTTAGAAGTTATGGTAAATACTCGTTGCAAGTATAGTTACTAAACCAAGCAATCAACCTTTCTTACAAACGTTTTGGTTGTCACAAGTAACAAACCCCTTAAAATTGATAACCGAGTATTTAAACCTCGGGTCGTCTTCTCAAGGAACTACAGGGAAGTATGTTCTTATTATTGGTTATGAAGATTGTAAATTGGGGTTTCAAGAATAAGGAATAAGTAACTTAATGGCGGGTAAATTAAATGGCAATTAAAATAAATAAATACTGTAAAGCAAACTCTTGGCAAGGTATGAGAAATTGGAAGTCCAGAATTAGTTATCCTTATCAACAACAATCACTACAAAAAAAAAAAGGTCTATGGTCACGGTGAAAAACCGTGACCATAGCTAGTGAAAAGGGTGACCATAGGTCTATGGTCACGGTTTTTGACCTATGGTCACGGTTTTTTCGCCGTGGCCTATTCTCTCGTGGCCATAAACCTATGGTCACGGTTTTTTTATCTATGGTCACGGTTTCTATGGTCACGGTTGTAATGTTCAAATTCTGGCACTTTAGGCCACGTTTTTTTACCGTGACCATAGGTTAATCTATGGTCACGCGATAAAACCGTGACCATAGCCTTATCTATGGTCACGGTTTTCACCGTGACCATAGCCTCTATGGTCACCCCTTCCCAAAACCGTGACCATAGCCTTATCTATGGTCACAGTTTTGGCCGTGATCAAAGCCTCTATGGTCACTCCACCAAAAACCGTGGCCATAGCCTTAGCTATGGTCACAATTTTAGCCGTGACCATAGTCTTATCTATGGTCACGGTTTTTCGCCGTGACCATAGCCTCTATGGTCACCCCACCTTAACCGTGACCATAGCCTTATCTATGGTCACGGTTTTCACTGTGGCCATAGCTTATCTATGGTCACAGTTTTTACCGTGACCATAGCCTGTTTTATGTTATGAGATTTAATTTTTTTAAATCATAATCACATCCCAAATGATGATAATCACAAAATAAATCTAAAAATAAAAAATTTGATAAATCCAAATCATAAAAGTTTCATTAAAAATTAGATATTCACTACAACACTAATCAAAATAGAGTGTAATTTATCCATTACATATAATATCGGATAAAGTCTCTTATCAAAAAGTAAAGAACACATCAAAATAATACATTTAGATAACCAAACTCATTATAAGACCCATCCCATCTTATACAGGGTGCCACAACAACTAGTCAACTCCTTTTGTCTTTACGAGTCCAAAAAAATTATCCTGTATACAAAATAAAACAAAAAATTTCTCATAAAGAACATTCAAGAGTAGGTAAACAAAATAATCAATTAACAAATATTAATCCTAAATTAATATAAAATACAAAATAATTTCTATTTTAAACTTCCTGTCTTAAAATGAGACATAATCAAGCACGTCCTGGAAAATATTTGCAATTTAGCAATTGAAGATTTTACATATCAATAATTATAAAATATCTTGGAAAACACAGAGCTATTTGAAAAATCAAAGAAAATAGATACAAAAACTTTTAAAATTTTTACACACTAATCACATAAATAAAGTTGATGCATTACCTCTGAAAAATAAATAAAATTAAAATTCCTAATCTATCATTAAGACAAAAAATAGTGATATCATATCATCTACATGACATTTATAAAGTGATGTGTTTTGATTGAGTGAAATCAAAATGATTTAGTAGTCCCCATATATATTTCTTTGGTAAAATTGGAATGAGAAATTTTCATGCAAAAATTTACTCTTAGTGCTTAAATTCATCACTGTTACAACTCATTATATTCACCCTTTTGTTTAGTGTAAAACCTTGCTATTACCAATTTCAGAAGAAACAAGAAATGCTAATCCCTAGGTTAGTTCAAAAAACCCTAAATTCACGGACAGTCCCAACAAATAACCATCCTACAAGCATACCAAACAAGTTGTTTATTGCTGCACTGAGAAATTGAAAACACAGAAATTTTCACTGAGAACTAGCCATAAGGATTCACATTTGAGAACAAGGGAATCTGCTACTTGACTAAATTTAAATCAGAGTGAGGTCAGATGTTTCAGAAAAAGCAACTCTTGAAAACAGAAAAGAGAAAATAAAAATAGCCTAAAAAGATGCATTGAAACCTAGGATATTAAAGATGAAGAGAATAGACTGGCTTTAGAAATATAATCTCATGGAAGCGCCAATTATCATTGGCAAAGCACACAACCGGAAAGCACTACAATGCTCATCTGCATCAGTAATCTAGCCTTTCCGGGTCCCAACAAAACCATTTCTCAAACTCCTTTCAACTCAATTTCAAAATCTGAACAATTTCAATATCTCAAACCATTTTCAATTTAAATTCATTTTTCTACAAATCAAGCTCATCTCCAATATTATAACCCTTTCCAAATTCCAATTCATTTCCAACAAAGTCAACTAACATCTCAAACACTTTCCAACATTTTCAAACCCAAGTCATTCATAAATCTCAAATCATTTTCCGAAATCAAACTAAATCTAACATCCAATCACTTTCCAATTCTCAAATTATACTTGATAAACATTCGAATCAGAATTTTAAATCAATCCTTCATTCACTACTTCAATATCAAATAAATATTCAAAACTAGCCACAGGCAAGTAAGCAATCACATTTATTCAAAGCAGTTCAGAATTTTTCGCTGACTCTAGCTTCGGGAATATAAGCAAAACCGTGACTGCTCTGCAGTGTTTTAAATCCAGAAGACAGCAGCAGCGTACAACATTCGAAATTTTATATAAAATCCAAATTAAATCTAACCACCTTCAAAATTTATGTGGTTAAACATAACTTATTCAAATTTCTTTCTCAATTGGTTCCAGGGTCATACCATTTTTAATGAAGGATAGCTTGGAAGTTAGGTAATTTTCTGCTGAAGTCTGTTTTACAAATCATTGAACATAACCTCTTCCAAGTCCCATAACTCACTTACTAAAACATGGAAAATCCTGAAATTTGAATCATATATACTAAACATACTCAACGTTTACCTCCAATTGGTTGCATCTCAATATCATTTCAGAATTAAAAATTATGAAGCCTCAAATTCACTGACTTAGAAAACAAAGCCTGACTTTTACTGCATAATACATCTTTCTCTGAAAATCCAAATCTTTAAAACCACAACTCTAACCATTCTAAATTTTTATGAAATTAAAGTATTAGGACCAAAGTTTCATTTAAAATTGGTTCCATTTCAAAATTTAAACTGCAGAATTTCCAATAGAGGAATCAAGTTACTGCTGTGTTAAATGTTCTGCAGAAAAACCAGATTTGACATCCCCAATTCAAAAATTCACCATAAATCATAAACTTAATGAAAAAGTCTCAAATTTACCAGTTTAGTTCCTTATATTCCCAATTTTAACTCAGACTTGGTCTCATGCAATTCCGATCATTACGTAAGTAGTTATAGCTTTTCAAAGTTTCTGACTTCGTTTAAAATTATGCAGAAAATCAGATTTTAGAGTTCAACTTTGAAAAATCATAACTAATTCTCTAGTTGATACGGAACCTTAAAAATTGAATTTTCATAATTACACTTAATATAATTTACTTAAAATTTAAATTCTTATAATTTCAGTCACTCTAGAGTTACTAAATCACTTTCAAAGTTGCCGTTTTATTTCAAGAGAACCTGATTTTCAGCAAACTATTTAGTATTCAAAATCCAACCCTTCAATACCACTCAAAACCAATTCCAAATCAACCACCAACCAAGTTCATTAACATTACAATATACCAAATAACAGCTCAACGGCAACATATCCAACATAACCCATTAAAATTCAGAAATTCTCAACAATTAGTCATCAAACAATTCCCAATCCACATAATCAATCAATATCACTAATCAACAATTCCAAATCACAATCTCAACCATTCCAATCACAATTCAGCCACAATTCAAAATTCACATAATCAATCAATTACTCACAGCTTTTAAATCTATTTGCAGTTATTCAATAAACCTTGTAGGCATTCTTAAATTGAAATCGTTTAAACCCTCTACCTCAATTAGTCGAAACCGTCAAATTTAAACGCAATGATGCCCTTCTTTTTTCCAGTTTACAACAGCCAATGCGGCCAGAACAGCAGCAGCAGCCTCACTTCTTCTGGGGCGGCAACAACAATGACGCAGCAGCTTGATGTCGCAGGCAACAACCATTGAATTCAGCATGCAAGACTCGGAATTCAACCCTACATTACCAATGTCTCAGAACCTTCAATAACTCATATCAGAATTCCGATTTTCAAAGATTTCAGAACGAAATGCTTACCGAGAAGATGGGGTTCCACCGGTGGTTACCGGCGGTCAAAGCGGCAACATGAAGCTTCAATGGCGACAAGGCAGCAACGAACGGCGGCGCAATAGCCACCCAAACGCGACGATGGCAAGCCCAGTCACTCGACGACCACGCAACACCGCGACGCTCCCTTTCGTGCCTCTTCTCCCTCCTCCATTCGCGACTCCAATGGCGGCAGCAAGGACGGGTTCGATAACAGAGATCCGACAAAGCTGGCAGCAACGGGCTTCCTCTATACTTGCGAGCACGACGGCGGCGATGGGGTTGACGGGCTTCCTCTCGGCGCTGCTCTCTGCCTCGTTTCTGGCGAGCGCGACGACGATGACGACCAGACAGCGGCTGCGTGGCTATGGCGGTAGTGGCGAGGACCCTCCCAGCGGCAGCTCTAGCCCAGCGGCGCCTCCTCTGGGTCTCCCTTTCTCTTCCGTTCAGCTCGTTCTCTCTTTCGGGTCTCACTCTCTCTTTGCTGTGTGTGAGGAAAAATGAAGCTGATGAGTGAAAGGGGGAAACGGCGCTGGGGTGAAGGGTAAGTGGGTTAGGGAAAGATAAAATATTTAAAATTATAAAAAATACATAAAAATTTTAATTAATTTAAACTCAAATGATTAAAACTGTGACTATAGATCCCTTTAGGTCACCCCCAAAACCGTGATCATAGACCCTTTTAGATCACCCTTTTGAAAAATCATGACCATAGACACTTTTTGGTCATTGTAAAAAACCGTGACCATAAACCCCTTTAAGTCACCCTCAAAACCGTGATCATAGACCCTTTTAGGTCACCCTTCCGAAAAACCGTGACCATAGACCCTTTTAGGCCACCCCCAAAACCGTGACCATAGACCCTTTTAGGTCACCCCCCAAAACCGTGACCATAGACCCTTTTAGGTCACCCTTTTTTGAAAAACCGTGACCATAGCCCCTTTTTGGTCACTGTAAAAAATCGTGACCACAGATCCCTTTAGGTTATCCCTAAAACTGTGACCATAGACCCTTTTAGGCCACCCCCCAAAACCATGACCATAGACCCCTTTAGGCCACCCTCCAAAACTGTGACCATAGACACTTTTAGGCCACCCCCAAAATCGTGAGAATAGACCCCTTAAGGTCACCCCCCAACACCGTGACCATAGACCCTTTTAGGTCACCCTTTTTTGTAAAACCGTGACCATAGCCCCTTTTTGGTCATTGTAAAAAACCGTGACCATAGACCCCTTTAGGTCACCCCCAAAACCATGACCATAGACCCTTTTAGGTCACCCCTCAAAACCGTGACCATAGACCCCTTTAGGCCACCCTCCAAAACCGTGACCATAGACCCTCTTAGGTCACCCTTTTTTGAAAAACCGTGACCATAGACCCCTTTAGGTCACCCCTCAAAACCGTGACCATAGACCCTTTTAAGTCACCCTTTTTTAAAAAACCGTGGCTATAGCTTTTTTTTTTTGGTCACCCTAAAAAACCGTGACCATAGAGGGTCTATGGTCACAGTTTTTTACCGTGACAAAAAAAACCGTGGCCATAGACCCAAAATGTTGTAGTGAATGAAAGTTGAATCTTAATTCCACTTAGTCAACCTTTACTAAAGCAAAGAAAAGTCAAGGGACTAATTAGTTTGACCTTCGAATCCTATTTATTTCCTAAGAAAAGATTCGGATTATTGAAGTTCAGTTCAATTAGCAAAGATAACAGTTATCAATTATATTGAACTAAGATAACTCCTGAGTTATTGATTTCTTAACCAGGACCAAAAGGGAAAAGAGTAAAATTGCTGGAATAAAACTATCCTCAGATGGGAATAATTGTAACTAATAAATAAATTAAAGCAATCATAAACTGAAATACCTCAAATAACATTAATTCAAAATAGTAATCTATAACATGGAAGAATTCATAAATTAAATTATAAAAGTAAATAATCCTCTAAAATAATGGCATGAATAAAAGTAAAGGGGAAGCTTAAAGTAAAAGAAGCATTAAACTTGGGATTGAGAGTCACTCTTAAAACTAAGAGAAGTCCTAAATCCCAATCCTAAGAGAGAGAGGAGAGAACCCCTCTCAAAACTAAATCTAAATCATGAAAACTAAACTAAAGTGGAGAGCTCTCTCTGAATGGATGCATTCCCTCACTTCATAACCTCTGGTCTATGCCTTCTGGACTTGGATTTGGGCCAAAAAGGGCCTCAGAATTCGCTGGAAACGTCTTCTGCAATTTCTGGTGCGTGGCTTCTGTCACGCGTCCGCGTAGGTCATGCGGTCGCGTCATTCGGAGCTTTTCTTGTCACGCGGTCGCGTCAGTCATGCGGCCGCATCACTGATTCTTCGCTCTTGGCACGCGATCGCGTCATCCATGCGATCGCATGGGTGCCAGTTCTGCAAAACTCCGTTCTGCACTTTCCTTCCATTTTTGTATATTTCCTTTTTCATCCTTTAAGTCATTCTGCCTTAGAAGATCTGAAACTACTCAACACACTAATCACGGCATCGAATGGAAATAAAGGTAATTAAAATAATTAATTTTAAAGCATAGGAAACATGTTTTTCACATACATCACATAATAAGGAAGGGAAAGTAAAACCATGCAATTAATATGAATAAGTAGGTGAAGAATTGAATAAATCACTCAAACTAAGCACAAAATACATCACAAAATATGGGTTTATCAATGGTCTTCCTGAGTCATTAGGGGGGCATCTCCAAGATGTAGAAGTTAATGGGAAATGTGAGCCCCTTAATGCTCACTAGCACGTCCTCATCAATTTCTACCACCGAGATTATGCTTTTATCTGCCAAAACAAAATATGCTGCCGAACTTTTTAAGGGAGGGAGCCTCAAAGCATCATATACAGATAATGGCATAATACTCACACACGCGCCTAAATCACACATGCAGTCAGAAAATTTCACACCCTCTATAGTAATAGTAACCATGCATGGACCTGGATCACTACATTTTTCAGGTATATCACCCATTAAAGCAGAAATAGAGCTACCTAAAGGAATAGTTTCTAAATCCTATATTTTATCTTTATTCATGCATAAATCTTTTAGAAACTTCGCATATTTAGGTACCTGGCGAATGGCATCAAAAAGGGGAATAGTTACCTCAACCTTTTTGAAGATCTCCACCTTCTTGGGGTCGAGCTCCATCTGCTTCCTGGGTTTCCTAGCAAGGTATGGGAATGGAATGGGAATGGCTTCTCTTGTAACTTCATCTTCTTTTTGCGTTCCATCCCTTGGTTGAGCTACTTCTTCTTCAACCATGAACTGTACTTGATCTTCTTCTTCTTCTTCAGCATCCTCTACCTCGACAATGTCTTTTACTTGTATGTCTTCCTTTGAGCTTGGCTCATCATGACTCCTCTCTTGCAATGTGATTCCGGACCTCAAAGTGATGGCATTGATTCCACCTTTTGGGTTAGGTAAGGGTTGAGAAGGAAGTACACTGGAGCTTGAAAGTTGATTGTTGGGGGTAGTGAATGATTCCATCCGGGAGACGAGCGCTGTAAGATAGCATTCAGACCATTTTTGGTAGAGTTAAGTGTATTTTGAATGTCTTGTTGTCCTTGCGCAAGAGAGCGAAGCATCTCATCATTGGAAGAGGAAGGGGGGTAAGTGATTTGACGGGCCTGCTATTGGTTGTTCTGAGGCACTTGGGACTGCCTTTGGTGAGGTTCTCGGTAAGGTTGGTTTTGGTTCTGCTGTCTGTTGTTGTTGTTGTTCCACCTCTGATTTTCACTGTTGTCTCTGCCTCTTCGGTTGTAGTTGTCCCTCCATCCTTGGTTGGAGTTGTCTCTCCACCCTTGGTTGGAATTATCTCTCCAGCATTGGTTGGAGTTATCTTGCCAACCTTGATTGTAGTTCCCACCTTGGTTATAATTGCCGCCTTGTTGGTAGTATCCTTGATTCGGGCGGTCATAGAAATTGTGGGTAGCTGCCAAGGTGTTATCTTCTTGTTGTTGGAGTTGCAGACACTCATCAGTGTAATGAGTATAGCATGCACATATTCTGCACACTACCAGAGTCTGTAATGAGGTTATTGTTGATTTAGCTATAGCTGCTTTAGTATGTTGGTCATCTCTCCCAGAGTCTGTGTGAGAGCAGCAGTCTCACTACCAGAAGAAACCTCTGCAATAGCCTTGGGGTGGTTGTTCCTATGCCTGACATTCCAGGTAGACTCAGCTAGATCGGTAATCAGTTGCCATGCTTCTGTCGCCGTCTTGTACTTCTTCAGAGAGCCATTACTCGCAGCATCTAATGTAGTCTTGTCTTGAGGCTTCATACCTTGTGTGAAGTAGCTGATCAACACCATCTGATCAATCTTGTAGTGGGGACATGAGTCTAGGAAATTCCTGAAGCATTCCCAATACTCATAAAGAGTCTCTGATTCACCTTGGATAATGTAGGAAATTTCTTTCCTCAGTCTGTCTATAACTTCAGCTGAAAAGTACTTTTCCAGGAATTCCCTTCTGAGCAGATCCCAATTAGTAACGACTTCTTCAGGTTGAGTGTAGAACCACTCCCTTGCCTTTCCCTCAAGAGAAAACGGGAAGGAATATAGCCAAATAGTAGTCTCATCTGCACCATGATGCTTAGTAGTTGAGCAGGCTGTCTGAAAATCTCTAAGGTGCTAGATAGGCTCTTGAGTAGGTAAGCCATGAAACTTGGGCAGTAAGTTGATTAGCGCAGTTTTTAGTTCAAAATCTGCAGCCAGATTCGGGTGACGCGCTTCATACGGTTGCAGTGTAAAGTCTGGAGCTCCAGCTTCCTGGAGAATAATCCTTCTGGGCTCCGCCATGTTACCTGCACGTAAATCAACAGAATCAATACAAGAGGAGCTTTTTTCTTCCTCAAATGGTACTTCAGATTCGTCCTCAGATGAGACTGGTGAATTGGTAGTAACCACTTCACCGCCTTCAGAGGCTAACCGACGCTGAGCTCGCCTAATACGTGAAATAATTCTTTCAATTTCAAGATTAAACGCGGCTAAGCTCGGATCAGGTAGTGAACGTCTCATTCAATGAAAGAAACATACAGCTCATGGTAATAAAATAAAATAAAATATGCAAATATGTAAAATAAAATTATTTACACCAACCAATCATTTAGCATACTATTGCAACTCCCCGGCAACGGCACCAAAAATTGACGTGGTAGAAAATTGCCAATTAAGAATTTATAATAAGAACAGCGTTGCAAGTACAGTTCTTAACTGACAAAAGTTCTGCTTATCAATTTAAAAAGGGTTGTCACAAATTTAGATAAAAATACTGGGAGTAGGAATCCCAGGTCGTCTCCCAACGAGTTGACAAAAGAGTGCTATTTTATTGATCAGGAAAATTTTCGAGAAATTTTAAGAGTTCGAGAACGGAAAAATAAATGATTGTAAATTAAAACAATGAAAATTAGCAAGGGAATTTATATAATCAAAATAAAAAGGCTTGACCAGGAGAAGATTAATTGGATGTTCTATCCTTGTTGGATTTTCCCAAGTGTAATAGCAAGAGGTTGTTGTTTTCACTTAGTTAACCCTTTCCGAATAAAGGAAAGTCAAGTGATTGAGCTAACTCTGATTCGCAAGTCCTAGTCCTCTCCTATGGAAGGATTAGCATTAGTAAATAGAGAGTTAGCCAACAGCTTCCAATTAAAATTAACACTTGAGTATTCCAACTCAAGGGTCTCCTTTTAATCAACTCCCAAGTCAAGTTGGGAGTCTACTCCATTGACATGAATACATCCTTCACAGACATATAAAGGGAATAAAAAGAAGACATGATAAACTAAATAAAATAATAACTGAAAATTAATTAAAGGTAAAAATAGTTCTTTGCATTAATAAATCCCAAAATAGAAAATATCCATACTTATATCTGAATAGGGTTAATGGGTGATTAAAAGAGTAAAGGAATAAGAAAACAAACTAGAATAATGGAAACTTCAACGGAGGTAGTGACTCTTTTCAATATCCAAATCAAATCATAAAACTCTAAAACTATGAATGTGAAGAAAACCTAGAGGAAGTAGTGTTTCTCTCTCTAAGATTCAAATCAAAAAGCTAAAAACTATGCGAATGAGAATGTCTCCTGAGTCTCTGCCTGCCCCTTGGCTCTAGTCTGTGTTTCTGGGCTGAAGACTGGGTCCAAACTCATCCCAAAATTGCGCCCAGTGTCTTCTGCGTTTTCTGCACATGGCGCATGTCACGCGTACGCATCAGTCACGCGTACGCGTCGATGGTCATTTTTGCGTGTCACGCATACGTGTCAGGTACGCGCATGCGTCGCTGTGCGAATCTCCAAATCACACGCACGCATGAGCCATTCGTGCGCATCGCTCCTCGCTGGTTATCTCCTTTATTTCTTGTGCTCCTTCTATTTTTGCAGGCTTTCTCTCCATCCTCTAAGCCATTCCTGCCCTATACAGCCTGAAAACACTTAACGCACAGATCACGACATCAAATGGTATAAAGGGGGATTAAAAATACACAAATTAAAGGCTTAGGAAGCAAGTTTTCAACCATAGAACAAAATTGGGAAAGGATTGTAAAATCATGCAAATTGTATGAATAGGTGTGCAAAGACTTGATAAAAACCACTCAATCGAGCACAAGATAATCCATAAAATAGTGGTTTGTCAATATTCAAGCTGGTGGTTCATCATTGCCCGATGAAAGACGCATTCTGAACCCATGTAGAATGTGATAACCTTATGCCAGTTCAATGCATTCAAACACGGATCGAAGAGAAATACTAATACTTTTATTAATTCATAGGACTCAGCAAGGCTTCTCCCCTCAACCTAGGAGGTTTAGAAACTCATACTGAAGTGAAAATAATGCTAAAAATGTGTATGGTGTATGATCTGCGTGATTGATGTAAAATACACTTTAAATACTAAAAACATAGTAGGATAAAAACAAAATTCAGATACAATAAGTTTCTAAGTTTCAAAGGAAACTTAAGAAAAAATCAGATGAGAGGGACTTAGTAGCATTTTGCTTCTAAATAGTTTTGGCATCTCACTATCCATTGAAACTCAAAGATGTTGGCATCTTTAGGAACTTAGAGTTCAGATGATATTATTGACTCTCTTAGTTAAGCGTATTTTGATTCTTGAACACAGCTTTTTGAGTTTTGGCCATGACCCTAAGCACTTTATTTTCCAGTATTACTATCGGATACATTCATGCCACAGACACTTTACCTGGGTGAACCTTTTCAGATTGTGACTCAGCTTTGCTAGAGTCCCCAGATAGAGGTGTCCAGAGTTCTTAAGCACACTCTTTTTACTTTGGACCCCGACTTTAGCTGCTCAGTCTCAAGCTTTTCACTTGACACCTTCACGCCATAAGCACATGGTTAGGGACAACTTGGTTTAGCCACTTAGGCCAGAATTTTATTCCTTTGGGACCTCCTATCCATTAATGCTCAAAGCCTTGGGTCCTTTTACCCTTTCCTTTTGGTTTAAAGGGTTACTGACTTTTTTAATTTGCCCTCCTTTTCCTGCATTTTTGGGAAGTAATGGATTTTTCTACTTTTTATTTTATTTTTTTTCTTTTTAGCACTTTTTTCTTTCCTTTTTCGCATGCATATATTTTTTTTCTTTTGCAACATGCTTTTTCTATTGCTTTTTGCTGCTTTTTCTTGCTTCAAGAATCAATTTTTAGATTTTTCAGATTATCAATAATATTTTTGCTTTTCCTTTATTCTTTCAAGAGCCAACATTCATAAATTTCAACTTCAAATATGCACTATTTAATTATACATTCAGAAAACAAAAGCAAATGACACCAAATCGAACTAATTAAACTAATCTTATTTTAAACTTGAAATTCATGCATCTCTCAGTTCTTTTCAGATAATTTTTTTTATGTAAGTAAGGTGAGAGATATATGGAATATTTTATAACTTAAAGACATCAATACAAATGATCATGAAACTAGAACAAGAGAGTAGATAAATAAATAGACAGAAAATAGAAAAATAATAGGAAAGGAGTAAAAGAGAACGAATCCACCTGAACGATGGTGGCCAGTGCTCCTCCTTGAGCATCCAATGTAGTGCTTGCTCTCTTCTATGTCACTCTTTTGTCTTTGTTGAGGGGGATGCACAGGCTCTTGTGCATGCTTCCTAGTTTGCTCCATCCTCTTCTTCTATATAAGAGTGATAGAAGTCACAAAGCAAAGCTTTTGCAACACCAAACTTAAGAGTTTTGTTCGTCCTCAAACAAATATGATCAATGGGGAAGAAGGTGGGGTAAGTCGAGCTTCTGTGGGACCTCTTGGTCCTAAGAGGCTAGGGAATTCCAGATTCCCTACTTCTCTGCATTGGTGATTGAATGCCTAGGAGGGCTTCCTCATTGGTGTTCAACTTTAACACTTTTTACGGAGTGTTCTATTTTCACTGCTGTGGATTCTGTCTCTTGACTAATGCATATGATCATGACTCTAACAACTGAAATGAAAAACAAAAAGAAAATAAATGGTTGAGTAAAGTTGGGTTGCCTCCCAACAAGCACTCTTTTAAAGTCATTAGCTTGACCTTCAGCTCCTTAAGGAGGTGAGTAAGGGCTCAGATTTTCGCCCCTTATAGTGAATTTTCTTCCTATCCTCTCATGAATGAGCTCTACATGCTCTAGAGATAGGACACGGCTCACTGTATGTGGTAGGACTGG
Organism: Arachis ipaensis; assembly: GCF_000816755.2. NCBI lineage: Eukaryota > Viridiplantae > Streptophyta > Magnoliopsida > Fabales > Fabaceae > Arachis > Arachis ipaensis. The sequence continues at coordinate 97,566,607 of NC_029789.2, read as the reverse complement.
ATTCTTAGTGAAGACAACTCTCATGCCAGGTGAGAGGCCTTCAGTTGGGACTTTCTTGTCTTTTCAGCCTTTAGGTACTTTCTTCTTAGTACCTTTGTGTTTAGAGCTTGTTGAGGGCTGCCCAACACCAAACTTAGAATTGATGTCTGGGGCTCTGCAAAGCTCTGCACAGAAAGAGAGGGTTGGCACACTAGGTGTTGTATTGTTATATCTCTTTTAGAGGGAGAATTGGGATGAGGCATCTTGAATAAGATGTGGTCCTCCCCTATCTTTAGGGTTAGTTCTCCCTTAGTCACATCAATGATAGCATTAGCTGTGGCCAGGAAAGGTCTTCTAAGGATGACACAGTCATCCTCATCCTCTCCTATGTCCAAGACAATGAAGTTTGCAGGGATGTAGTGGTTTTCAACTTTAACCAAGACATCCTCCACTAAGTCATATGGCTTGATCATGGTCTTGTCTTCCATCTCTAAAGAGATGTATGCAACTTGTACCGCAATGATTCCCAACTTCTCCATTACAGAGAGTGGCATGAGGTTGATGCTTGACCCTAGGTCACATAGAGCTTTCTTAAAGGTCATAGTGCCTATGGTGCAAGGAATCAGAAAGCGTCCAGGGTTTGAAAGCTTTTGAGGTAGCTCTTGCTGAACCAAAGTATGGAGTTCTTTGGTGAGCAGTAGAGGTTCTTCCTCCAGAGGCTTTGTACCAAATAGTTTGGCGTTCAGCTTCATTAGAGCTCCTAGGAAATGAACAACTTACTCTTCCCTAGTGTCTTCATCCTCACTTGAGGATGAGTAGTCATCAGAACCTATGCATGATGCACCACTATTTTGTGGTACATTTTATGCTGAATTGAGGAGATTTTATCACCTTTTCTAACACTTATTCAATGAAATAGCATGGTTTTGTAATTCTCCCTTAATTTGTGCTTAAGTGTGAAAACATGCTTTTTAGGCCCTTAATTGATTAATTTTAATTCACCTTTGATTCCACTAGATGCCTTGATGTGTTTGATAGTGAATTCAGGTTGAAAAGGCTAGGAATGGATCAAAGGAGTGAAGAGAAAAGCATGCAAAGTGGAGAGATCATGGAAAATCAAGGATTGAGAGTGCATTCATCGACGCACACGCGTGGAATGACACGCACGCGTGAATATGGAGTCGCATGGTGATGCATACGCGTGACATGACGAGTACACGTGAAAAGCGAAAATGCAAATCGACGCATACGCGTGACCTACGCGTACGCCTCGCAGCTCGCTCGTAAACTCATTAAAGTGAAAACACTAGGGGTGATTTCTGAGCTTCCCAGGCCCAGATCCAACTCATTTTCTGATCCTATTACATGCAGAAACCAAGAGGAGTCAAGGGGGGAGTCATAGTTTTCATCATGTTTTAGTTAGTTTCTAGAGAGAGAAGCTCTCTTTTCTCTCAAGAATTATGTTAGATGTAGATTATAATTTCTTAGGTCTAGGTTTAATTCATGCTTTGATTTACTTTTCCTTTACAAATTCTTATTCCTTTACCTTTGCTTCTCTAGGTTAGTATTTCATTCCTTGTATTTGTTTACTTTGTTGTTCATGCACTCTTGTTCCTTTTATTTTCCTTTACTGCAATTCATGTCTGGTTTCTTTTATTGTTGATATGAGTTATTGTTGTTAATTCCTTGCAATTGGTAGTTGTAGATTTATATTTCTTGCAATCTTATTTTGCTTTCCTTTTGTGCCTTCCAAGTGTTTGATTAAATACTTGGAAGGATGTTAGAGTAGATTTTTGTGTTCTTGGCTTGGGAAGGTAACTTAGATGAAATTGAGTTGCTAATGTCCAAGTCTTGATAATTGGTGTCCATTGACTCTAGCTTCCACTAAGTTAATTAGTGAGTGGCTAGGATTTATGAATTAGGATTGGTGTAGCTCATTTGACTTTCCTTCACTTGTTAGAGGATGACTTAATGATATTGATCCTTACAATTATCATGTTGTGGTTGGTAACAAGGATAAAGATCCTTAACCATCAATCCTTGCTAAGACCTTTTTTACTATTTGAGTTTCATTTACTTTCTTGTAATTTATCCTTCATGTCCCTTATTCAAAACCCCAAAATATGCATCCCATAACCAATAACAAGAACACTTCCCTGCAATTCCTTTGAAAGACGACCTAAGGTTTAAATACTTCGGTTTATATTTTTATTGGGGTTTGTGATGTACCCCACGCGTCCGCGTCATATTGAAGATAAGGCCATTCACGCGACCGCATCACCCACGCGATCGCGTCACCCAGAATTTTGGCAAAAAGAGTTCAAACAGAGAGTTGCGTGACCACGAGGCTGCACTCGCGCCAATCGCACAAATCAGGTCACGCGATCGCGTGACCCACGCGTTCGCGTGACCCACGCGTTCGCGTCACCTGACCTTCTTGCGCACCACGCGACCGCGTCATTCACGCATCCGCGTCACAAGCGGCGCACAGATTATCCAGATCAGCCAAATTTCTTATCTTTTCTTCTCTAATCCTTATTTTTCTTATCTTTTCTTATTTCTTTCTTCTTCCTTTCTTATCTTCTTTCCCTTCTCATCTCTCTTATTTTTCTTTTTATTTTATTTTAATTGCATACTTTCATTCATTGCATTATTTTCATTGGTGTTAGAAATTTATTTGGGTCATTATTTCTATATTTTACTTGTGGAATATTAGAGGAATTATTTGACAATTATATATATTTATTTTTTTTAAAGGATTGCTTGCATGTTCAATTTATTATTTTCATTAGATTATTTACCATGCATGCTATGTGTTTGTGAAAACGCCCGTATGGCATTGTGCACTGCTTTTCAATATCTTTTATCCTACTACTCTGAATGCCTGCTTTTCACAAAACCATTTTTCATATCATATTCATTCTATATAATTGTCATTACAAACATGTTGCTAGTTTGAAAGACTTGGTAATCTAACTTGGACATTGAATGCTTGATCTATGCTACTCATGCCTTTGCCTGCATGCCAATAAACACCTTGCATTCAATTATTATCATATGAACTAGCTATTTTCCTTTGATGACTTTTCACATATACTCATGAGCGTGTGTTAACGTCATTCTTCTTTATTGTGCATTGATTACCACCTTTCCCGCTCTCTTCCTTGCTCTAACCCTTAGCTTTATAAGTCACTTTCTTTTTCCCTTTTCAGGATGGCCACCAAGAAGGGTAAAGAGAAAGCTACTCCCAAACTACCGGCAAGGAAAGGAACAAAAAGAGCCCCAGCTGAGGAACCACAACCCCCGTCCACCTGCACATCTCAACATGCACCGAGGACGGTGCAATCTTTAAGTGTGGGGAGGTCGATACCGATCTCTGTGGGTTAGTACATCCCTGTCTCAACACCAATGTTTTAATTTTCTTCGTTAAATTAGTTGTTGAATTTGCATATTTATTTGATTTTATGCATTTAGTTACTGCTTGGTTAAAATAATAAGTTTCTTTTTAAGACCCTATCTTTGAAAATTTTCACTAATTTAAATTTAAAAAAAAAATTATATTAAAACTTGTTTGAAGTTGTATTTGGAACATGGTTTTTGAGTTAAAGAACACACAACCTGTGAGAATTGAGCTTATTTGCATGGTTACATTATTTAACCATAAATATTTTATTCTTGTGTGTTTTCTTCTCTATGATTGTAATCTATATTTTGTTCCAATCTATATGTCCAATATTTAGTATATTTACATATTTGCATATGATTGAGGCCATTGTTTGATTTTAGCTCACTTATCCCAAAATTAGCCTACCTTTTGCATCACCCTTGTTAGCCCCCTTGAGCTTTTAAATCCCCTCTGTTTTATAACCACATTACTAGCTTTAAGCAGAAAAACAAAATAAGAATCCCAAGTTGAATCCTTGGTTAGCTTAAGATAGATATTGTGTAAAATTTAAGTGTGGGAAATTTTATGGGAACATGGGATGATATGAAAAAGTAGGGAATTAAATTGAATAAGTTATTTGAAAATTTGGGAAGCGTGCTCATGTGAAATCAAAATAATTAAATTACCATGTGCATTGAAGAAAAATATATTAAGTAATTAAATAAGGGGATATAAAAAAAAGAGAAGAAAACGAAAATGAAAAAAATACCCTAAATGCAAAATAAAAAAAAAATCAATGCACATGGGACAAAATTCAAAAATAAGTTTGATACATGAGCATGTAATACAAAAGTGGGAAAATTTTGGGTAGCTAGGTAAAGTATTTTTAAATTATATAAAGTATGTATATGTTTGGTGAGATCTTAGACTAATCAAGGATTCACTTTGTTAGCTCACTTAGCCTTATATATATATATATATACCCTCACCCTTACCTTAGCCCCATTACAACCTTGAAAAGACCTCATGATGTTTGCATTGGTACATTAAATTTCTGTTGATTGGTTAGATGAAGAACAAGGTTTAGAAAGCATGACTAGAGAAGAGTAGAGTGAATAACCCTATACACTTGAGAGATTAGAGTGATATACACTTCCAGTGAGGGTTCAACGCTTAAATTCTATGTTCCCTGCTTTCATGAGCTGTCTTCTTACAAGTTCACTTGCTTTTTATTGTCTGATTTGAATTAGTGGAAATTGGTTTGTATTTATCTTGGAGAACTTGTTTACTCTTAACCAAGTAAGTAAAAGCATTTAGCATGTAGTTGCATTCATAGGTTGCATTTCATGCATTCTACCATTCCTCTTCATTTATTTATAGCTTCTCTTGAGCTTAGCATGAGGACATGCTAGTGTTTAAGTGTGGGGAGATTGATAAACCACTATTTCATGGTTTATCTTGTGCTCAATTGAGTGGTTTTTATTAACTCTTTACCCACTTATTCATACTATTTGCATGTTTTATATTTCCTTCCTAATTATGTGTTTTGATTGAAAACATGCTTCTTTGGACTTATATTTGCTTATTATTAATCCTCTCTTATTACCATTAGATGCCTTGATATGTGTGTTAAGTGTTTTCAGATATTATAAGGCAAGAATGGCTTGGAGGATGGGAAGAAAGCATGCAAAAGTGGAAGGAATGCAAGAAATTGGAGAAATTGCTAAGCTGTCCAGCCTGACCTCTCTGCACTCAAACGGCTATAACTTTAGCTACAGAGGTCCAAATGATGCGGTTTTAGTTGGTTGGAAAGCTAACGTCCGGGGCTTCGATTTGATATATAATATGTTATAGTTTCCGTGACGCTAGACGACACGACCGCGTGATCCATGCGGCCGCATCGCAGTGACGGAAATCAGCGCATTAATATTCGAACCCAGCGAATTCTGGATTGTTTCTGACCCAGTTTGCGGCCCAGAAAACACAGATTAGAGGCTATAAAGTGGGGGACTGCACCCATTCATGAGGAGGCTCTCATATTCACAATTTTAGGAGTAGATGTAGTTTTTAGAGAGAGAGGTTCTCTCCTCTCTCTTAGATTAGGATTTAGGATTTCTCTTAGTTATAGGAGTGACTCTCAATCCCAGGTTCTTTATTTTTATTTAATTTATGAACTCTTTCATGTTACATATAATTTTCTTAATTAATTTTATTTGAGGTACTTCAATTCATGATTGCTTTCTTTTATTTACATGATTACTGCTTCCCATCTGAAGACATTTTTATTTCAATAAATTTACCATTTTTTTTCCTTTTAGCTTTGGTCAAATAATTGGTAACCCTTGAGTTATCAAACTCATTGTTGATTGAAAATTGGAATTCATCCACCTAACTTACCTTCATAGTTAGAGGTTAACAAAGTAGGAGAAAAATCCAATTCTCATCGCAATTGATAAGGATAACCAGGATAGAACTTCCAATTTCTAATACCTTGCCAAGAGTTTATTTTTATTGCTATTATTTTATTTCCTCTGCCATTTAATATTGTTGCTTTTTATCTCATACATTAAAAACCCCCAATTTACAATCTTCATAACCAATAATAAGAACATACCTCCCTGCAATTCCTTGAGAAGACGACCCGAGGTTTGAATACTCGGTTATCAATTTCAAAGGGGTTTGTTACTTGTGACAACCAAAACATTTGTACGAAGGGATTTTTGTCGGTTTAGAGACTATATCTACAACGCGACTATTTTTATGACATTCTTTACTGGCAAAAATCCTAACGTCATAGTCCTCAACCATACTCACAAGCCCCTTTTTACCAAACACCTTCCTATGACCCTCATCCATTATATAACCTATCACCCTTACCTCATTTTGTGACCATTATGTAAGAAAATCCATAGAGCCACCACAACTCCAACATCAATATTCCCAAGAACCACCTCAATATACACCACCTCCACATTTTCACCAAGAAGAACCACCTTCCTATTATAAACCCTTTCTCCCAAATAATGAACCCTCCTATCCACCCCAAGCCCCAATGGATGATTCTCTGACTTCATTCCTTCAAAGGCAAGAAGAGATGAAAAGGGAGGTACTAGAATCCATGACCGCCTTGATAAAGGTAGTAAACACTTTAGCCTCCCGATACTCATGCACTCAAGGCACTTTCATTGCCAATTGTGGAGAATCAATAGAAGAGTGTAGCATGAAGGAGAGATTAGAAACTCCGGTATAGAATAAGGAGTTGGATTTTGTATTAGAGCAATTGGAGGAAGCTATGATTGTTGGAGAAGAGGAAGAAGTGGTTGAAGATTTAGGAGATGTGGAAAGTCCATGGGAATGTAGAATCTTGGAGCCCTCTTCCAAGAAGCTTGAAATTGATGTTGAGGAGGGTGTACAACCTCCAAAACATATCATGGTTGAAGATTTTGAAGAGGTTTATCAAGAGATGGATTCAATCATTGGTGAATTCTTATCCACAATTGAATCCTCCCCCATTGGACTTGACATGGAGATTAAAAAAAAAGAGGCATAACCTTGCATGCTGGTGCACGAAATTGTGATCATCAATGGCGCCAACAACTTGGTACGCACAATTTTAATCTCAACTCTTTGTCACAACTCCGCACAACTAACCAGCAAGTGCACTGGGTCGTCCAAGTAATAAACCTTACGTGAGTAAGGGTTGATCCCATGGAGATTGTCGGCTTGAAGCAAGCTATGGTCATCTTGTAAATCTCAGTCAGGCGGATTCAAATGGTTATGAAGTTTAAGATAATTAAAAGATGAATAAAACATAAAATAAGATAGAGATACTTATGTAATTCATTGGTGAGAATTCCAGATAAGCGTATGGAGATGCTTTGCTCCTTCTGTTCCTCTGCTTTCCTGCTGCCTTCATTCAATCATTCATACTCCTTTCCATGGCAAGCTTTATGTTGGGTTTCACCGTTGTCAATGGCTACCTCCCGTCCTCTCAGTGAAAATGGTCCAAATGCGTTGTCACCGCACGGCTAATCATCTGTCGGTTCTCGATCATGTTGGAATAGGATCTATTGATCCTTTTGCATCTGTCACTACGCCCAACAGTCGCGAGTTTGAAGCTCGTCACAGTCATCCCTTCTCAGATCCTACTCGGAATACTACAGACAAGGTTTAGACTTTCCGGATCTCAGGAATGGCCGCCAATAATTCTAGCCTATACCACGAAGGTTCTAATCTTAGATTAGAAACCCAAGAGATACATATTCAAGCTTATTTGCATGTAGAACGGAAGTGGTTGTCAGGCACATGTTTATGGGTGAGAATGGTGATGAGTGTCATATAATCATCACATTCATCATGTTCTTGAGTGCGAATGAATATCTTGGAGAAGAAATAGGTTTGAGTTGAATAGAAAAACAATAGTACTTTGTATTAATTCATGAGGAACAGCAGAGCTCCACACCCTAATCTATGGTGTGTAGAAACTCCACCGTTGAAAATACATAAGAACAAAAAGGGTCTAGGCATGGCCGAATGGCCAGCCTCCCAAAGATGAACATACAAGTTCGAAAGATTATCTGATGAAAATACAATAGCAAAAGGTCCTATTTATAGAAAACTAGTAGCCTAGGGTTACAGAAATAAGCAATTAATGCAGAAATCTTCTTTCGGGCCCACTTGGTGGGTGCTTGGGCTGAGCATTGAAGCTTTCACATGTAGAGACTTTTCTTGGAGTTAAACGCCAGCTTTTGTGCCAGTTTGGGTGTTTAACTCCAGATTTTATGCCAGTTCTGGCGTTTTGACGCCAGAATTTTTTTGCTGACTTGGAATGCCGGTTTGGGCCATCAAATCTCGGGCAAAGTATGGACTATTATATATTTCTGGAAAGCCCAGGATGTCTACTTTCCAACGCAATTGAGATCGCACCAATTGGGCTTCTGTAGCTCCAGAAAATCCACTTCGAGTGCAGGGAGGTCAGAATCCAACAACATCTACAGTCCTTTTTCAACCTCTGAATAAGATTTTTGCTCAGGTCCCTCAATTTCAGCCAGAAAATACCTGAAAT
>NC_029789.2:97466738-97557992 GCF_000816755.2 Arachis ipaensis | reverse complement strand
AATACCTGAAATACCTGAAATCACAGAAAAATACACAAACTCATAGTAAAGTCCAGAAATGTGATTTTTATTTAAAAACTAATAAAAATATAATAAAAACTAACTAAAACATACTAAAAACTACTAAAAACAATGCCAAAAAGCATATAAATTATCCACTCATCACATGCCTTTGGTAAGCAATGAAGACAAGATTGAATTGGAACAAAGCTACCCAGAGGAAGAGGTTGAAGTTGAAGAATCTTGCTTAGAGGTGGAGGTAATCAAGGAAGAACACAAGGGAGTTGAGCTTGCAAAGACATTGGAAGCACCTCTCCCCAAGCCATCACCATCCATTCTTACATTCAGGTGGGTAAATCTTTCGTCTCTAAGCTTAATTAGCTCACTTGAATATGGTTTGCTTGAGACGGATGGAAAACTTAGAGATCTTTGTGGCTTTAAGAGCAAAAGGGAGATGGTTAGTGGTTGGTATTGTAAATCAAAGTCCATGATAGTTACATGTTCAAAGCTTAATAGCAAAGGTTGGTGTAGAGTTAGATTGCTTGGGTCTAGAAGGATGTTTGGTCGCTTAATTGAGAATTCATCTTGCTTAGCACCCGGATGGACTAATGAGAATCAACTTAAGGACGGGTGTCAAAACAAAGTGTGGGATCCCAGATCGCACAAGGAGAATCAATTTTGGGAGCTCATGGTTTGTGAAGAACTCCATCAAAGCTTGAAGCTATCGATTTTGAAGAATGGAGCTTATTGGAGACTCAAGCATTGGTGGATGTTCAATGATGGATTCAAGCACAAGCTACCATGATGAGGAGCTCCCCATAAGTCCAACTTAAGGACAATAAATAAAAGTGCTAGGTGGGAGACACCCCACCATGGTAACATCTTTTCATTTTTCTCTTTTGTAAATATTGGTAAGAATAGGTTTGATTTCATGTTTTGATTGGTTTGTTGAGTTTAGTTAGTAGTTTAGTATGTTAAATAAGGTTTTATGGTGTTTTGGTAGTTGTTTGGAGGTTTGGAATGCTTGGTTTGGTGCAAGAACTTGGAAAAATTTTGAAAAACAGAGCATTGATGAGGGAAAATCGATTCCACACAAACTCACCGGCAAGTATACCGGGTCGCATCAAGTAGTAAAAACTCACGTGAGTGAGGTCGATTCCACGAGGATTGATGGATCAAGCAACTTTAGTATGGTGATTAGTCTAGTCAAGCTAACAGTGGTGAATAGAGTGAAATTGAACTAACAGGATGTAGATTGCAGTGAATTTAAAGTGCAGAATGTAAATCAGCAGAAACTTAAATGGCAAGAAACGTAAATACAGAAAGGAAGACTCATCAGGGATTGGAGATATCATAATCCACAATGAATCAAATGGGTCTCAACTTCCTTCTCAATCATATGAATAGATCTATGGCAGATTGAAATTGATTGGATCCCAATTCTTTGGCAATCCAATCTCTCTAATCACAATCAATATTGCCAATTCCTTGATCTAATTGTCTTAAGAAGAGGTTAAGCATGTTCTCTCATCCATAAGCCACACAAATCCTCAAGATCTCAATTCCTCACGAATAGTGTTGATCAAGAGGTTTGTGAAGGATAGAGCCTCAGTTCTAATGCTCATGATTCCCCTTCTGAGGCTCACACAAGCATGCCCTAGAATTAGGTTAGATGTAGATTAGAATTTCTTAGAACTAGGTTTAATTCATGCTTTGATTTACTTTTCCTTTACAAATTCTTGTTCCTTTACCTTTGCTTCTCTAGTTTAGTATTTTATTCCTTGTATTTGTTTACTTTGTTGTTGATGCACTCTTGTTCCTTTTATTTTCCTTTACTGCAATTCATGTTTGGTTTCTTTTATTGTTGATTTGAGTTGTTGTTGTTAATTCCTTACAATTGGAAGTTGTAGATTTATATTTTTTGCAATCTTATTTTACTTTCCTTTTGTGCCTTCCAAGTGTTTGATTAAATGCTTGGAAGGATGTTAGAGTTGATTTTTGTGTTCTTGGCTTGAGATGGTAACTTAGGTGAAATTGAGTTGCTAATGTCCAAGTCTTGATAATTGGTGTCCATTGACTCTAGCTTCCACTAAGTTAATTAGTGAGTGGCTAGGATATATGGATTAGGATTGGTGTAGCTCATTTGACATTCCTTCACTTGTTAGAGGATGATTTAATGAGATTGATCCTTAAAATTATCATGTTGTGGTTGGAACAAGGATAAAGATCCTTAACCATCAACCCTTGCCAAGACCTTTTTTACTATTTAAGTTTCATTTACTTTCTTGCAATTTATCTTTCATGTCCCTTATTCAAAACCCCAAAATATGCATCCCATAACCAATAACAAGAACACTTTCTTGCAATTCCTTTGAGAGACGACCCGAGGTTTAAATACTTCGGTTTATATTTTTATTGGGGTTTGTACTTGTGACAAACAAATTTTTAATTGAGGAATTGTTTGTTGGTTTAGAACTATACTTGCAACGAGATTTTATTTGTGAAATTCTTTACCTACACACAATTTTTCCATTCATCAATGCACTGTAGAAGTGCATTCAAAGAAACCTCAATTGTCTTTGCGGTTTCCTTTGGTTCTGGGCTAGAGGGTTCTTGAGTGGGATTCAGGCACTCAAACGGTGTGCTATGACTGGCGTTCAACGCCAACTCTGTCAGCTTATTGGGCGTTGAACACCCTTGCTGTCCACCCTGACTGGCGTTAAACGCCAGTCCCTCTAGCATTCTGGGCGTTGAATGCCCAGCAGGGATGTCCTTGCTGGCATTCAACGCCAGCTTCCCTGGGCTAGTGCGCGTTGAACACCCAGTGTAGGCTTCTTCACTGGCACTCCTATTCTCCTCCAATTTGGCCTCAACCTCCATGGTTATGGCCTTGTACTCTTCTCTAGGATTAACCTCAGTATTATTGGGAACAGTGTCAGGAGGGATCTCAGGGATCCTCTTGCTGAGTTGACCAACTTGCACCTCCAAGTTTCTAATGGAGGACCTTGTTTTATTAATGAAACTATGGGTGGTCTTAGTGAGACTGGAGACTAGAATGGCTAAGTCAGAAAGGCTCTGCTTAGAAGTCTCTATATTCCCTTGAGAAGATGGGAATGATGGTTTGTTATGGAACGTATTCTGGTTTCTACCACCTTGGTTGTTATTGAATCCTTGTCGAGGTTTCTGTTGATCCTTCTATGAGAGGTTAGGATGATTCCTCCATGAAAGGTTGTAAGTGTTTCCATAGGCTTCTCCCATGTAATTCACTTCCTCCATGGTGGGTTGATCAGGGTCATAAACTTTTTCTTCAAGAGAAGCTTCCTGATTACTGCTAGGTGCAGTTTGCATCCCAATGAGATGTTGAGAGATCATGTTGACCAGTTGGGTCAGGATCATATTCTGAGCCAGAATGACATTCAGAGTCTCAACTTCAAGAACTCCTTTCTTCTGAGAGATTCCATGATTTATAGGATTCCTCCTATAGGTGTACATGAATTGGTTGTTTGCAACCATCTCAATGAGCTCTCTTGCTTCTGCAGGCGTCTTCTTCAAGTGGAGAGAGCCACCTGCAGAGCTATCCAAGGAAATCTTGGATATCTCAGACAATCCATCATAGAACATGCCTATAAGGGACCATTCTGAGAGTATGTCAGGAGGACATCTCCTTATCAGTTGCTTGTATCTTTCCCAAGCTTCATAGAGGGATTCACCTCCTCATTGTCTGAAGGTTTGAACTTTCACTCTAATCTTGCTCATCCTTTGAGGAGGAAATAACTTAGCTAGAAAAACATTTACAAGCTTTTTCCAAGAGTCAACATTCTCTCTAGGCTGGGCATCCAGCCGGAACTTAGCTCTGTCTCTTAAAGCAAAGGGAAAAAGCATCAGCTTATAGACTTCAGGATCTACTCCATTAGTCTTTACAGTATCACAGATCTATAAGAATTCTGCTACGAACTGATGTGGATCTTCCAATGAAAGTCCATAGAATTTGCAGTTCTGCTGCAGAAGAGAGACTAACTGAGGCTAAAGCTCAAAATTGTTAGCTCCAATGGCAGGTACAGCAATGCTTCTGCCATAAAAGTCAGAGGTAGGCTTGGTGAAGTCACCAAGGACCTTTCTAGGCTCCTCTTGTGGTTTGGCCATGTCCTCTGTTTCTTGTTCAAAACTTTCTAAAAGGTCTCTTCCGGAGTGTTGTGCTTTAGCTAGTTGTAAACGCCTCCTTAGAGTCTTCTCGGGTTCAGGATCAAGAGTCAAGAGGGGTTTTTTATCCCTGTTCCTGGTCATAAACAAGATGAAAAGAAAAAGAAGAAGAGACCACGCCAATAGGCAAGAAGCTCCTTCTTAAAGTTAGAAGTAGAGAAAGAAGAAGAAGATAAATAATTAAAATAAAAATAAAAATAAAAATAAATAAAATACGTAAAGAAAAAATACCTTGAAAATAGTAGATAAGAGTTAATAAAAGAAAAAAAATCACAAGAAATCTTTCTGTGCTAATTGGCAAGAAGCTTCAAGTGAGATGTGAAAAAGAAAGGAAAGAAGATAAAGAAGTTGAGGTAGACCAAGAGAAGAAATAGGGATAGGAGAGTTTTGAATGAATAGAGATGAGAAGAGAAGAGGTATAAATAGAAAAAGTAAATAAGAATTAAAATATTTTTTATTTTTATTTATTTAATTAATTAAATTTTCAAAAATATGGTTAATAATTTAAAAATATTTTAAAATTGGTTAGTGAATTTTTGAAAATAGAAGAGAGAGAAGAGAGAGAAATTTTCGAAAATTTAAGAGAGAAGAGAGATAGTTAGGTAGTTTTGAAAAAGAAAAGAGAGAAAAGGAAAGAGATATTTTCGAAAATTTGAGAGGAAAAAGTTAGTTGGGAGGTTTTGAAAAAGATGAGAGAGAAGAAAAGATATTATTTAAGAAAAGATAAAAACAAAAATAAAAATAAAAGATAAGATGAGAAAAGATTTGAATTTTAAAAATGAGATAAAAGATAAGATAAGAAAAGAATTTTGAAATTAAAATTTGAATTTAGAAAAAGATAAGATATGAAATTAAAAAGATTTGAAATTGATTTTAAAAAGATAAGATTTTGAAATTTGATTTTGAAAAAGATATGATTTAAAAATTAGAAGTTAGAAAAGATAAGATAAGAAACAAAAAGATAAGATTAGAAAATTGATTTTGAAAAAGATTTAATTTTTTTAAATTTGAAATTTAAAAAAGATAAGATGAAATTTTAATTTTTGAAAAAGATATGATAAGATTTTGAAAAAGATAAGATTTTTGAAAAAGATATGATATTTAATTTTTAAAAAATTTGATTTTTCAAAACTTGACAACTAAGATATGATAAGATAAAAATTTTGAAAATCAAAATCTGAATTTTATTTGAAAATTTCGAAAATAATGCAAAAAGATAAGAAAAGATATTATTTTTTTATTTTTGAATTTATTGATGAAAGAGAAAAATACAAAAAAGACACAAGACTTAAAATTTTTAGATCTAGCACCCCTTTATTTTTGAAAATTTGGAGGAAAACACCAAAGGACACCAAACTTAAAAATTTTAAGGTCAAGACACATACAAGACTCAACAACACTTTGAAGATGAACAAGAACACGAAGAACAAAATTTAAAGACTCAGAACACAAGAACACAAAAGAACACCAAACTTAAAATTTTTAGAAAACCAAAAGCAAATTTTCGAAAAACATAAAGAAAAACACAAGAAAACACCAAAATTAAAGACTTAACACAAGATTAACCCAAAGAAAAATACTTTTGAAATTTTTTTGAATATAGGACTCAAAGAGAATGCAGGACTCAAAGAGAATGCAAGACTCAACAAGAACATTAACACTGTGACTCAAAGAAAACAATTCAGAGGATGCCAAAAATAAACTATATGAAAAAGGTCTTGAAAGAGTTAAAAAAATTTTTTTTTTGTAATTGAAGAGCATGAACATGCAGGACTCAAACCAAGAACAAGAATTAAACAAAGAAAAGAAAAATACTTTTGAAAAATTTTTTAGAATTTTTCGAAAAAATTGAAGAAGAGGTAAACAAAAATTAAAGACTCAATTAAAATAATGTAAAATAAACTTAATTGATCTAAGGAGTAAGACAATCTGGCAGTTTGTCCAAACTCAACAATTCCCGACAATGGTGCCAAAAACTTAGTGCACGAATCCCCACACCTTCGTACAGTTGTACCAGCAAGTGCACTGGGTCGTCCAAGTAATACCTGAACGGCTCTGGGTCGATCCCATGAGGATTGTGGTTTGAAGCAAGCTATGGTTATCTTGCAGGTCTTAGTCAGGCAGATCAGAAGGTTGATGGATTAGAGGAAACTATTCATAATTTGTATTTGTAAATAAATTCAGTTGGATTGAGACAAGGGCAATCAGTAATAGGAATATGGTTGAGGATTGGAGTTGCTTTGTCTTTCTGAATTAACTCTGGTACTACTGCTCTCCTTGCTTGTGAGTGATTTCTTCAATGGCAGGCCGTATGTGATTGACACTAGTTTGAGCAGCTGCCAATAGTCCTCCAGATCTAAACCCCAGGTTTACTGCGGATCCATCTCTACTTGAGGGTGAAGCACGTACAGTCCATTCTCCTTCATGATCCTACTCAAAATGCCACAGACAAGGCCGGATCTTCCGGATCAGAGAATGCTGCATCTTTAGTTCTAGCCTCTACCACAGAGACCCTAATCTCCCCAGAAATTGGCTGAACTGATGTCTCGAGAAGTCCCCAAAGAAATCGTGGATTAGCCGTCTGAGAAATGTATATTCAAGCTGGTGGTTCATCATTGTCCGATGAAAGACGCACTCTGAACCCATGTAGAATGTGATAACGTTATGCCAGTTCAACGCATTCGCATTGATGAAGAACGAATATACATCTTAGAATTAATCAAACACGGATCGAAGAGAAATAGTAATACTTTTATTAATTCATAGGACTCAGCAGGACTCCTCCCCTCAACCTAGGAGGTTTAGAAACTCATAATAAAGTGAAAACAATGGAAAAAACATGTATGGTGTATGATCTGTGTGGTTGATGTAAAATACACTTTAAATACTAAACAGATGACTATGAATGGTAAAATAGTCTATTTAGTGCTAAAATCCACTTTAGAGGCCCACTTGGTGAGTGTTTGGGATGAGCTTTGATGAGATCCACGTGCCGTGAGGCTCCTAGGGTGTGGAACACCAGCTAGGGGGTCCTCTCTGGGCCTTTGGACGTTGGGTACTGTTCTTTGGGCACTGAACGCCTGGAAGGGGGTAGGAAGCTGGCGTTGGACGCCATTTTTTGGGCCTTCTAATCCGAGGCAAGGTATGAACTATTATATATTACTGAAAAGCTCTAGAAGTCAAATTTCCATAGCCATTAAGAGCGCTCTAGTTGGGCTTCTGTAGTTCCAGAAAAGCCCTTCCTAATGCAAGCAGGTCAGATCTGGACAGCATCTGCAGTGCTTTCTCTGTCTCTGAATCAGACTTCTGCTCCAACTCCTCAATTTAAGCCAGAAAATACCTAAAATTGCCCAAAAATACAAAAACTCATAGTAGAATCCAAAAATGTGAATTTAACATTAAAACCTATAAAAACTTAATAAAAACTAAATAAAAACTACTAAAAACTATATGAAAATGATGTTAAAAAGCGTATAAAATATCCGCTCATCATCCTCCCCTGTCTTAGTGTTTCAAGCGAAAATTCATTCATGAAATTTCATTTTATGGCTTCATCCTCAAGTTATTTCTTCTTTTCTTAATCATATTTGCTTTTGACACTTAAAAGTTTTCTTAAAATTCTTTTATTTTGAACAACGTTTAGTACAAGCTCACACTTTGAGGACAAGTAACTTTATTTATTGAATTTGAAAAACAAAAAATAAAACAGAACACACAAAGCATGCACAATAAAAGAGATCACTCATACAAGAATTATTATTGAAACACACAAAGCATAATACGAAAGACACACATAAGAAACTTCACCACCTTTGAATTCTTCATCAGTCATCCTCATTGTTGTCCTTAGTATTCCTAGGTTACCATATATTTGGTACTTCTGTGTTAGGGGTAAAGGTCCTTAAGTCCCCAAATTTATGCCCTTCCATTCACTTTTGCACCCTTTCTTCATGAATGAGTTGGAACTTTCTCATCTCATGTACAAGCTTCTTTGCTATATTTGGGTATGGTGGTAATGTTGGTTGCACCTGTTGAAGTCTTGCATATAGGTAGCCTAGTTTTGCTTGAGCATTTAACTCACCTTCCACTTGATTGTCATGCCTGCAATCTTCTAAATACTTAAACTTCATGAACTCTTTGTGCTGTTGATTTTAACAATCAAGCAATGG
Source organism: Arachis ipaensis (assembly GCF_000816755.2). Lineage (NCBI taxonomy): Eukaryota > Viridiplantae > Streptophyta > Magnoliopsida > Fabales > Fabaceae > Arachis > Arachis ipaensis. The sequence continues at coordinate 97,549,623 of NC_029789.2, read as the reverse complement.
TTGGCTTTTAACTTGTTGGTTCCTTTGATATTGAAGTTTTTGTTCTTGGAATTGGAGCTATTGCTGGGAATTATCTTGCAAAGTTTTTAAATTTGTTCCCAATTATATTGATTCATGTCTTGGGCTTGCTGAGGATATGAGAATTGGCTTGTTCTTTCTTGAGCTAGAGGTGGAGGTGGAGGTAGTTGTAGTGTCTCTTGCTCTTCTTCTTGGTCTTTCTCTTGCTGAAAATGAGGAATTTGTGGTTCTCCTTTTACAAACTCCATGGTTCTCCTAGTAATTTGTCCCTCAAATGGAACATGAACATTGATGCTAGGGCATCTTGGCTAGTTTTACAAGCCATTTTAGTTAGTTTATAGCTTAGTTTCATGCATTTCTTAGGTAATAAGCAAGTATTTGCTCTCAATATTCTTGCATACACGCATGCAGCAAAGGTGAAGTGAATTCATGAGAACAAGAGAGCATCTTATGCATAAATTGGTACATTTAATCAAGTAGTTTTTATGGCCTTTAAAGAAGGTTTTGCATGGTTATGAACTTTAAACTTTGATGCACCTTCTTTGGTTTGTGACACGGGAAGCTGAGGCAGAGACATTAAGCCCTGGAGAAGCAAGAATGCAAGCTCATTCAAGGAGAAAATAGCACCTAAACTGGAGCTCTCCACTGGCGCTCTCCAGCAAGGTTGTAGGAGAGCGCTAGCCTCAACACTTAGTCTCAGCAAAGTGGCGCTCTTTACTAGCGGTCTCCAGTAAGAGTGCCAGCACCAAATGGACTCAGCAACTGTTCCGAGTGTTACCTGAAACGGAAGGTCGATCTCGGATGAGATCTGCTGTGGTGATCAGCGTTGATGTGTCTGACTTATGGGTGGTGGCCAGAGCCGCCGTGTTCGACTTGTTGGACTTGTTGATGATGCTGATCGTTCGTCACCGGAGGGTGGTGGTACCTGCAAGGGACTCCGATGCTTAAGTTAGCAAGGGTATTAAGCAGGTTTTTATTAGAATCAGAGTATGAGTTATAACTGGGTGCTCTAGTATATTTATAATAGTGTGGAGTGACCTTTCTGAAGATAAGATAGTTATCTTATCTTATCTTATCTTTGAGTAAAGTCATCTTATCTTCAAGGGAACCGCCTTTATCTCTCTAGGCTTGGGCTGCCTTTGGATTTGGGTCGTATTCCTCTGTTTGGGTCCTTTTTGGGCTTCTCCATGATGGTTTGGCCGAACTCTTTGAGAAGAGGTCAGGTAATCCTAACCTGAAGAGGTCGGTCGACTTGTCGTTGATCAGCCCAGGTCGTACAGCTCGACCCAGGGTATGAACAGTGTAACGACCCAATTTTTTGTACGCCTAGGACATACCAGAAACTGAGTGCAACCAATTTGTCATCCTAATTATTATCTATTATTTATTATATAAGCCTGATTTGTTGTTAGAAGCGTAGTTAGTTAGCGAGGTACTTTTTTTTTTGAAAATGTTTGAATTAATAAACAGAATCATTTATAATCAATTCACAAATAATAATAGATAAAACAATTATAAACAACCACACATAAATACATCACAAGTAGTTGACAACATTCGGTGATTCAGCCTTTATTAAAGTATAGACTGTTAGCTAGAACACCCCTAGATATAGCTAGATAATAACTATATACATATATATACATACAACATCCCAGGTCCTGACCTATTCAAGAAGTCCCTAAGCTGGCACCTGGACTAGCCTAGACTCTATACTCACCTAGTCCCTCTAAACTACTAAACTGAGGGAAAGTACGTTCTAAGTCTTCACAACTCAAGTCAGGTGGAATGTCACCGAAAGGTAGAACATCATCTGCTACTCCTCTGCACGATCAAACATTGTCATAGGACGTCTCTCTGGTACCTCATCAAGTAGCCACACAACAGGAGTCTCGTACACAGGATTTAAGTTAAAGTTCACGTACAAACGGGGTGCAGACATTGGCTGGTCTCATAGTATATACATATAAACAGAGAACGGGATTCACCCTAGACTCAGAAGACTACCTAGAGCGGAATCCTTTTCGTAAATGGTCGTCAGCGAACTACGGAAAGGAACTCTTGCTTCCATCTGAAGGGGGAAGGGAGAGAGAAGGGGTAAGAACTGGGGAGTTCTTAGGAGGGCCGGGGTTATTAGTTAAGTTCATTAATTTGTGTCGCTTAGCAGATATATAGCAGAATATAGAGATGTAGTAAATAGAAGAGAGATGAATAGAGAAAATAGAGTAAACTGAAAACAGATCACAAACAGAAGAATGTAAGAAAGTAAAACACAAACACAGAGAAGAGAATAAAAACAAGGAAAACATACATTCATACAACAATCATAACAGAGGAAATGCACAACCAAGTATGATGCATGTCTGTCCTATGCAGGCCATGAGCTCACGTGTCGGTTTACATCCTGCATCCCGACATTACCTAGGAACCAGTCCTAGATATGGCTTTATCTCTGTAGGTGAACTTCGGCCTACAGAAATAGCACTCCCATAAGTGAACTTCGGCTTACAGGAATAGTCTAAACACAACAGAACAACTTTCTGTAGGTGAACTTTGGCCTACAGAAATGGCACCTCTGTAAGTGAACTTTGGCTTACAGAAATAGTGCCCCTGTAAGTGAACTTCGGCTTACAGGTATCACAACTCTCTATAGGTGAACTTGGGCCTACAGGACCTCTAGGGCCAATGGGAAAAGCAGCAGATGAAGATACAACAGAACATCATGCCACAAGGCTTAACTCTTTATTCTTATACTTTTCTCCTATATTCTCTTTGTTATATTACTCTTTTGTGATTGTCTCCTTACTCTGCTCTGATTACTCTGTTCTCTGTATCTCTCTACTCTATTCTGATTTTTCTGTTTAACGTATGTATTTAAAGCTTATGTAAATTTCGGTATGAATAATTAGTTTGTCCCAAGTATAGGTTCATTAAGTCTATACTGAAATAGTTTAACTTTTCATATAATACCTAACCCTAGTCGCAACTCAAGGACTAACTATGTTGCCCTAGTTTGTTCGCTAATCTCTGTCTGTTTTTCTGTCATTAAAACTTTACAGACTTTTTCTTCAATTTTTATGTTTTCTTTAACTTTTTATCTTTCCTTTATCTTTGCCTCACTAATATGTTTTTACCACTCCCTAAGTGTTTTATGAAGGTAATTATGAGATTCTGCGGTTAAAGTTGTGTTTCTAAAGCTTTTACAGAAAACTGCCTTTTTTGCATTATTTTATTATTTTTATTAAAATATTATTTTCAATTAAATATTATTATTTATTATTTTATTAATATATTTTTGAAAATTACCCCACTTTAACTTTTAACCTTTAAAAATTCACTTTTTACCACACGTAACTTTTAATATTTCTACTTTAACCACCCTAACTTTCAGAAATTACAAAATAACCCCTTAAACACCAAAATATTTACTTCCTTGCCCTTTCTAAGATATAAAAGGTGTTCAATGTTCTTCACCATACTCAAAGTGTTCTTCGTGTTCTTCGTATATTCTTCAGATTCTTTCTCTGTTTTTACCCGTTTTTCAGTCTTTTCAACAACCGATTTTTACCGAAATTCAAAATAAATTAGTAGCCACTAAAACTCCATCTTTTCTACATGATTTCAACACAAATTGAACCTCAATTTAAGCCTAGGGTTTCATTTTTCCAGCTGCTCCAAGAACATGAACTTTAAAGCTTGAATTTCATCAAATTTCATCAAAATTTCACCAAATTTTCACCAAGAATCAATCATATATGCAACCAATTTTTAGCACAGCCAAATCACACAACATTCACACAACACAAACACAGATAATCAAGATTAATTTCGTTACACCCTACCTGGTTTTGCTGCTCCTAATTCGGTTAGACTTTCAGGTGGTCCTTAAGCACTTTTTCCTCCTAAAACACATCAAGAACAACTTTAAATCCAAAAACCCTCAACTAACCAAATCTCCCTAATCACATTAGGAAGTGATTTCTAACCTTAGACTTTCTGGAAAGTCACGTTTCTTGGCCCTCAACTCAAGTTAAGCATGATTCCTAAGGAAGAACATCAAGAAAACACATGTTTAAGCATGTTTCCTTGAAAACCGAATTGAAAGGGGAAAGGAACAGCCATCTCACGTTATTTCCAGCCTTGATAAGTTACATGGATATGTAGAGGAAGAAGAGAGGATCATTTTAGTGAAATCAGAGTTTTGATTTGAGTTTCAGTTCAGCAGAAATCAAGTTTTGAAGATTAAAGTGTCATGAAAGTTTCTCTCTTTTCTCTCTTGTTATTTTCGGCCAAAATGATGAAATGAGACAGCCTTGGAGTGTCTTGGAGGTGTAGGGTGAGTTGTGATTGGTTGGCTTGGAGATGGGTTAAAATAATATTAAAATATCTCAGGTGTATAACTACTGAAACCAGATGTATCGGAACACTTGTAAAAACATCTCTAAAAATTGTTTTCTAAGCTACTAGCATAAATGGCACTAGTAACATATTTATTATGAGAATAAAACATGTGTAATGAGGCCTTAGCATTGCTAAAGTCATCAGAGAGTGCTGATGCTAAGCTGCACCAGTAAACTGTGAACCCGGTTAAATTGATTTCCTGTTTTTAACTAAAACAGACCAAGTAACCTTATAATATCATTCAAGAAGCTTCTAATACTATTATAATGATAATACTATCCTATTATCTCTCTTCTATCATGAGTCGAGTCCGGTTCGTCAATCTGAGACTATTTACGAAAACTACAATCAGAACTCCTAACCGATACGGTTCAAAAACTAGGTTCTTCGCGATTGTGTTATCGGGCCTGTCTCAACTAAGGTCCTGAGTTAAAGATAATATAATGACAATAAAGATTGAGATGCTTGATGATACAGAAGAGGTATTCCCTTTACTGATCTTTCAGAGAAATCCATGTCTTCAGAAAAGATCTCGCGTACTCGAAAATTAAGGTTGTTACATTCTACCCTCCTAAAAGAAAATTTTTCCCTCAAAATTTCAGCCGCGTGCAAGAAATCCATCTTTAAGCGGTATATTTCCTTCAATCCATCCTGACAAAGAAATCGGTCCATTCCTTACAGCATCCAAATCTCACACAGCCATAGCCATGAAGATCATAAAAGCTATGAAAATAGCTGTGGCTCACGTCGATTCGTCGTTCGGAGCTCGATTAAACTATGCCTATTCGCAGTCATTAAGGTCCTATCCGCACCAAATAATCAACATTAAGGTGATCAGTCTTAATATCTCAAGTTAAGCATGAACATTCCCAAAATGAGCACTCATAGACATTCATGCCAGATGTATCTTAAAGATACCCTAACAGCATGAGACACACAAGCAGAGTATACAATGAAGCATAGTCAGTCCACTCCCCAGGCTCTACTGGGAACGAACTGCTCTGATACCAAATTGTAACGACCCAATTTTTAGTACGCCTAGGACATACCAGAAACTGAGTGCTACCAATTTGTCATCCTAATTATTATTTATTATTTATTATATGAGCCTGATTCGTTGTTAGAAGCGTAGTTAGTTAGCGAGGTACTTTTTTCTTTTTGAAAACGTTTGAATTAATAAACAGAATCATTTATAATCAATTCACAAATAATAACAGATAAAACAATTATAAACAACCACACATAAATACATCACAAGTAGTTGACAACATTCGATGATTCACCCTTTATTAGAGTATAGACTGTTAGCTAGAACACCCCTAGATATAGCTAGATAATAACTATATACATATATATACATACAACATCCCAGGTCCTGACCTATTCAAGAAGTCCCTAAGCTGGCACCTAGGCTAGCCTAGACTCTATACTCACCTAGTCCCTCTAAACTACTAAACTGAGGGAAAGTACGTTCTAAGTCTTCACAACTCAAGTCAGGTGGAACGTCACCAAAAGGTAGAACATCATCTGCTACTCCTCTACACGATCAGACATTGTCATAGGACGTCTCTCTGGTACCTCATCAAGTAGCCACACAACAGGAGTCTTGTACACAGGATTTAAGTTAAAGTTCACGTACAAACGGGGTGCAGACATTGGCTGGTCTCACAGTATATACATATAAACAGAGAACGGGATTCACCTTAGACTCAGAAGACTACCTAGAGCGGAATCCTTTTCACAAACGGTCGTCAGCAAACTACGGAAAGGAACTCTTGCTTCCATCTAAAGGGGGAAGGGAGAGAGAAGGGGCAAGAACTGGGGAGTTCTTTGTAAGGCCGGGGTTATTAGTTAAGTTCATTAATTTGTGTCGCTTAGCAGATATATAGAAGAATATAGAGATGCAGTAAATAGAAGAGAGATGAATAGAGAAAATAGAGTAAACTGAAAACAGATCACAAACAGAAGAATGTAAGAAAGTAAAACACAAACACAGAGAAGAGAATACAAACAAGGAAAACATACATTCATACAACAATCATAACAGAGGAAATGCACAACCAAGTATGATGCATGTCTGTCCTATGCAGGCCATGAGCTCACGTGTCGGTTTACATCCTGCATCCCGACATTACCCAGGAACTAGTCCTAGATATGGCTTTATCCCTGTGGGTGAACTTTGGCCTACAGAAATAGCACTCCCGTAAGTGAACTTCGGCTTACAGGAATAGTCTAAACACAACAGAACAACTTTCTGTAGGTGAACTTCGGCCTCCAGAAATGGCACCTCTGTAAGTGAACTTCGGCTTACAGAAATAGTGCCCCTGTAAGTGAACTTCGGCTTACAAGTATCACAACTCTCTATAGGTGAACTTGGGCCTATAGGACCTCTAGGGCCAATGGGAAAAGCAGCAGATGAACATACAACAGAATATCATGCCACAAGGCTTAACTCTTTATTCTTATACTCTTCTCCTATATTCTCTTTGTTATATTACTCTTTTCTCATTGTCTCCTTACTCTGCTCTGATTACTCTGTTCTCTGTATCTCTCTACTCTGTTCTGATTTTTCTGTTTAACGTATGTATTTAAAGCTTATGTAAATTTCGGTATGAATAGTTAGTCTGTCCTAAGTATAGGTTCATTAAGTCTATACTGAAACAGTTTAACTTTTCATATAATACCTAACCCTAGTCGCAACTCAAGGACTAACTATGTTGCCCTAGTTTATTCGCTAGTCTCTGTCTGTTTTTCTGTCATTAAAACTTTACAGACTTTTTCTTCAATTTTTATCTTTTCTTTAACTTTTTATCTTTCCTTTATCTTTGCCTCACTAATATGTTTTTACCACTCCCTAAGTATTTTATGAAGGTAATTATGAGATTCTGCGCTTAAAGTTGTCTTTCTAAAACTTTTACAAAAAACTGCCTTTTCCGCATTATTTTATTATTTTTATTAAAATATTATTTTCAATTAAATATTATTATTTATTATTTTATTAATATATTTTTGAAAATTACCCCACTTTAACTTTTAACCTTTAAAAATTCACTTTTTACCACACGTAACTTTTAATATTTCTACTTTAACCACCCTAACTTTCAGAAATTACAAAATAACCCCTTAAACACCAAAATATTTACTTCCTTGCCCTTTCTAAGATATAAAAGGTGTTCTTCAATGTTCTTCACCACACTCAAAGTGTTCTTCGTGTTCTTCGTATATTCTTCAGATTCTTTCTCTGTTTTTACCCGTTTTTCAGTCTTTTCAGCAATCGATTTTTACCAAAATTCAAAATAAATTAGTAGCCACTAAAACCCCATATTTTCTACATGATTTCAACACAAATTGAACCTCAATCTAAGCCTAGGGTTTCATTTTTCCAGCTGCTCCAAGAACATGAACTTTAAAGCTTGAATTTCATCAAATTTCATCAAAATTTCACCAAATTTTCACCAAGAATCAATCATATATGCAACCAATTTTTAGAACAGCCAAATCACACAACATTCACACAACACAAACACAAATAATCAAGATTAATTTCGTTACACCCTACCTGGTTTTGCTGCTCCTAATTCGGTTAGACTTTCAGGTGGTCCTTAAGCACTTTTTCCTCCTAAAACACATCAAGAACAACTTTAAATCCAAAAGCCCTCAACTAACCAAATCTCCCTCAGGACGTTAGGAAGTGATTTATAACCTTATACTTACTAGAAAGTCACGTTTCTTGGCTCTCAAGTCAAGTTAAGCATGATTCCTAAGGAAGAACATCAAGAAAACACATGTTTAAGCATGTTTCCTTGAAAACCGAATTGAAAGGGGAAAGGAACAGCCATCTCACCTTATTTACAGCCTTGATAAGTTATATGGTTATGTAGAGGAAGAAGAGAGGATCATTTTGGTGAAATCAGAGTTTTGATTTGAGTTTCAGTTCAGCAGAAATCAAGCTTCGAAGATTAAAGTGTCATGAAAGTTTCTCTCTTTTTTCTCTTGTTTTTTTTGGCCAAAATGATGAAATGAGACAGCCTTGGAGTGTCCTGGGGGTGTAGGGTGAGTTGTAATTGGTTGGCTTGGAGATGGGTTAAAATAATATTAAAATATCTCAGGTGTATAACTACTGAAACCAGATGTATCGGAACACTTGTAAAAACATCTCTAAAAGTTATTTTCTGAGCTACTAGCATAAATGGCACTAGTAACATATTTATTATAAGAATAAAACATGTGTAATGAGGCCTTAGCATTGCTAAAGTCATCAGAGAGTGTTGATGCTAAGCTGCACCAGTAAACTGTGAACCCGGTTAAACTGATTTCCTGTTTTTAACTAAAACAAACCAAGTAACCTTATAATATCATTCAAGAAGCTTCTAATACTATTATAATGATAATATTATCCTATTATCTCTCTTCTATCATGAGTCGAGTCCGGTTCGTCAATCTGAGACTATTTACGAAAACTACAATCAGAACTCCTAACCGATACGGTTCAAAAACTAGGTTCTTCGCGATTGCGTTATCGGGCCTGTCTCAACTAAGGTCCTGAGTTAAAGATAATATAATGACAATGAGGATTGAGATGCTTGATGATACAGAAGAGGTGTTCCCTTTACTGATCTTTCGGAGAAATCCGTGTCTTCATAAAAGATCTCACGTACTCCAAAATTAGGGTTGTTACAAACAGTGCCCCTGCTCGAGTGTTGTCTTTCTTTTGAGGTCGAGTCCTTAGTTTTATGACTTCACTCCTTCTCTAGAGAAGCCGAGCTCGAGCATTTGTTGATCTATTTTTGTAGAGCTTTCCTCTGAATGCGGAACATTTTTCTTTACTCTTTTAATTTTGAAAACGTGCGTACCTTGCCTTGGGAACGTGCGAGGGTTTTAAATGCCTCATTAACTCCTTAATGTTCCGTTTTTCCCTCTTTTCATTTTGAATTGCAAAAAAAAAAAGACTTTTGCTTTATGTTTTCTCTCTTTGCTTCTTTGAAACTCTATTCTTTATCCTTCTGTTTTTCTGGCTCGCTTGGGATTCTTTGCTTTTACATTTTCGCGCTTCTCCCTGTGGCGCCATTAGTGATTGTTGGTGCTTTGTTCTTTTAAGGAGTGATTTTCGGCCTTATTGTTGCTTCAACTTCTCATTTTTCATCGTTTCCTCCCCTTTGCAGGTTGGTTTTCTTTCTACCTCTTTCTTTTACTTCTTTCACCGTTCTTCTTCGTGCTTGCATTGTTCTATTTTTTAGCAAAGTTTTGTTTTTACTTGAATTTACATTGGAAAGCTTGAACCTTTTTCTGCCTTTGTCGTGCATCTGATCGACTGTGTGCTCTGAGAGTTTCTTTGATGTATATGACTTTTTCGTGCTTCCTGCTAGTTAAGGTTTTGAATATTGGTATTATCTCTGATTGTATCTTCTTGATTTGCGCCTTTGATGATTTCTCCTTTAAAATGCCGAACCGCTTGATTCTGAGAAAGGTTGCGCCCTTGATGATTTCCCCTTTGCATGCTTTGATGTTTGATTATTTTGCTTTTGCTGATAGGCTGTAAAAGGTGATGACTTTGATAGATATAGGCTGTAAAAGGTGATGACTTTGATAGATTATTTTGTGTTTTTTCTTGTGGAATGTCGCTGTCAAAGGAGGGTTGTTTTCTTGTTTGAGGGATGTCGGGACGTAGGTCGCATTCTTTTCAACCCTTACTCTGTTGTTACCTCCAAAGGGTGCCCCTGGACCTTGGTGTGAGTCTTGGGCTCTCATTTTGCTGTTTGTATGCTTTAGCCCAAGTTGTATCCATATCTGTCCAAGATGTTTTGGTTAGTAATGCATTTTCTTTTTCTTACTGTAGGACTAGTTGACCCATGTCGTCTCGCAAAAATATTGTCGAGACCTCTTCCAAAGTCCCTGAGGGCATGTCGGACTGGCTGGACTCCCTCGTGTTGATGTGTGTTTGATGGGTAGAAATCAGATTCCACACAAAACTAACCGGCAAGTATACCGGGTCGCATCAAGTAGTAAAACTCACTTAGAGTCAGGTCGATCCCACAGGTATTGATGGATCAAGCAACTTTAGTGAGTGATTAGTTTAGTCAAGCTAACATTGGTGAATTAAGTGAAATATAAACAACAGAAAGGAAGTTTCTAGGAATTTAAAAATGCAGAAAGTAAATTGTAATGAAAGTAAAGAGTATAATGTAAATTAGATAAAGCTTAAAAGACAAGGAAAGGAAAATTGCAACAGATCTCACTTGCAGGAAGTAAATTGACAGAACCTTAAAGAACAAGAAATATAAATTGCATCAAATGTAAATCAGCAGAATATAGATTGGACGAATGCTTAGAGAGCAAGAAAGATAAATTGCAGCAAAATATAAAGGGGCTGGGTGCTGGAAAATTAAATGGAAGCAGTAAATTAGAGCTCAGAACAATTGACAGAATTTTAAACTTGCAGGAAGAGTAAATTAAATTGAATCAAGAACAGAAATGTAAAAATTACAGAGAAGTAGAAGTGCAGAAGAGTAAATTAGCAAGAAGATTTAGATCAATTCTAAAATCTTCAAAGAGAAATTAACAATTTCACTGAAATAGCAAAAACAGAAAGAAAGCCAAGAGCTCAATTGCTCTCTCGATCAAAACAGAAATAAAATTGCAGAGGAAGGAAAATGATACAGAAAGGAAAGAAAACCCAGATCTGGTTTGTAATTCTCAAGTTTAAAAAGGAAAAATTAAATAAAGAGCTCTCTACTCCTACTCCTATTGCTCTCTAGTAGAGCCAGCGTACCTAATGAAATGGACATGATGCCTTTATATAGGCTTTACAAAAATTGAAATTGAAATTAAAAACAAATTACAATTTAAATAAAATTTCCATTCTAACTATCTCTTGTGCCTTTGAGTGATGATATGGGCTTTTCTTGCTTTGGATTTAAATGAGAGTGGATCCGGATGCATTTGGTGACTTGGGTCAAGTGGCATGGATCAGGAGTGGCTTTGGTTCAAGTGGCATGGGTTAGAGTTGCTTTGGTTCAAGTGGCATGGGTTGGAGGCATGTGTGGCTTTCCTTGTCTACATTGCTCCTTGCCTAGCGTTCACTAATTGAGCACTGCACTCAAATTGTGAGTACTACCTTTGGCTTGCTTGGTTGGGTGCCTTGTTTCCTTGGATTAGAGGCACGAGAAGGAAAGGGAACGATATGCTTGAAATTTTGAGCGCCCCTTCCTTGGCCCTTGCTTGGTGCGTGCTGGGCCTTCCTTGGTTCGAAAAGAGCACGAGAAAGTGAGGGAAATAGAGCGCTATGCTTGAGTTTTTGAGCGCTACTCTTCATTTGCTTGGTTCCCCTCTTCGAGCCTTGGTGAGAGCACTTGCTTGGTTAGTTTTTGGACCTTAAAGATGCCTATCACTTGTACTTCAATTTCATGCCAAATATAGATTATTATATATCGTTGGAAAGCTTTCCATGTCAGCTTTCCAACGCAACTAAAATCGCTTCAATTGGACATCTGTAGCTCAAGTTATGGCCCTTTGAAGGAGGCATGGTCATGCTGTCACAAGGCTTAAAGAAAAGCCCGAAAAAGTGAAAAAATTTGAGCGTAGTGCTCCCTTTAATGAGCGCTAGCTGACAAACTAAATTCTCGCACGGTCTAGAATTTTCACAATTAAGTTCTCGTTGCAAGTATAGCTTCTAGACCAACAAGAAATCCTTTCGTATAAAAACTTGTTTGTCACTTAAGCAAACCCAATAAAATTTATAACCGAAGTATTTAAACCTCGGGTCGTCTCTCAAGGAATTGTAGGGTAGTATGAATTATTATTGGTTATGGAAAAAGGTATGTTTTTGGGTTTTTGAAATAAGGAACAAGAAAATAAATTGGCAAGGAAGTAAATTAATAACTAGAAAAACTCTTGGCTGAGAACTGGAAATCCCATCCTAGTTATCCTTATCAGGTGTGATGAGAATTGTTATTGCTCCCACTTAGTTAACCCTTACTAAATAAAGGAAAGTCAAGTGGACTAATCAATTTGATTCCTCAAGTCCTAGTCAACTCCTATGGAACGACTAGCTTTAGAGGGATCCACATCAATCAGCAATTTCCAATTTTCAATCAACAGCTGAGTTTGACAACTCAAGTGTCACCAATTACTCAAACAAAGCCAAAAGGGGAAATCCAAATTATTTATATTATGAATAGAAGAAAGCAATCATAAATCTGAAATACCTCGAATTGTATTAAATAGGAAATCAAATTAAACAGAGGAATCCATAAACCAAATTGGGAAAATAAACAAACTAAAGTAATAGAGTAATTGAAAGTAGAAGAGAAATTAAATTAAAGGAATATTGAACCTGGAATTGAGAAAACGAAGAAATCCTAACCTTAAAACCTAAGAGAGAGGAGAGAACCCCTTTCTCTCTCTAAAACTATATCTAAAACCTAAAAATTGTCTGTAATTTGATTGATGATTGTTGAATGAATGATTGATGGATTATTTGATTCCCTCATTCTGCAGCCTCTATTCTGTGTTTCTGGGTTTGGATTTGGACAAAAAAGGAGCCCAAAAATCGCTAGGGGCGACTTCTGCAACTTTCTGCATGTGGCGTCCGTCACACGTACGCGTGGGTCACGCGTGCGCGTCATATGGAGATTTTTCTTGTCACGCGTACGCGTCAGTCATGCGTACGCGTCGTTTGTGCTCTGCTACAGGCACGCGTCCGCGTCGTCTATGCGTGCGCGTCACTGGCTTTTTCTTCAAAACTTCATTTTGTGCGTTCCTTCCACTTTTGCACGTTTCTTTTCTGTCCTCTAAGCCATTCCTGCCCTATAAAGCCTGAAAATACTTAACACATAGATCACGGCATCAAATGGTAATAACGGATAATTAAAATTAACATTTTTAAGGCTTAGGAAACATGTTTTCACATGTATCACATAATAAAGAAGGAATTGTAAAACCATGCAAATTATATGATTAAGTGGGTGAAGAATTGATAAAAAGCACTCAATTAAGCACAAGATAAATCATAAAATAGTGGTTTATCAATCTCCCCATACTTAAACAATAGCATGTCCTCATGCTAAATTCAAGAGAGGCAGAAAAAAGAGTGAAGGTAGAATGGTGGAATCTATGCAATGCAATCTATTCTAAATGCAAGCTATCTAAATGAATCATGCAATTATAATTACTATCCACCTATATATATATAAAGCTTACATGTGGCTAAATTGAGTCAAATTCTTCAAGGAAACATATATGCACAGCCAAAGGCTAAATTGTAAGGTCCCATATCGGTTGGGGAGGGGAACGAAGCATCCCTTATAAGGGTGTGGATACCTCTCCCTAGCATGACGCATTTTGATGAGTGAGTGTGGGGGGCTTCGGCTATCATCCCTATCGTCAAAGGCAAAATCATGAGGCCTTGTGTGCCAAAGCAGACAATATTATGCTAGCGGGTGGTCTGGGCTGTTACAGATGGTATCAGAGCCGAAACTAGGATCGATGTGCCAGCGAGAGCGCTGGGCTCCCTTAGAGGGGTCGATTGTAAGGTCCCACATTGGTTGGGGAGGGGAACGAAGCATGCCTTATAACGGCGTGGATACCTCTCCCTAGCATGACGTGTTTTGACGAATGAGTGTGGGGGGGCTTCGGCTATCATCCCTATCGTCAAAGACAAAATCGTGAGGCGTTATGTGCCAAAGCGGACAATATCATGCTAGCGGGTGGTCTGGGCTGTTACAGATGGTATCAGAGTCAGAGACCAGATCGATGTGCCAGCGAGGGCGCTGGGCTCCCTTAGGGGGGTGGATTGTAAGGTTTCACATCGGTTGGGGAGGGGAACGAAGCATGCCTTTGATGTGAGAACTTTTGCGTAGTTTAGAAATTTGCGGATAAATCCTTGTTGCAAGTATAGTATCTAAACCTTCAAAAGTCCTTTCATACAAACGTTTTGGTTGTCACAAGTAACAAACCCCTAAATAAATTGTTAACCGAAGTATTCAAACCTCAGGTCGTCTTCTCGAGGAACTGCAGGGACGTATGTTCTTATTATTGGTTATGGATATTATAAATTCGGGGTTTCAAGAATGAGGAGCAAATATGACAAATAATTTAAATAGCGACTAAAATAAATAAATACTGTAAAGGAAACTTTTGGCAAGGTATGAGAAATTGGAGGTCCTATCCTAGTTATCCTTATCAATGATAATGAGAATTGAATCTTAATTCCACTTTGTTAACCTTTACTAAGATAAAGGAAGGTCAAGGGATTAATTGGTTCGATCTTCAGATCCTATTTATTTCCTAAGAAAAGATTGGGATTATTGAAGTTCAATTCAATTAACAAAGATAACAATTATCAATCATGTTGAGTTTGATAAATCCTGAGTTACTAATTTCTTAACCAAAACCAAAAAGGAAAAAAGCAAATATACTGGAATAAAAATGTCTTCAGAGTAAAAGCAATAATAGCATAAATAAAAAAAAAGCAATGTTAAACTGAAATACCTCAAATAGCATTAATTCAAAAGAGTAATCTGTAACATGGAAGAATTCATAAATCAAATTACAAGAGTAAATAAAAAGGAATGTTGAACCTGATAAACAGAGATAATCCTGAAAGTGAATAAAATCCTAAATCTAAATCCTAATCCTAAAGAGAGAGGAGAGAATTTCCCTCTCAAACTAAATCTAATTCATGAGAAGTGAATTATGAGAGCTCCCATTGAATGGATGCATTCCTACACTTTATAACCTCTGGTCTATGCCTTCTGGACTTGGATTTGGGCCAAAAAGGGCTTCAGAAATCGTTGGGAGCATTTTCTACAATTTCTGGTGTGTAGCCTCTGTCACGCGTCCGCATGGGTCACGCGGTCGCGTCATTCGGAGATTTTCTTGTCACGCGGTCGCGTCAGTCATGCGGCCGCGTCATATGTATTTTGCTTAAGGCGCGCAGTCGCGTCAGTCATGTGGCCGCGTTGCTGTTGATTCGCGCTTGGCATGCGGTCACGTCGTCCATGCAATCGCGTGGATGCCAGTTTCTTTAGAAACTCCGTTTTGTGCTTTCCTTCCATTTGTGTATGTTTCCTTTTTCATTCTTTAAGTCATTCCTGCCTTAGAAGATCTGAAACTACTCAACACACTAATCACGGCATCGAATGGAAATAAAGGTAATTAAAAATAATTAATTTTAAAGCATAGAAAACGTGTTTTTCACATACATCACATAATAAGGAAGGGAAAGTAAAACCATGCAATTAATATGAATAAGTGGGTGAAGGATTGAATAAATCACTCAAATTAAGCACAAAATACATCATAAAATATGGGTTTATCAACCTCCCCACAGTTAAACAGTAGCATGTCCTCATGCTAAATTGATGACAGGTCATCTTAGCCTAGTTTCACTAGCCTTTTTCCTTTGTTTTCAATAGGTTTTATGCACTTTCTTGAGCAATAAGTAAGCCATTTGGGTGGAATTTCATGTTTCCTTAAATTCAATCAACCATGGATGAATTGATGCATTTTCATGAGTTTTGTGCCATAATTGCTTGAATTTCAAGAAGAAGAAGAACTCTCATGATTATAGCATAGCTTTGATGCAATTGTTGATTGATGATAGGTGGAATAAAGCTTGGAAGAAGGTTGAAGAAAAGGGGATAGCAAGGGGCAAGAGGAGGCACTCACGTTTGAGCTCAAGTTTGCCTTAAACTTGGACTCAAACGTGAGGAAGAGTGCAACCACACCCTGGAGGCACACCAAGTTTGCGCCAACGTTTGTCTCAAACATGGGGTCAAACGTTGGCGCCACAAGAACAAGCAAATGCACCCCTGGAACTTGGCAACGTTTGCGCCAACGTTTTGACTCAAAAGTGAGGTCAAACGTTGGTGCCATAAGAGCAAGAAAGATCACTCTGAAGCATGGCAACGTTTGCGCCAACGTTTGCCTTAAACGTGAGGTCAAACGTTGGCCACTTTTTAGCATGGAAGAGCACCCCTGTTTGATGGTTTAATTGAGCCACGTTTGCGCCAACGTTTGCCTCAAACGTTAGGCCAAACGTTGGCTAGAAGAGCTGCTTGGGAAGGGCCACGTTTGAGCTCACGTTTGACCTCAAACGCTGGCTCAAATGTGGATGACAGCAACTTGGCCGAGCTACATAATGCCACACACAAAGACGTTTGAGTCAACGTTTGCCTCAAACGTTGACTCAAACGTGAATGGTTCATGGTCCGGTTCACAAGTGGATTTCTTCCCAACACCAAGAGCAATCAACAGAGGTTATCTTCAATCCAATTCCATCAAGGCCAAGGCCCAAACTCAAGGCTCTAAGACCATTAGAAGAAAGTGTATAAATAGAAGTTAGTTTGATTTAGGAAGAACGTCATCTTTTACTTTTGAATTTACACCTCTTAGAGGATTGTTCTTACTGTAACTTGGATGCTGGAGGAGAATTCAATTCTCTTCCTCTTTGATCTTCTCGTTTCCTTTACTGCAATTCTTTCTTGAGTCTTGGGTATTGAGAATTGAGGAAATTCTGTCTCAATCTCACCTTGAGATCTCTTTCTGTTTCTTTCACTGCACCATTGGAGAATTGAGATTTGAATTCAAGTTTTCTTATTGTTTTGATCTTTAATTTGTTGCAATTGATTTCTGAATTGGATCAAGGAAGGTAGTGAGATCTAGACTTAATTTTCTAGTCTCTTAACCCCTGAGATATGAAATTTCCTTTTAATTCTTCTGTTGAACGCTTCTTCAAGCCAATTTACATTCTCTGTTTGAGATCTACTGCAATTAAATTCATCTTTTACTTCCCTGCTTGTTGCAATTTACTTTTCCTTGTTTAATTTCTGCAATCCCAATTCCCAACTCTTTTTATAATTCAAGCAATTTACATTTCTTGCACTTTAAGATTCAGCCATTTACATTTCTTGCAATCTAAGTTTCTGCAATTTACATTACTTGTTCTTTAAGACTCAGCTTATTTACTTTCTTTGCTCTTTAATTTCCTGCAATCTACCCCTCTCTCTTTACATTTCAAGAAATTTAGTTTCTGCAATCACAAATCACTCAACCAACACTTGATTCGCTTGACTAAATCAATCACTAAACTAAAATTGCTCAATCCTTCAATCCCTGTGGGATCGACCTCACTCATGTGAGTTATTATTACTTGATGCGACCCGGTATACTTGCCGGTTAGATTTGTGTGTTTGGAATTCGTTTTCCAAAAATACACATCAAGTTTTTGGCGCCGTTGCCAGGGATTGAATTAGATTGACAATGATTAAGTGAAGTGGAGATCTAGATCAAGCACTTTTTCTTTTCTGTTTCTTTAACTTTTGACTAACACGCTAATTGTTTGAATTTTTGCTCAAGCTATCTAAAACTTCATTCTAGCAATAGATTGAAGTTTTCCTAGTTTCTCTGGCTTTGTGTGATTCTTATGCTTTTGCTTGTTGAATATATGAGAGAAGCAATTTTCTTTTATTAATCTTTCAAGCCTATCAACTATTTGATACATTGTGTCAGCTAATTTTCTGATCACATCTTGGGCATGAATATATTCAATCTTCATTTGGACAGTTTGTGATTGTGCAGATCATGGAGGGAAACTCAACGAATTCCAGTAAGCAGGGGAGTAATATTCCCACCTTAGATGATAATGCAACCCACAATTTGGAGCACCCACTCATCACCATGAACGATGTTGCTCAATGGTTTGAAGCTTTCCCACAAGGAAGTATCATCGGATGGGAAGAACTAATGAGTGAACACCTAGTCAAGTTGAAACCACCTCAGGGAATTGTTAAACCAAAGGCAGAAGTACAACCATTCACACAAGAGAAGGAAATTAAAGGTGTCCGTGCAGTCATGAACCAAAACAAGCAGATGCATCAGCAGACTCTGCAACAACTAGAGATAATGGTTAGGTATGCGCATCAAGTTTATGGCGCCGTTGCCGGGGATTGGTTTTCGATTGATAATTCTCAAATTGGAAGTTAACTAGATTGAGCATTTTTTTTGTTTTGATTAATTCAGTACAAGTTACTTGTTGAATTTTAATTTCTGCACTCTGGAGGACAAACGGTAACAATGAACAAAGAATGCAGTGCCCTCATCAAGAAGGACACAGTCTCTAAGAAAACAGACCCAGGAAGTTTTCATATCCCCTGCATCATAGGGGAAACAAAAAATGACAGAGGATTCTGTGATCTAGGAGCTAGCATAAATGTGATGCCTCTAACTCTTATGAAGAGGCTACAACTGAATGAGGTGAGATCCACGGATGTAATCATACAACTGGCTGACAAAACTCAGAAGCAAGCTGAAGGGGTAGTTGAGAATGTGCTGGTGAAAGTGGGAGATTATTATTTCCCCACAGACTTTGTCATTTTGGACATGGAGGAAAGCTACTTACACCCTATCATTCTGGGCAGGCCATTCCTAGCCACTACTAGAGCGCTCATAGATGTAGAACAAGGAGAGCTAATTCTGAGAATACATGATGAACAGCTCATTTTCATAGTTTTCAAACCTGCATCTGAGCCTGAACCAGAACCTGAAAAGCCTAAGGATGATAGTAGCCATCTGTGTTTGGAGGAAAGTAATCCAGCAGCTGAAACTCTAAAACAGTCCTTGGAAGGCAAACAAGAGTTGCAAGAGTTAAAGCCACAAGAATCAATGGAAACAGATCAGAAGGATCCTCCTGGCATAAGGGTCAATGAAGAAATCCTCAAGAGAAAGGGAAGAATGGTAGGGAAATTGCCAAGAGGGTGGAGAAACAAGAAAATTCCCACTGAAGGTTTTTCTCCGGGAGATAAAGTGATATCAAGTCATTATCTGCCAATCCCACCTGGCCTCAAAACCATTCCTTCCCAGCTCCCTCAAGTGTTCACAATCAGGAAAGTTCTTTCGATGGAACATTTAGAAGTCATGAAGGAATCAAATGGGGACATTTTCATAGTGAGAGGAGAAGACATCAAGCACTACAATCCACCCTAACAAGGGACAACCGTCAAGCTAGTGACGTTAAAGAAGCGCTTCATGGGAGGCAACCCATGTTTTAGTATCCTTACTCTTTATTGTTTTGATTTACATCTAATAAAGCATGGTTTCTTATGCATGAACTTGAATCCTCAAGACAACTATTGATTAAGTGCACCAAACCGTGCATGTAAATTACAATTGGTCTCTAAGTTTGGTGTGCCTCAAGTAGAATTAAGTGGTGGTATGCATGCTTGATTGTTTAGTCAGATCACTGGAAATAGAGTGTAGAATTATCAATTTTTTTTGTGAAGAAATTGAAAACTGTCTATGGATCTTAATGAATAAATGTCTTTGGCCATGAAAAAGAAAGAAAAAGAAGAAGAAAAAGCCACTGAAAAAAGGCAACAAAAAGCAAAAAAATTGAGAAAATAAGCTAGGCACCAATGGTTTGAACTTCTGAGACAAATGTCTGTGGTGTTTATGTATTAAGGATATGCTTGGATGAATAGGTTCTGAGGAGTGTTTCAACACTTGGTAACTTGGGTTAACTAACCCGGAATTATCAACCAAAAGTCCATTATCAAGAGAAACCTAAATACAAAACATTTAGTCACACAAAGAGGTGCTGGACACCAATGTCTCAAGAAGAAATGTGAACTAAAATGCCTGGAGTGGATATGTGTAGTGCACTGATAAGAAAAAAAAAAAAAGAAAAGCCCAAAGGCTTGTGCAACTATGAATGGAAGATTCTCATGAAAATTTGCAAGACTTTGATGCAGTTGTTTGGATGATTTCAGGAAAGAAGAGGCTAGGCAAGGAAGCAACAAAAATCAATAAAGGAAGCTTGAATATCACATGTGGAGTTTAAGTTCCAGTTTAAGCTTAAAATGGAGCTTAAACGCCAAAATCATGAAAGCTGAGGAAAGGAAGGAAGTGGCGTTTAACCTCCAGTTTAACCTTAAACTGAAAGTTAAACGCCAGAAAGGGGAAATGCACCAGGGAGCCATTTCCACGTTTAAGCTCCAGTTTGACCTTAAACTGGAGCTTAAACGTGGAAATGGAGAAAACAACCCTGGAGGAGAAAACTTGGTCGAACGCGTTTAAGCTCCAGTTTAAGCTTAAACTGGAGCTTAAACGTGGAAATGGAGAAAACAACCCTGGAGGAGAAAACTTGGTCGAACGCGTTTAAGCTCCAGTTTAAGCTTAAACTGGAGCTTAAACGTGGAAATGGAGAAAACAACCCTGGAGGAGAAAACTTGGTCGAACGCGTTTAAGCTCCAGTTTAAGCTTAAACTGGAGCTTAAACGTGTTCGACTACGTTACCCTCCAGGGCTGCCTTCTTCCATTTCCACGTTTAAGCTTCAGTTTAACCTTAAACTGAAGCTTAAACGTGCCTCTACAAAAGGCATCACTGGAAGTGTCTGGCATTTAAGCTGTAGTTTAAGCTTAAACTGCAACTTAAACGGCAGCCTCATCAAGATTATGGATCATAAACCCAAGGCAAAAGGAAAGCAGGGAGAGGCCTCAAAGCCCAAGAAACACAACAGAAGCTCAATATAGAAAGTGTATAAATAGGATAGAATTTAAGTTAGGAAGGACTTGGACCTTTTCATAATTCATGCAATTTAAGATTCCGCCATTTCAATTTCTTGTCATTTACGTTTCCCGCCAATTTTACATTCCGCAATTCTCATCTAATTCTTGATTCCGCTCAACTAGACACACTTCTAATCCGAATTGCTCATTCAACCAATCCTTGTGGGATTCGACCTCACTCTATTGTGAGTTTTTACTTGACGATAACCGGTGCACTTGCTGGAAGGAATTTTGCCGATCGTGCAATTTCCTAAATCGTAGCATAACAAGTTTATGCGCATCAGGATTTCAACCACAACAATCCCAACTTCACAAACCAACAAAAACATCACCATACCCACAACAATCATTACATACCATCACAACACCCACCCTTCCAACCCACAACACCCCACAACCAACCAATCTCACAAGACTCGCAAAGGATCACCAACTTGGAGATCTTAATAGAGAGAATGATGAAGCACCAAGAAGAGACAATGAAGAACCAGGAAGCCTCAATCAGAAGAATTGAGAAGCAAATGCAACAACTGGCTAAGCACCTTGCAGAAATGGGTGAGAAGAGGGCTATGGGAAAAGAATCCCTCATCCAGGATGAGCATCACAGAGCAAAGCCTTACTTAGGAGGACAATGGGACAAGGAAAAAGAAGTTTAGAATATAAACTAAACAAGCACAGAGGATGTTAAGCTACTGACAATAAAAGAGCGCTTGTTGGGAGGCAACCGAACTGGAGGTAACTTTCTTTTCATATCTATTTCAATAAAAAGGTTAATTAGTTTTATTTATATTGCAAGAAGCTAAGTTTGGTGTTGCACACCAAAACAATCTACGGGAGAATGAAGGATTTTAAGTTTGGTGTTCCACCAAAATCCCATCATAAAATATATTCTCACCTTCTGCATAATGCTAGCTTCAAGCATTTAAATAAACTAGTTAACTATTTTGCTGTTTCTTTGTTTTCAGTTTTATTACTTTTAGCGAAGAAAAAGAGTTTCACATCTGGTTAATTTGATGCACAAGGACCATTGGCAAGGTACTAAGTTTGGTGTTCCCACACCAAAGTAAGTTCAAAAGCCCACAAATAACTCATGCATGCTAACCATTTTTCAAGTGCTTGGGAACAAGCAACTTTCAATATCATTGCAGGGGATCATACAAGCTTTTGGAAGAATTAAGCATCGTCGACCAAAAAGAGGAAAAAGGAATATAAAGACCAGCAATAATGATGATGAGGAGTAAAGCAAGAAAACTTCAAAGGTTGTATTGTTAAGTGATTAGTTTGCATCACTGTTATGATTGAAAGTGATATTATACCCCTATCTGTCCTTCTGTCTAGTATAGTTTTTTTTGCAATTCAATAATCAAGATGCTTGATCATTTACAACCCTGTACTCTCCAAACTTGTTTGCACTCAATATTTCAAAAATGCATCACATGAAAGTTCTTTGAAAATAAGGATTGAGGAATTAAATAATTTTGAGGCAAGCAAAAGATTAGGAGAAGTGGTGGTTCTAGTTGTATGATTATGCATTGAGGTTGCATGCTTATGAAAACTTGCATGGGAGCTCATAGGCAGGACATAGAGTTCAAAGAAGTATTGTGGAGATTTTCAAACATTTATTGATCCAAGAAGCAGCAAACAAAAGAAAATAAAGAAAGTATAAAAACAAAAAGAACATGGCCCAAGGCTCTGAGCATCAATTACTAGGCAGAAAAGAAGAAAGAAACAAGAACTCAAAGAGTTATTATCCTAGTAAATGCTTGTGGTCGAAGTGTGTCAAAGAGAGAGGCTTGAGCAAGTAAATCCTAAGGGGTGCTTTAACACCTAATACCTTAAAACCAACTGGTTTAGGAGTATTGATTGAAAGCTTATCTAAAGAGCCGCTTTGAGACATGACACTTAGAGTCAAGGCCAAAACACAGAAATTATAAGCTGCTTCAAGGTGATTACCTATAGAGAGATCTCCATGATATCATTTGTATGAAAGTCCTAAGACCTAAGACTTCCAAGATGTAAGGACTAGTAAGCACTGAAATCCTTGCATGAGCATGTAATTTAGAGTTCACCCCACTGTCACTTAATCACTTCACTCACAGGACACTACATGTTATTCTTCAACTCCATTCTGATTTAAAGAACCTTTGAGCATAATTCTTTTCTTGCTTGGGGACAAGCAAGCTTTAAGTTTGGTATTGTGATGACAGGTCATCTTAGCCTAGTTTCACTAGCCTTTTTCCTTTGTTTTCAATAGGTTTTAGCACTTTCTTGAGCAATAAGTAAGCCATTTGGGTGGAATTTCATGTTTCCTTAGATTCAATCAACCATGGATGAATTGATGCATTTTCATGAGTTTTGTGCCATAATTGCTTGAATTTCAAGAAGAAGAAGAACTGTCATGATTATAGCATAGCTTTGATGCAATTGTTGATTGATGATAGGTGGAATAAAGCTTGGAAGAAGGTTGAAGAAAAGGGGATAGCAAGGGGCAAGAGGAGGCACTCACGTTTGAGCTCAAGTTTGCCTTAAACTTGGACTCAAACGTGAGGAAGAGTGCAACCACACCCTGGAGGCACACCAAGTTTGCGCCAACGTTTGCCTCAAACGTGGGGTCAAACGTTGGCGCCACAAGAACAAGCAAATGCACCCCTGGAACTTGGCAATGTTTGCGCCAACGTTTGACTCAAACGTGAGGTCAAACGTTGGCGCCATAAGAGCAAGAAAGATCACCCTGAAGCATGGCAACGTTTGCGCCAACGTTTGCCTCAAACATGAGGTCAAACATTGGCCACCTTTTAGCATGGAAAAGCACCCCTGTTTGATGGTTTAATTGAGCCACGTTTGCGCCAACGTTTGCCTCAAACGTTAGGCCAAACGTTAGCTAGAAGAGCTGCTTGGGAAGGACCACGTTTGAGCTCACGTTTGACCTCAAACGCTGGCTCAAACGTGGATGACAGCAACTTGGCCGAGCTGTATAATGCCACACACGAAGACGTTTGAGTCAACGTTTGCCTCAAATGTTGACTCAAACGTGAATGGTTCATGGTCCGGTTCACAAGTGGATTTCTTCCCAACACCAAGAGCAATCAACAGAGGCTATCTTCAATCCAATTCCATCAAGGCCAAGGCCCAAACTCAAGGCTCTAAGACCATTAGAAGAAAGTGTATAAATAGAAGTTAGTTTGATTTAGGAAGAACGTCATCTTTTACTTTTGAATTTACACCTCCTAGAGGATTGTTCTTACTGTAACTTGGATGCTGGAGGAGAATTCAATTCTCTTCCTCTTTGATCTTCTCGTTTCCTTTACTGCAATTCTTGCTTGAGTCTTGGGTATTGAGAATTGAGGAAATTCTGTCTCAATCTCACCTTGAGATCTCTTTCTGTTTCTTTCACTGCACCATTGGAGAATTGAGATTTGAATTCAAGTTTTCTTATTGTTTTGATCTTTAATTTGTTGCAATTGATTTCTGAATTGGATCAAGGAAGGTAGTGAGATCTAGACTTAGTTTTCTAGTCTCTTAACCCCTGAGATCTGAAATTTCCTTTTAATTCTTCTGTTGAACGCTTCTTCAAGCCAATTTACATTTTCTGTTTGAGATCTACTGCAATTAAATTCATCTTTTACTTCCCTGCTTGTTGCAATTTACTTTTCCTTGTTTAATTTCTGCAATCCCAATTCCCAACTTTTTTTTATAATTCAAGCAATTTATATTTCTTGCACTTTAAGATTCAGCCATTTACATTTCTTGCAATCTAAGTTTCTGCAATTTACATTACTTGTTCTTTAAGATTTAGCTTATTTACTTTCTTTGCTGTTTAATTTCCTGCAATCTACCCCTCTCCCTTTACATTTCAAGAAATTTAGTTTCTACAATCACAAATCACTCAACCAACACTTGATTCGCTTGACTAAATCAATCACTAAACTAAAATTGCTCAATCCTTCAATCCATATGGGATCGACCTCACTCATGTGAGTTATTATTACTTGATGCAACCCGGTACACTTGCCGGTTAGATTTGTGTGTTTGGAATTCGTTTTCCAAAAATACACATCATAAATCCAAGGTAAAAAGTAAGGTTAAAGTGGTAGAATGTCATGCAATGCAATCTAATCTAAATGCAACTACCTAGATGAATGATGCATCATGAAATTCTAATTTTTATTTACTTGAATGTAAAGCTTGCATGTAGTTAAATTAATTCACATTCTCAAGGAGTCATGTATATATATAGCCAAGCCTTAGATAGTGATAAAGTGCCTTTACAATTGACATGGGAGAGAAAAACATTTTAAAAACTTGCAAGACAACTAACAATTTAAACAGAGATAAATGTTAATGAGCTATTGAACCCTCACTAGATTTTGTGTTTACTCTCTCATCACTCAGTGTTTATTAGGTTAATCACTCTATTCTTCTTTTTATTCTTACTTTCTATAACTTTGTTCTTCATCTAACCTATCAACAATCATAGAATATAGTCATACCAAAAATCATGAGGTCTTAAGTAAGGTTGTAATGGGGCCAAGGTAAAGGTAAGGGTATATGTATAAGGCTAAGTGAGCTAATAAGTGAATCCTTAATTAGTCTAAGATCTCACCTAACATACATACTTTCTAAAGCAAAGCTGCTTTACCTATTTTCCCATATTTTCCCACTTTGATGTTACATGCTCATGCCTCAATATTTATTTTTATCCCATGTGCATTGCTTTATTTGCATTTGGGGGATCCTTTGGTGTCCCCTTTATTCACATATTGAAATTTTTTTTTAATGCACATGGTAATTTAATTTCTTTCACATGAGCATGTTTCCCAAAAATTCTTATTTTGAAACATCTTTATTCTTTTTCAACATTCTACCCTTTATTTCTATCATCCATGTTCCCAATAGGTTTCCCCACATTTAAACAATTACACAATTTCTATCTTAAGCTAACCAAAGATTCATCTTGGGACTTCTTTATTTGTTTTTCCCACTTAAGGCTAGTAATGTGGTTATAAAACAAGAGGGGATTTAAAGGCTCAAGGGGGCTAACAAGGGTGATGTAAAAGGTAGGCTATTTTGGGATAAGTGAGCTAAAATCAAATAATGGCCTCAATCACTCTCCTGGTATGTATCTACATTCTATAATCGGACATATAGATTAAAACAAAGTAAAGAACACCAGAATATAAAAGAAGGGCGGAACACACAGGAATAAAAATTATGGTTTGAATGTAACCATACAATTAAGCTCAAAACTCATAGGCTATGTGTTCTCTAACTCAA
Source organism: Arachis ipaensis (assembly GCF_000816755.2). Classification (NCBI taxonomy): domain Eukaryota; kingdom Viridiplantae; phylum Streptophyta; class Magnoliopsida; order Fabales; family Fabaceae; genus Arachis; species Arachis ipaensis. Next base: position 97,523,367 of record NC_029789.2, on the reverse strand, counting down.
AAATCATTTATCACTTATGTATGTCATGCAGGTTTAGTTAAAAATTCCCATTATTCTCAATGTAAAACTTATATTGAATGGCTTTAAAGTTCTAGTGTTTCTCCTTGATGAAGTATTGTTAACTAATATGTAATGCTATATATACAAGGTGTGGGTTATTTTGATTCTGTTAAAGTCTCTAGTTTACTTCCTTTTTCTTTTCAATCTATTCTGAGTTATCTTATGCTAAAAAGGGTAAACTATACTAATCAATCCACAATTTCTATAACTAGTAAGTTAGAATTGCAACTAAGTGGCTAATGAACTAAAAATACAAAATGCAGAAATAGAGTATAAATACATGAAAATATCAATGTATAAGTACTGCAAAATAGAAATAAAAAAGAAAAATACAGAAAAAATAGCAAAATAAATAAAAAGTGTATGTAGTGGTTCACCAAAAAAGAACACCAGAGATGGCGACCTCCCCACACTTAAAATGTAGCATCGTCCCTGATGCTCAGTCAAGCAGGGTGTGAAGGGGTGTCATCACTAGAAGGCTGAGTAGCTGGAGTCTCTGTGGTGGTGATCTGAGGGTCTGACTGCTGTGGAGAGGGTGCTGACTGAAGAGGGATCTCAGGGTCTACAGCCTGAATCTAAGGCGGAGCCTCCTGATGGTGTGCTGCCTGCTGGGTGCCTGCTTGCTCTGCCTCCTACTATGGGTGGGTCTCTACCTCGGGCGCATCCGCCTCCTCCTCAGATGCCTCGGATGGTGTGTCAGGCTCGGAGGGGATGTCGCCAGATCGTATCATCAGCTTCAGGTGCTCATAGCGTCGCTTGTTGCGACGCTCCATCTAGTCAAGCCATCGAAACAGGCGGTGCACTAGATGATAGATGGGCTCTGGGGCAGGTAGAGGTGCAGTGGTGGAGGAAGGTGTAGCTGTAGAGGAAGAGGGTCCGACAGATGGTGTGGCAGTGTCACCAGGAGCAGTGAAGACTAGAGGTCTGTAGCCCAAGGCCAGAAAGTTCCTGCTGTGCGGGATGATCTTCTTGCGTTTTGCAGCAGGTGGCCTCTCATCAGCATCCTCCCAAGGCACGTCAGCTCGACGGCCTAGCTGTGTGATCAAGTATGGAAAGGGAAGAGTGCCTCGGACGTGGACCCTGGCCATGTAGAACCGGATAAAGCGTGGCAGGTACAGGTCCTTACCCTCCATCACACACCATAGGAGGGTGATCATAGCGGCAGGTATATCGGTCTCATGAGTACTCGGCATAATGAAGTTGCTAAGTATCTGATGCCACAGCCGAGCCTCATCATTCAAGTATGCCCGCTTAATTCCCTTAGTCATGGTGGTGTTCTGACCCATAATCCAAGGAACGATCGGGTCAAGGGCTATCCGGGCCTTGACTGCATCCCAATCAAACTTCAGAAAGCGCATGTCTTCCTCAGCTTTCTGATAACCATCTGGCTGATCAGATTTAGGCAGAAGCTTCAGAACCTCTTCTATTGCCTCTTCAGTAACCAGAATCTGCTTACCTCTAAGGTTCACTGCATCTAGGGAGGTCTTGAAATAATTGCAGTAGAATTCTCTAACCCAAGATGTATTGACCTCAGTCAGGGGTCTCTCCAGGAAGAACCAGCCTCTTTGTTTGATCTGATCAGAGGTGTATTGCTGGAGTTCTCCTGGGATCTTCAAGGTCCTTTCCAGGTATGGGTTCCTGGAGTTTGCAAACACCGGATACTTCAGCTCACTGTATCGGTTTGCAAACTTCACTAGGTCATTAGCAGGGAGCAACTGGTCGGCCTTCTCCTGCGAGGTGAAGTTTTTCTCCCGCCAGGAGGCATCATGCATGAGATCTATGATAGACAGAGAGGATTCTCCTCTTTTACGTTTGCTAGTGATAGCCTTTTCTTTTCCCTTTCTATGGGTATCTGACATCCTGAAAAATAGAAAACCAGGATATATAAAAAAAGAGGAAAACAAATAGGCAAATAGTCAAAAGAAACACAAAGTGGCAAAGGAGAATTAGAAGGGGGTAAATGAGTTAAGTAAATGTGCATTAAGGATTGTATAGGAGTTAAAAGTTCGAAAGGAAGAATGCACAATCCAAAATATAATTGAATTCATGTTAAATAGAAAAATTATCATTATGCCATGGTTAGAGGGTTAAAAGAAAGTGAAAGAAAAGTAGAGGAGAAGTTTGAAAGGTTAGGTTGGTTAGAATTGAAAAAAATGTTTAGAAAGTTAAAATTAGGGAGTTAGTGAAAAGTGGGTTAAAGTAAGTGGCATAATGAAAATGTTCCAAGTAACAAGGATTCGCAGGTAGGGACTATAAGTAACTCATAACCAAACAAGGAAAACAGGTTGATGCTGAGTCAAATAGATATAGAGAAAGCAAAAATTGGAATCAAACATCAAAAATGCAATATACGAACCAGGAAATCAAAGAGAATAAGAATGCATGCCTGGCATTCATGAATGGTTTGGGTAAAGTAGAGGAAAGCAGATTTCAAAATTTCAAAACCAAAACATGAATGAAAACATTTTACAGAAATTTGGGCAGCATTCCGGCTAAAATTGGATTGTCCCGGAAAATAAACAGCAGTCAAATAATTCATATGAATTAAAAATAAAGCTTGCAATTACATATAAGGAATATAATCATGAAAATGTAGTGTAAAGAGCATCATGAAATAAGAAATTACAGCATATGAACAAACATCACAGCAACAGCAGAATTGCAAATTTGAGAAAACAGAAACATGAACAGTGCAAGTATGGGGGGGGGTGACGCGATCGCGCGGATGACGCGATCGCATGGAATGGCTAAAAGAGTGAATGACGCGATCGCCTGCGGCATGCGATCGCGTCGCTGGGATTTGTGCTAAACGCACGAATCCAGCGTCGTTTCAGCGCAACTCTCTGTCTCCCTTGGGGTGTTCGTGCAATCCATGCGACGCGGTCGCGTCGCTCACGCGGTCGCGTGGGGTTGGCATTGTGCAAGTGACGCGATCGCGTGGGTCATTTGTGCGAAACGCACAATGGCCGCATGATTCCAGCCTAACTTTCTGGACGTTGGATCTTTATGCCGATCTCCAGGTCACGCGGCCGCATGGATGACACGGTCGCGTGGGTAGTGTTTTTCGCAATATGACGCGATCGCATGAGTGATGCGGTCACGTCGCGCACCTCCTTTTTTTTATATGCAGTATGCAGAATGTAATGATTAATATAAATGCGATGCAAAGTTCCAGGTTCAACATTATAAAATAAAATAAAACTTGAAAACAAGCAAAACGAAATAAAAATTGAAAAATGAACGATCATACCATGGTGGGTTGTCTCCCACCTAGCACTTTTAGTTAAAGTCCTTAAGTTGGACATTGGAAGAGCTTCCTGTTATGGCGGCTTATGCTTAAATTCATCTAAAATCTCCACCAATGCTTGGAATGCCAATAGCCTCCGGAGTCCCAAACTAGGCATGTAAAGCTCCTGAGCAGCTTCAAACAAATTTTTAGGCTCCCGGAATGACGAATGTCGGAATAGATTCCAGGATCCCAAACTTGCTTTTAAATCCGCCTCCGTCTTGATCTATATTTTTCCATCCGGGTGGTTTAGAAAGTAGATTCTTACCATGGTGACCAAATGTTTTCCGAGATCCATTCGATTGAATATGATACCAATCCGTGCACTTCAAGTTGAAGCATGGAACCTTATTGAACCTTGTGCACCAGCTCTGAGCACGAGCCATTTCCCTCTTACTCTTAAAGCCGCAGAGAGCTCTAAGCTGGCCATCTGTTTCAAGCAAACCGTATTCAAGTGAAAAAGTAAAGTTAAAGGTTAAGGATTGTACCCACTTGAAGCTTGTATTGGGTGGTAATGGCCTTGGGGAAGGTGTTTCCGGTGGTTCTGTAAGTTCTACTCCCTTGTGCTCTTCTGTGAATTCCTCCACTTCTTTGCAAGGTTCTTCAAATGCATCTGTGTCCTGGTCAAAGTCTTCTGTGTCTTCCTCATCACTCGAGTCATAGATTGGAGGTTGAGAGAAATCTACCTCTGCATCATCTTCGTATTCATTCGGGAAAGATTCTTCGATCTCGGAGAATTCACTTGCGGATGCAAGTTCATCACTAAGAGAACTTGACTTGTGACTATCATCATCAAGGGAATTTGTGTCTTGGGTTATTCCGTCTAGTTCTTCATAAACGACTTGCCTTGGGGATTGTGCACTGTCCTCCTTAGCATTATCTGTAACGTCCTTGACGGAGTTCTCTTCAGCTCTGAATTCCCATGGAGATTCAGCATCTCCTAGATCTTCAACCAACTCTTCTTCTTGCGTAATGACAGCTCCTTTTACTTGTTCTAGTACAAATTCATTCCCTGTCTTGTCCACTGGAGTTTCTAGTAATTTCTTCATGCTACGCTCTTCGTTAGATTATCCACATGGGGCTGTGGTTGGTCCTTGAATGTTCGAACGTCTAGAAGCTAATTGAATTACTGTTTGCTCCAGTTGTTGAATAGTTGTTTGAAGTTTATTTACTGTTTCCTTGAGGCGAACCTCTGATTCTCGGGGTGATGGATTTGGATATGAAATATGGGGAAGTGGTGGTGCTTGGGAGTGATTGGATTGGAACTGGAGTAAATAGGGATCATGTGGTGGCGAATGGTGAAGAGAAGCTTGTGAGTGTGGTGGTTCGAGGTTATGTTGAGAGGATGGTCTATAGGCACGGGGTAGGGCTTGTTGGTAGTTACAAGGTTGTCCACCATATCTATCAACTGGGTATGCATTGTAGAATGGTCGTTGTCCATGATATCTTGGGGGGTGTTGTTGCCTAAAGGGTTGATTAGATCCTCTTGGCTCCATCCATCCTTGATTGGTCTGACCTTGATGTATATTTCTGCTGTAACTTCTATTTCCTTCAACAAAGTTAGAACCAAACTCAAAGTGAGAAGGGTGAGAGTTCATAGTAGCAGATAAAATTAACAAGGAAAAAGAAAAAAAATAGAAATAAATAAACAAATAAAAGAAAAATATTTACAATAACCAATAATAAGGCACACGTTAGCAGTTCCCCGGCAACGGCGCCATTTTGATGAGAGAACTTTTGCGTAGTTTAGAAATTTGCGGATAAATCCTCGTTGCAAGTATAGTTTCTAAACCTTCAAAAGTCCTTTCATACAAACGTTTTGGTTGTCACAAGTAACAAACCCCTAAATAAATTGTTAACCGAAGTATTCAAACCTCGGGTCGTCTTCTCGAGGAACTGCAGGGACGTATGTTCTTATTATTGGTTATGGAGATTGTAAATTCGGGGTTTCAAGAATAAGGAGCAAATATGACAAATCATTTAAATAGCGACTAAAATAAATAAATACTGTAAAGCAAACTTTTGGCAAGGTGTGAGAAATTGGAGGTCCTATCCTAGTTATCCTTATCAATGATGATGAGAATTGAATCTTAATTCCACTTTGTTAGCCTTTACTAAGATAAAGGAAGGTCAAGGGATTAATTGGTTCGATCTTCGGATCCTATTTATTTCCTAAGAAAAGATTGGAATTATTGAAGATCAATTCAATTAACAAAGATAACAATTATCAATCATGTTGAGTTTGATAACTCTTGAGTTACTAATTTCTTAACCAAAAACAAAAAGGGAAAAAGCAAATCTACTGGAATAAAAATATCTTCAGAGTAAAAGCAATAATAGCATAAATAAAAGAAAGCAATGTTAAACTGAAATACCTTAAATAACATTAATTCAAAAGAGTAATCTGTAACATGGAAGAATTCATAAATCAAATTGCAAGAGTAAATAAAAAGGAATGTTGAACCTGATAAACAGAGATAATCCTGAAAGTGAATAAAATCCTAAATATAAATCCTAATCCTAAAGAGAGAGGAGAAAATCTCCCTCTCAAACTAAATCTAATTCATGAGAAGTGAATTATGAGAGCTCCCCTTGAATGGATGCATTCCCACACTTTATAACCTCTGGTCTATGCCTTCTGAACTTGGATTTGGGCCAAAAAGGGCTTCAGAAATTGCTGGGATCCTTTTCTGCAATTTCTAGTGCGTAGCCTCTGTCACGCGTCCGCGTGGGTCACGCGGTCACGTCATTCGGAGATTTTCTTATCACGCGGTCGTGTCAGTCATGCGGCCATGTCATATGTGTTTTGCTTAAGGCACGCGGTCGTGTCAGTCATGCGGCCGCATCGCTGTTGATTCGCGCTTGGCATGCAGTCGCGTCGTCCATGCGATCGCGTAGATGCCAGTTTCTTTAAAAACTCTGTTTTGTGCTTTCCTTCCATTTGTGTATGTTTCCTTTTTCATTCTTTAAGTCATTCCTGCCTTAGAAGATCTGAAACTACTCAACACACTAATCACGGCATCGAATGGAAATAAAGGTAATTAAAAATAATTAATTTTAAAGCATAGAAAACATGTTTTTCACATACATCACATAATAAGGAAGGGAAAGTAAAACCATGCAATTAATATGAATAAGTGGGTGAAGGATTGAATAAATCACTCAAATTAAGCACAAAATACATCATAAAATATGGGTTTATCAGCCTTATAAGGGTGTGGATACCTCTCCCTAGCATGACGCGTTTTGACGAGTGAATGTGGGGGGCTTCGGCTATCATCCCTATCGTCAAAGGCTAAACCGTGAGTTCTTGTGTGCCAAAGCGGACAATATCGTGCTAGCGGGTGGTCTAGGCTGTTACATAAATTATGTTAAAATACATTCACAATTGAGTTGAGTTAGTCAAAAGAGTTCACAAACTTGCAAGACAATCAATAATTAAACATGGATATATGGAAATGAGCTATTGAACCCTCACTGGATTTGTATATACACTCTAATCACTCAGTGTTTGGGGTTAATCACTCTACTCTTCTCTAGTTATGCTTTTTAAAACTTTGTTCTTCATCTAACCAATCAACAAATATATAATGTACACATGCAAACATCATGAGGTCTTTTCAAGGTTGTAATGGGGTTAAGGCAAAGGTGAGGGTATATATATGGCCAAGTGAGCTATAAATTGAATTCTTGATTAGTCTAAGATCTCACCTAACATATACATACTCTTTACAATTCTAACATTATGCCTAGCTTCCCAAATTTCCACTTTTGTATCATATACTCATGTACCAAATTATTTTTAATTTTATCCTATGTGCATTGATTTTTCATTAACTTAATATTGGGGTAATTTTGTCCCTTTATTTATTTATTTACTTGAAGGGATTTTTTTTAGAGAAACATAACATATATCAATGCACATAGTATTTTAATTATTTTGGTCTTACATGAGCATGTACCTAAATTCCAAATAATTTATCAATTTAATACCTTTTTCCTATCAACCCATGTTCCCACAGTTTCCCCACACTTAGTGGATACACAATCTCTATCTTAAGCTAACCAAAGATTCAATTTGAGTGTTATTCTAATTGTTTTTCTGCTTAATGCTAGTGATGTGGTTATAGAACAGAAGGGGATTAAAAGGCTCAAGGTGGCTAACAAATGTGACATAAAAGGGTAGGTTTGTTTGGGAAAAGTGAGCTTTTAAATAAACATGGCCTCAATCATATGCTAGCATGTAACTACATTCTATATTGGACATATAGAGTAGAACAAAGTAAAGATTGCAAGCATAGAGAAGGAAACACACAAGAAAGAAAATATTTATGGTTAAATAATGTAACCATGTAATTAAGCTCAAAAACTCACGAGTTGTGTGTTCTTTGGCTCAAAAACCATATATCAGTTTTGTACATCATGCAAGTAGAAATAAAGAGTTTCCATTCAACTCAATGTGAATCTTTAAATGGCTCTTATAAAAATAAGTATATTCTTTGAAACATGTTGTCAATTTACCAACATTTATCATTATAAATCTATATGCTAAGTGGATTGTTGTGATTATGAAAATTTAAAAATTTCTAGTTTACTCTTTATGTTTAATTAAACCAAATTATCATATGCTAAAAGGGGTAAACTAAACTAAATAATCCATATTTTCTATATCACAACTAATAAACTAGGGGTGCAAATTAAGCTAACTATCTAAGATATATATATATATATAGCCCAAAGTGCAAAATGTAATAAAGTAGAAATAGACAAAAAGTACAGTAAAAGAAAATGTGCAAGTACTAAAAGAAAAAATAAGATAAAATCAATTAAAATAAAGCAAAAATACAAAATAAAGCAAAAATAGGATAAAAAGGGTATGAAAGTAGTTCACCAAAATAAACTCGCCAGAGATGGCGACTGATGAGCGGATAATTTATACCTTTTTGGCATTGTTTTTACATAGTTTTTGGTATGTTTTAGTTACTTTTTATTATATTTTTATTAGTTTTTATTCAAAAATCACATTTCTAGACTTTACTATGAGTTTGTGTATTTTTCTGTGATTTCAGGTATTTTCTGACTGAAATTGAGGGACCTGAGCAAAAATCTGATTCAGAGGCTGAAGAAGGACTGCAGATGCTGTTGGATTCTGACCTCCCTGTACTCGAACTGGATTTTTTGGAGCTACAAAAGTTCAATTTGCGCGCTCTCAAATGCGTTGGAAAGTAGACATCCTGAGCTTTCCAGCAATATATGATAGTCCATACTTTGCTCGAGATTTGATGGACCAAACTGGTGTTCAAAGTCAGCCTAAAAATTCTGGCGTAAAATGCCCAAACTGGCACCAAAGCTGGCGTTTAACTCCAGGAACAGCCTAAGCACGAAAAAGCTTCAATGCTCAGCCCAAGCACACACCAAGTGGGTCCCAGAAGTGGATTTCTGCACTATTTGCACTTAGTTACTCATTTTCTGTAACCCTAGGTTACTAGTTTAGTACAAAAACTACTTTTAGAGATTCATTTGAGGACTTATGACATTTTTACACTTCATTTGTATCTTTGACGGCATGAGTCTCTAAACCCCATAGGTGGAGGTGAGGAGCTCTGCTGTGTTTCAATGGATTAATGCAATTACTACTGTTTTCTATTCAATTACGCTTGATTCTATTCTAAGATACTCACTCGTACTTCAATATGGAGAATATGATGATCCGTGACACTCATTATTATCCTCAACCCTATGAACGGGTGCCTGACAACCACTCCATTCTATCTGAGCTCAACGTAGTCATTGGGCGACAGCTTGAGTGCGTATCTCTTGGGTTTCTAATCCACGGACCGAGTCCGGAAGTTAGAACCTTCGTGGTATAGGCTAGAATCATTGGCAGCATTCCTGGTATGCGGAAAGTCTAACCTTGTCTGTGGTATTCCGAGTAGGATCTGAAAGGGGATGACTGTGACGGGTTTCAAACTCGCGAATGTTGGGCGCAGTGACAGTGTGCAAAAGGATAATGGTCCTATTTCGACGCTAGTGAGAACCAACAGATGATTAGCCGTGCGGTGACAGCGCTTGGTATTTTTCATCCGAGAGGATCATACAGCCTGCTATGGAAGGAGGCCATGCGTGTTTGGAGAAGAAGGCAGTAGGAAAGCAAAGATTCAGACAACAGAGCATCTCCGAAACCTCAGCCTGTTTCTCATTACTGAATCACAAGTACTATTTATTTTATGATATTAAATTTTCATAAATATAATCACTCTTATCATTAATCTCCTGACTGAGATTTACAAAATAACCATAGCTTGCTTCAAACTGACAATCTCCGTGGGATCGACCCTTACTCACGTAAGGTATTACTTGGACGATCCAGTGCACTTGCTGGTTAGTTGTGCGGAGTTGTGAAAAGTGTAATCACAATTTCGCACACCAAGTTTTTGGCGTCATTGCCGGGGATTGTTCGAGTTTGGACAACTGACGGTTTATTTTGTTGCTTAGATTAGGAAAAAAATTGTCTTTTTGGTTTAGAGTCACTAACATTGAGTCTTCTATTATTGTTTTTGGTTAAAATTTTAAAATCCTTATTTTATTTTTCTAAACTATTTTCAAAAATTTTTAGAAAACCAATAACTTCATAGTTTAGTCTTCTGTTTGAGTTTAGTTTCATATTTTAAGTTTGGTGTCAATTGCATGATTTTATCTTTCTTTCAATTTTCGAATTATATGTTCTTAGTTCTTTATTGATCTTCAAATTGTTTTTGATAATTTTCCTTATTTGATCTTTAAAATTTCTTGTTTGGTGATTGTTGCTATTTATCTTATACATTTTCGAATTATTAGTGTCCAAAATATAAAAATTTTTAAGTTTGGTGTCCTTTGTGTTTCTATTTTCTTAAAAATTTTTAAAATTTGTTCTTGGTCTTCATCCTGATCTTCAAAGTGTTCTTGGTGTTCATCTAGATGTTCAAGGTTTTCTTGTTTGTTTTCTCTGTTTTGATCTAAAAAAATTCTAAGTTTGGTGTCATTCTATTGTTTTTCTCTTTCCTCATTAAATTAAAAAATATCTTTTTTCTTTATTTAATTGAATTTTCTTTATTCGGCTATTTTTAATTAAATAAAATAAAAAAATATATTTTATTTGCAATCCACGTCATCTCCCTTTCTCCATCATGGACCTAAGTGGAAATGAATAGTCTAGAAGGACTTTGGGGTCATATGCTAACCCCATTACTGCTGCATATGGGAGTAGTATCTGTATACCCCCATCAAGGCCAGCAGTTTTGAGCTAAATCCTCAACTCATTATCATGGTGCAGCAAAATTGCCAGTATTCCGGTCTTCCACAGGAAGAACCTACTGAGTTTCTGGCACAGTTTTTTCAAATTGCTGACACAATACATGATAAAGAAGTGGATTAGGATGTCTACAGATTATTACTGTTTTTATTTGCTGTAAAAGATCAAGCTAAGAGGTGGTTAAATAACCAACCCACAGCAAGCATAAGAACATGGAAACAGTTATCAGATAAATTCTTGAATCAATATTTCCCTCCAAAAAGGATGACACAGCTAAGGCTGGACATCCAAGGCTTTAAACAAGATGATCATGAATCTCTTTATAATGCCTGGGAGAGGTACAGAGGGATGCTAAGGAAATGCCCATCTGAAATGTTTTCAGAGTGGGTGCAGTTAGACATCTTTTACTATGGGCTTATAGAAAAAGCTCAAATATCTCTAGATCACTCAGCTGGTGGATCTATACATATAAGAAAGACAATTGAAGAGGCTCAAGAGCTCATTGATACAGTTGCTAGAAATCAACATCTTTACTTGAGTAGTGAGTCCTCCCTGAAAGAAGAGGCTAAAGCAGTATCCACTGAACTTAGTCCTCAAGAACAAGTTGCTGAACTCAATCAGCAATTGCTTATTATAACAAAACAGTTCACAAAATTCAAAGAGATGCTCCAAGACACTAAAAATGCCAACCAAATATATGGAAGCACAATTGGATCAGACAAGACAGTAGCTATCTAAACAGATAACAGAAGAATACCAAGCTGTTCAATTAAGGAGCGGGAAAACATTGAATGTATCAATCCAAGGTAGCAGGAAGCCAAGAAAGGAACAGCTAATAATGGATAACCAAACCACCACCTAAAATCCCTCTGAGAACAGTAAGAGCCCAGAGAGGAATAATTCTAGCGTTCAAACTCCAGAAAAGGGTGAAAAGGTGGCATTAAACACCCAAGGGATAGCCAATTTTGGCATCCAGACGCCAGAAAAGGGTGGCAATCTAGCGTTAAATGCCCATGCAGCCCCCAATTCTGGCGTTCAAACACCACAAAGGGGTCAGACACATGCAAGTGCTGATAACAACCCCCTTAAGCAGGCTTCTCCAACCACTTCTGTAGGAAATAAACCTGCAGCAACCAAGGTTGAAGAATAGAAAGCCAAGATGCGTTATCCTCAGAAACTCTGCCAAGCGGAACAAGATAAACAATTTTCCCGCTTTGCAGACTACCTCAGGACTCTTGAGCAAATACCCTCTTATGCTAAGTTCATGAAAGAGATCTTAAGTCATAAGAAGGACTGGAGAGAAACTGAAAAAGTTTTCCTCACTGAAGAATGCAGTGCAGTCATTCTGAAAAGCTTACCAGAGAAGCTTAAAGATCCCGGAAGCTTTATGATACCATGCACATTAGAGGATGCTTGTACCAAGACAGCTCTGTGTGACCCTGGGGCAAGTATCAATCTAATACCTGCATCCACTATCAAAAAGCTTGGTTTGACTGATGAAGTTAAACTAACCCGGATATGCCTCCAACTTGCTGATGGCTCCATTAAAATCCCATCAGGCATAATTGAGGACATGATTGTTAAGGTTGGGCCATTTTCCTTTCCTACTGACTTTGTAGGGCTGGAAATAGAGGAGCACAAGAGTGCAACTCTCATTCTAGGAAGACCTTTCCTAGCAACTGGACGAACCCTCATTGATGTCCAAAGAGGAGAGATAACTCTGAGAGTCAATGAGGATGAGTTTAAGTTGAATGCTGTCAAAGCTATGCAGCATCCAGACACACCAAAAGACTACCTGAGCGTAGATGTTATTGACTCCTTGGTGGAAGAGGTCAATATGACTGAGAGTCTCGAATCAGAGCTACAGGACATTTTTAAGGATGTTCAGCCTGATCTGGAGAAACCAAAGAGAACGGAAGAACCTCTAAAAACTCCTCAAGAAGAGCATAAGCCTCCTAAACCCGAGCTCAAACTACTACCACCATCCCTGAAATATGCATTTCTGGGAGAAGGTGACACTTTTCCAGTGATCATAAGCTCTGCTTTAAATCCACAAGAAGAGAAAGCACTAATTCAGGTGCTAAGGACACACAAGACAGCTCTTGGGTGGTCCATAAGTGATCTTAAGGGTATTAGCCCAGCAAGATGCATGCACAAGATCCTATTGGAGGATGATGCTAAGCCAGTGGTTCAACCACAGAGGCAGCTAAATCCAGCCATAAAGGAGGTGGTGCAGAAAGAGGTTACTAAGTTATTGGAGGCTAGGATTATTTATCCTATTTCTGATAGCCCTTGGGTGAGCCCTGTCCAAGTTGTCCCCAAGAAGGGAGGCATGACAGTGGTTCATAATAAAAAGAATGAACTGGTTCCTACAAGAACAGTTACAGGGTGGCGTATGTGTATTGACTACAGAAGGCTCAATACAGCCACCAGGAAGGATCATTTTTCTTTACCATTCATAGGCCAGATGCTAGAGAGATTAGCAGGTCATGAATACTACTACTTTTTGGATGGCTATTCAGGTTACAACTAAATTGCAGTAGACCCTCAAGACCAAATGAAAATAGCATTCACATGTCCATCTGGAGTATTTGCCTACAAAAGGATGCCATTTGGTTTGTGCAATGCACCTGCAACCTTTCAGAGGTGCATGCTCTCTATATTCTCTGACATGGTAGAGAAGTTTCTGGAAGTCTTCATGGATGACTTCTCAGTATTTGGAGACTCATTCAGCTCCTGCCTTGACCATCTAGCACTTGTTCTAAAAAGGTGCTAAGAGACTAACCTGGTTTTAAACTGGGAAAAATGTCACTTTATGGTGACTGAAGGAATTGTCCTTGGGCACAAAATTTTAAACAAGGGAATAGAGGTGGATCAAGCTAAGGTAGAGGTAATTGAAAAATTACCACCACCTGCCAATATTAAGGGAATCATTTCTGGGGCATGCAGGATTCTATAGGAGGTTTATAAAGGATTTTTCAAAAATTGCAAAACCTCTGAGCAATCTTCTAGCTGCTGACACGCCATTTGTCTTTGACACGGAGTGTCTGCAGGTGTTTGAAACTCTGAAAGCTAAGCTGGTCACAGCACCAGTTATTTCTGCACCAAACTGGACATTACCATTTGAACTAATGTGTGATGCCAGTGACCATGCCATTGGTGCAGTATTGGGACAGAGGCATAACAAGCTTCTGCATGTCATTTATTATGCTAGCCATGTTTTAAATGATGCACAGAAGAACTACACAACCACAGAAAAGGAGTTACTTGCAGTGGTTTATGCGATTGACAAGTTCAGATCTTATTTAGTAGGATCAAAAGTGGTTGTGTACACTGACCATGCTGCTCTAAAATATCTCCTCACAAAGCAGGATTCAAAACCCAGACTCATAAGATGGGTGTTACTTCTGCAAGAGTTTGATATAGAAATAAGAGACAGAAAAGGGACAGAGAACCAAGTAGCAGATCAACTGTCCAGAATAGAACCAGTAGCAGGAGCGTCCCTCCCTCCTACTGAGATCTCTGAAACCTTCCCAGATGAGCAACTCTTTGCCATTCATGAAGTACCATGCTTTGCAGACATTGCAAACTATAAAGCTGTGAGGTTCATACCCAAATAGTATACCAAGGTGCAAACGAAAAAATTGATTTCTGATGCAAAATACTACTTGTGGAATGAAACCATATCTCTTTAAGAGGTGTGCAGACGGTATGATCTGTAGATGTGTACCTAGAGAAGAGGCATAGAAAATCCTATGGCATTGCCATGGATCACAATATGGAGGACATTTTGGAGGTGAGCGAATAGCAACCAAGGTTCTCCAGTGTGGCTTCTACTGGCCTACTCTCTATAGAGACTCCCGATAGTTTGTACGTAACTGTGATAGTTTCCAGAGAGCTGGTAATCTACCTCACGGTTATGCCATGCCTCAACAAGGGATCTTAGAGATTGAGTTGTTTGATGTATGAGGTATTGACTTCATGGGGCCTTTCCCACCATCATACTCAAACACTTATATTTTGGTGGCAGTAGACTATGTATCTAAATGGGTAGAGGCAATTGCAACACCCACTAATGATACTAAGACAGTGATGAAGTTTCTCCAGAAGCATATCTTCAGCAGGTTCGGTGTCCCTAGGATACTAATCAGCGATGGAGGCACTCATTTCTGCAATAAACAGCTTGACTCTGCACTGGTCCGATATGAAATTAACCATAAAGTGGCGACTTCATATCATCCATAGACAAATGGGCAGGCTAAAGTCTCAAATAGAAAACTAAAACGAATCCTGGAGCGGACTGTAGATGCCTATAGAAAGGATTGGGCAAGAGGTCTGGATGATGCTTTGTGGGCATACAGAACAGCATTCAAGACTCCTATAGGGACCTCTCCATACCAGCTTGTGTATGGAAAAGCCTGTCATCTGCCAGTAGAACTGGAACACAAGGCCTACTGGGCAACCAAGTTCCTAAACCTTGATACTAAGGTAGCTGGAGAGAGGAGGTTACTCCAGTTGAATGAGCTGGAAGAATTCAGACTCAATGCTTTCGAAAATGTCAAAATTTATAAGGAGAAAGCAAAAATATGGCATGACAAAAGGCTGTCATCTAGAGTCTTTGAGATAGGACAGAAGGTTCTGATGTTTAACTCTAGGCTCAGATTATTTCCCGGGAAATTGAAATCCCAGTGGAGGGGCCCATATGTGATTACAAATGTGTCACCATATGGCTATGTAGAACTTTAAGATATTGATTCTGACAAAAAGTTCATTGTTAATGGATAGAGAATCAAACATTATCTTGAAAGCAATGTTAAGCAAGAATGCTCAAAGCTAAGACTAAGTTAAAAGCTTAGTAAAGTCCAGCTAAAGACAGTAAAGAAGCGCTTGCTGGGAGGCAACCCAGCCATTATCAATAATTAGATGTTTGTAACGGTTAGATAAGTCTTTTTAATTTTGTTTTCTTTGTTAATTAATATATTTTCAGTGAATAAGTTAGGAAAATGGAGGTTCAAGACATAAAACAGAGAAATCACAGAGGAAAGGAGCTCACTGGCATCAAAACATCAGTAAAGAGGCAAACTGGGCGTTAAACGCCAGAATGGCTACCATTCTGGGCATTTAACGCCAGTAAAGGTATCATTCTAGGCGTTAAACGCCAGAATAGGTAGCATTCTAGGCGTTTAATGCCAGAATTGGCAGCATTCTGGGCGTTCAGAAAAATGCCCAGTGAAAAAGCATTTTTGGCGTTTAACGCCAGCCAGGGTACCTGGCTGGGCGCTAAACGCCCAAAATGGCCACCAGATGGGCGTTAAACGCCAGAATAGATATCATTCTGGGCGTTTAATGCCAGAACAGATAGGGGAGAGGTAATTTCGTTTTCAATTCAATTTTTTTCGAATTTTCTTGTTTTAATTCAAAATTTTCTGCATCTAAACATTACAAACATTCAATTTTTAACTTCCATTAACAAAAATTCATAATCTTATAAATTCCTTTTAATTCTCCAAATTCTTTTCAAATCTTTTTCAAAAACTCATTTATCTTTCCAATTTCTTTTCAAATCTTTTCAATTCATTCATATTATCTTTTATTTCTTAGATGCATAAACAAAAATTCAGATTTAACTTCCTCATATCTTCTTCATATCTCTTAAATTTTGAAAACAATCTTCTCTTTTGCATATCATGTTTATCTTTTATCAATCATATCTTTCAATCATATCTTCTTCTTTTTTTAATTTTCGACCCCATTCCCTCCCTCCCCTTTATTTATAAATTTGGCCACACCCTTTGGTTCATCATTGGAATCATTCTCTCCATCTATTTATCTTCTTTCTTTCTATTTTGCTTGAGAGCAAGCAAAGCACTAAGTTTGGTGTGATTTCCGTGATCCCTAAGCCAAAACAAACAAAGCTCATGGCTCCCAAAGGAAAACAAACCACTTCAAGAGGCAAGAAAGAAGGCAACTCAAAGCCACTTTGGATGCATGAGAAATTCCGCACCAAAGAACATGCAGACCACTAACTCAAAATAGTATGCAAAAGATCAGTGATCCCGGAAGTTAGATTCAATTTGAAAGAAGATGAATACCCGGAGATCCAAGAGCAGATTCAAAATAGGGGCTGGGAAGTCCTGGCTAATCCTGAGATACCTGTTGGAAGAAACATGGTACAAGAATTCTATGCAAATCTGTGGATGACAGAGAAGCAAAGATTAGAGGGAACTACTTTCTACACCTTCCGGACTATGGTCAGAGGGAAGATTATTTACTTCCACCTGGACAAAGTGAGAGAAGTTCTTAAACTCCCTCAATTGCAAGATGATCCAGAGTCCTTTAATAGGAGGATGGCCAAGGATAAAAGGCTGGATCAAGTTCTAGAGGACATATGCCTCCCTGGAACCAAATGGATTACCAATTCAAAAGGTGTCCCAAACCAGTTAAAGAGAGGAGATCTTAAACCAGTTGCCAGAGGTTGGCTGGATTTCATTGGGCGCTCCATACTCCCAACCAGCAACCGATTTGAAGTTACTGTCTAGAGAGCAGTGATGATTCATTGTATTATGCTAGGGAAGGAGGTAGAGATTCATCAGTTGATCCCTATTGAAATTTACACAATTTCAAACAAGGAATCCACTGAGGCCAGATTGGCTTACGCAAGCTTGATTAGTCTGCTATGCAAAGATGCGGGGGTACAGATGGGTGTGGATGAATTTATCCCAGTTGAGCGCGCAATCACCAAAGAAATGATGGATGGACTTCAAATTCAAGATAACCCCACCAAGAGGGGGGGCGCATGAACTCCTTCCAGAAATTCCTCAATTTGACTATTGGGCTCGCTTAGAAGCATCTGTCACCAAGCTGTAAGAAGCTGTGAATCAACTCAAAGAGGAGCAGCAGAATCCAAACAGCATGCTTTGCAAACTGCTCATAGAACAAGAGAAACAAGGGCGTGTGATACATGAGCTAAAGCGCCAGAAGCTGTCCCTTGAAGAGCCAGGCATCCTACAGATTGAAGGAGCACTTGCCTCACACAATGTAGGTTGTTGAGTCCTAACTCTGTGATAACTTTTGTTATTAGAGATCTATTTTAAGAGTTACATGAGCATTAGTATTAGAGTCATTTACTTTTATGTCTTTAATTTCCTTTCTTTTATTATTATTTGTTTTCTTTTATGCTTATTTCATGTCTTATTTCTATTCCATGATCAATAAAATTTAGAGTATATGTCTTAAAGCTATGAATAATCCCATAAATCCCTCACCTTTCTCAAAAGAAAAATTTTTTTATTTGCAAAAGAACAAGAAGTACATGAATTTCGAATTATATCTTGAAAATAATCTAATTATTTTGACGTGGTAGCAATACTTTTTGTTTTCTGGATGAATGCTTAAACAGTGCATATTTTTTATATTGTTGTTTATGAATGTTAAAACTGTTGGCTCTTGAAAGAATAATGAAAAGTGAGAAATGTTATTGATAATCTAAAAAATCATAAAATTGATTCTTGAAGCAAGAAAAAGCAGTGAATACAAAGCTTGCGAAAAAAAAGGCAAAAAATAAAAGAAAAAGAAAGAAAAAGAGAAAGCAAGCAGAAAAAGCCAATAACCCTTTAAACTAAAAGGCAAGGGTAAAGAGGATCCAAGGCTTTGAGTATTAATGGATAGGAGGGTCCAAAGGAATAAAATCCTGGCCTAAGCGGCTGAATTAAGTTGTCCTTAACCATGTGCTTGTGGCATGAAGGTCCAAGTGAGGAGCTTGAGACTGAGTGGTTAAAGTTGTGGTCCAAAGCAAAAAGAGTGTGCTTAAGAGCTCTGGGCACCTCTAATTGGGCACTCTAGCAAAGCTGAGTCACAATCTGAAAGGGTTCACCCAGTTATGTGTCTGTGGCATTTATGTATCCGGTGGTAATACTGGAAAACAAAGTGCTTAGGGTCACAACCAAGACTCATAAAGTAACTGTGTTCAAGAATCAACATACTGAACTAGGAGAATCAATAACACTATTTGAATTCTGAGTTCCTATAGATGCCAATCATTCTGAACTTCAAAGGATAAAGTGAGATGCCAAAACTGTTTAGAAGCAAAAAGGCTACAAGTCTCGCTCATCTAATTGGAACTGAGCTTCATTGATATTTGAAATTTATTGTATATTCTCTTCTTTTTATCCTATTTTGTTTTTAGTTCCTTGGGGACAAGCAACAATTTAAGTTTGGTGTTGTGATGAGCGGATAATTTATACCCTTTTTGGCATTATTTTTACATAGTTTTTGGTATGTTTTAGTTACTTTTTATTATATTTTTATTAGTTTTTATTCAAAAATCACATTTCTGGACTTTACTACGAGTTTGTGTGTTTTTTTTTTTGTGATTTCAGGTATTTTCTGACTGAAATTGAGGGACCTGAGCAAAACTCTTATTCAGAGGCTAAAAAAGGACTGCAGATGCTGTTGGATTTTGACCTCTCTGCACTCGAACTGGATTTTTTGGAGCTACAGAAGCCCAATTGGCACAAACTGGCATTCAAAGTCAGCCTAAAAATTCTGGCGTAAAATGCCCAAACTAGCACCAGAATTGGAGTTAAACGCCCAAACTGGCACCAAAGCTGGCGTTTAACTCCAGGAACAGCCTAAGCACGAAAAAGCTTCAATGCTCAGTCCAAGCACACACCAAGTGGGTCCCGGAAGTGGATTTCTGCACTATTTGCACTTAGTTACTCATTTTCTATAAACCTGGGTTACTAGTTTAGTATAAAAACTACTTTTAGAGATTCATTTGAGGACTTATGACATTTGTACACTTTATTTGTATCTTTGACGGCATGAGTCTCTAAACCCCATAGGTGGGGGTTGAGGAGCTCTGCTGTGTTTCAATGGATTAATGCAATTACTACTATTTTCTATTCAATTACGCTTGATTCTATTCTAAGATACTCACTCATACTTTAATATGGAGAATATGATAATCTGTGACACTCATTATTATCCTTAACCCTAGGAACGCGTGCCTGACAACCACTCCGTTCTATCTGAGCTCAACGTAGTCATTAGGCGACAGCTTGAGTGCATATCTCTTGGGTTTTTAATCCACGGACTGAGTCCGGAGGTTAGAACCTTCGTGGTATAGGCTAGAATCATTGGCAGCACTCCTGGGATCTGGAAAGTCTAACCCTGTCTGTGGTATTCCGAGTAGGATATGAAAGGGGATGACTGTGACGAGCTTCAAACTCGCGAATGTTGGGCGCAGTGACAGTGTGCAAAAGGATAATGGTCCTATTCCAACGCTAGTGAGAACCGACAGATGATTAGCCGTGCGGTGACAGCACTTGGTATTTTTTATCCGCGAGGATCATACAGCCTGCTATGAAACGAGGCCATGTGTGTTTGCAGAAGAAGGCAGTAGAAAAGTAGAGATTCAGATGACAGAGCATCTCCGGAACCTCAGCCTGTTTCTCATTACTGAATCACAAGTACTATTTATTTTGTAATATTAAATTTTCATAAATATAATCACTCTTATCATTAATCTCCTAACTAAGATTTACAAAATAATCATAGCTTGATTCAAACCGACAATCTCCGTGGGATCGACCTTTACTCACGTAAGGTATTACTTGGACGACCCAGTGCACTTGTTGGTTAGTTGTGTGGAGTTGTGAAAAGTGTAATCACAATTTCGCACACCAGCGACCTCCCCACACTTATATAATAGCATCGTCCTCGATGCTCAATCAAGCTGGGTGTGAAGAAGTGTCATCTCCGGAAAGGTGCTCTGCTGGCTCTATAGGGTGTGTTGATGCCTGGGGATCTGCCTGCTAAAGCAAAGGCTCTGTCTGTATAGGGACCTATGGATCTACTAGCTGTATCTGCTGGGACTCCTCAAGTTGGGGCGCTGCCTGCTGGTATCCTGCCTGCTCATCCTCTGCCCGTGCATCGGCCTCCTGCTCATCTACATCCTCTTCATATGGCTCTGATGGTGTGTCAGGCTTGGAGGGGATGTCAGCGTGGCCCGACCGGATCATCAACTTCAAATGCTCATAGCGTCGCAACAAGACCGCTCATATCGCCGCTAGTTGCGGCGCTCCATCTGGTCTAGCCGCTTAAAGAGGCAGTGTACTAAGTGGTAAATGGGCTGGGAGGTAGGTGAGGATGCTGTGGGTGTGGGTGGTGCGACAGGTGCTGAAGGGGCATCAGAAGATGTGGATGCATCAGCGGAGGCAGTGAGAAAGGGCGGTTTGTAGCCCAGAGCCACGAACTTCCTGCCGTGTAGGATGATCTTCTTGCAGTCGGCGGCTGGTGGTTTCTCATCCGCAAGCTCTTAGGGTACCTCAGCTCAGTGGCCCATCTGAGTAATCAAATAGGGGAAGGGCAGAGTGCCTCGGACATGGACCCTGGCCATGTAGTACCGGATAAATCGAGGAAGGTACAGGTCCTTGCCTTCCATCACGCACCAGATAAGAGTAATCATGGCGGCTGGTACCTCAGTCTCGTGAGTGCTCGGCATCACATAATTGCTCAAGATTTGTTGCCATAGCCGAGCCTCATCATTCAGGTAAATAATTCTTATGCCTTTTGGGGTCACTGTTGACTTACCCATAACCCATGGGGCAGCAGGATCAATAGCTATAGTGCGCTTCACTGCTTCCCAATCAAATCTCATGAATCTCATATCTTTCCCAGCCTGCTGATAACCATCTGGCTGATCGGATTTAGGCAGGAAATGGAAGATATCTTTAATTGCCTCCTCAGTAACTAGAATATGCTTTCCTCTGAGCTGTACTGCATCCAGGGTCGTTTTAAAATAGTTGCAGTAAAATTCCATGACCGAGGATGCATTAACCTCAGTCAAGTTCCTCTCCAAAAAGAACCAGCCTCTCTGTTTGATTTGTTCTATGGTGTACTGTTGTAATTCAGCTGGAATTCTGAGGGTCTTTTCTAGATATAGGTTCCTTGTAGTAGCAAAGACCGGATACTTCAGTTCACAGTATCGATTTGCAAACGTGACTGGATCAGTTGAAGGCACTAACTGATCAGGTTTTTCCTGTAGAGTAAAGTTCTTCTCACGCCAGGAATCATCATGCAGTATATCTAGCAGAGCCATAGAGGGCTCTCCTCTTTTCCTTTTGCCCGTGCCTGCTTTAGCTTTTTCTTTCCCTTTCGGGTCAGACATCCTGAAAAATAGAGTTTCCAGAATATAATTTAGTAGCTGAAAGCAGAAAAAATAGGAAGGCAAATAGTATTCAAGCAATATAAGCATAGATGAGTGAAAGAGGAATGAGAATTAAAGCATGAAGTGAGTCAGATAGATATAGAATGTTGGACTGAATGCAAGATAAAATTCAAAGAATTCAATTAAAAAGAACAATCCAAAAACTATGAGATGCAAAATGCTAGTTTGTCAGGAAACAACAATTAACATGCCTTGAAAGGAGTTAAAAGTCAGTTAGGTTAATAGTCAGTTAAGTTAAAAGCCAAAGAAGTAAGTTAGAATTAGTGGCATGGTAATGTAGTTCCTAGAAGTGCAAAAGGTTTAGGAACAAGCAGGCTCACATTCAAGCATATAATACAGATTATTGATGATAAAGCATGTAAAGCAAGAAGCATAAAAAGGAATACAATCATTAACAATTCTCGTCAAATGAAAAGGGAACCAAAAAGAAATGGAATACTAGCCCAACAACTCATGAAGTGGCTGTGGTGTAAACCATATAAATCACAATTTTAAAAAGCACCAAAGTCAGTTCATGAGTGGATGTGGGGAAAAATAGGTACCAGAAAAGTTGGGCAGCATTTTGGCAGTAAGAGGAACATTCCCGGATAAACAAATAGCGAAATCAATAGCTAGATGAATGTTGTGAGTGGCAGATAGCATGAAGAACAAGAAATCAATGAATCAGGAGGCATAAAGCAAGGCAAAGCAGTTAGCTAATTCTAAAGTCAATCAAGTATGCATTCAAAGAATTTATGATCACTGATAAAATAGTAACGAAAGGTCAATTGCAATTCAGATTTGAATTTCATTAAAATTAAATATTAAGAATCTAAAATTAAGGAACCAAGTTAGCGCAGATAAAATCTCAATAGCAACAGCAAATCAAGTCAAGCTTATATGAAGCGCAACATTTGTCAATTATCATGAAGAACAAGGTGATTCACATGACGCATGCAACATTAAGCAGAACAAGGTAGCTGGTTAATCCCTAAACACAACTAATTGTTCAAGAAATTTTTCAAAAATTTTGGCAGCATGCCGGCTATAAATTGGACGTTCCCGGGTGATAAACAGCAGCAGAAATTCAGTTCATATGACGTTAAAGTAGTACATAAACGAGTAGCAAATAACAAGTCACATGAATTCAGAAAAGAAACAAATTTAATTTGCAGCAAGAAATGCAATTTAGGTGGAATAATGTCAAAACAGCATTAAACAGTAATGAACAGCATATTAGCAGCATCAACAGCATAGCAATTTTAAAATTGTAAAACAGATAAAGCAAGCAGCAAGAATGGCGCAATTATCATACCTAAATCCACTAACCACATCCTATCTACGTAACCACCTAAAATCCACTACGAAACATGCATTTCTAACTAACCTAAATTAAACAGAATTAAAATATGAAAACTAACTAACTTGAATGGAGAAGGAATCGGAGTGCAGTGGAACCTGGTGTGCACAGTGAAAGAAATTGAACGAAGAGAGAAGGTGGTGGTACGGTGGCGCTGGTGGGTGGCACGACGGCGCTGGTGGTGGTTTTGGAAGGTTGGAGGGAGGAGAGAAGAAGACTATGAGGGAGGGGGGAAGTGAGCACGCGAGGGCTAGGGTTTCCGCGTCAGGGGGTTAGGGAATTTAAATCCACGCGTAGGCATGGGTCACGCGTGCGCGTGGGTCATGCGTGCGCGTGGATGAGGTAAAATTGAAACGAGGCGAAAGCGTCATTGACGTGACCGCGTGAAGAGGGGTAGTGAAGATGACGTGTACGCGTGAAGCAAGCGTACACGTGGGTCAGAATCGTGCTAAACGCACGATTCCAGCGTCGTTTTGGCGCAACTCTCTGTTTCAATTTGGGGGCAAAAATTTTTCAGGCGACGCGTCCCCACGCCCACGCGTGGTGTGTTGAAATTGAAAGTGACGCGTACGCATCGTGGACGCGCAAGCGTGGGCCAATTTGTGCCTAACGCATCCCAGCCACACGATTCCAGCCCAACTTTCTGGGCATTGGATGTTGACGCCGATTTGGACTTGACGCCCACGCGTGGCCCATGCGCCAGCGTGGTATAGCTTTTTATATATATATATATATAGAATATGCAGAATGCAAGATGCAGATGCTGATGCAGATGTTATGAATGATACTACGGAAAATAAAATAAAATAAAATAAAATAAAAATAAACAGGACAGAATAAAATTAAGATTGAAAAGGAACGATCATACCACGGTGGGTTGTCTCCCTGAAGAACTGAAGATTGATGGTTTAGAGGTTATAGAAACTCTCATTGTAAGTATAGTTACTAAACCAAGCAATCAACCTTTCTTACAAAAGTTTTGGTTGTCACAAGTAACAAGCCCCTTTTTAATATTGATAACCGAGTATTTAGACCTCAGGTCGTCTTCTCAAGGAATTGCAGGGAAGTATGTTCTTATTATTGGTTATGAAGATTGTAAATTGGTGGTTTTGGAAGTTGGGCAATGCGCACAGGTATATTTTTGAGCAATAAAAATAAATAAATAACTGTAAAATAAACTCTTGGCAAGGTATGAGAATCGGAAATCCTGTCCTTGTTATCCTTATCAGATGTGATGAGAATTGGATTTTAATCCCACTTAGTTAAGTCAAGTGGACTAATTAGCTTGATCCTCAAGTCCTAGTCAACTCCTGTGGAGAGACTAGTGTTAGAGCAATCCTAGCTAAAGCAAAATCAGCCAATTTCAACCACTCCTGAGTTTGACAACTCAAGTGTTACCAATTACTTGACCAAAGCCAAAAGGGGAAAAAATCTACTTGAAGAAAAAAATGCCTTCAGATGGGAAGCAACATTAACATAAATAAAAGAAAGAAATCTTGAATCTGAAATACCTCGAATTATAATAAATAGAACATTCAAATCTTAATCATGAAAAGTTCATAAGCCAATTGGGCAACATAAATCAAATGCAAATAAAAGTATCAAAATAAAAGAGAAACATAAATTAAAGGAACATTGAACCTGGGATTTAGAGGCACTCCTAAAACTAAGAGAAATCCTAAATCCTAATCCTAAGAGAGAGGAGAGAACCTCTCTCTCTAAAAACTACATCTACTCCTAAAATTGTGAATTGTGAGAGCCTCCCTATGAATGGATGCAATCCCCCACTTTATAGCCTCTAATATGTGTTTTCTGTGCCACGAACTGGGTCGAAAATAGCCCGAAAATCACTAGAGAAGAATTCAAACACGCTGATTTCCGTCACTGCGACACGGCCGCATGGATCACGCGGTCGCGTCACCTAGCATCAGGGGAACTATGGCATATTATATATCAAATCGAAGCCCCAGATGTTAGCTTTCCAACGCAACTAGAACCGCGTCGTTTGGACCTCTGTAGCTAAAGTTATAGCCGTTTGAGTGCGAAGAGGTCAGGCTGGACAGCTTAGCAGTTTCTCCAACTTCTTGTATTCCTTCCACTTTTGCATGCTTCCTTTCCATCCTCTGAGCCATTCCTGCCCTGTAATCTCTGAAAACACTTAACACACATATCAAGGCATCTAATGGTAATAAGAGAGGATTAATATTAGCAATTATAAGTCCAAAGAAACATGTTTTCAATCAAAGCACATAATTAGGAAGGTAAATGTAAAACCATGCAAATAGTATGAATAAGTGGGTGAAGAGTAGATAAAAACCACTCAATTAAGCACAAGATAAACCATAAAATAGTGGTTTATCAACCTCCCTACACTTAAACATTAGCATGTCCTCATGCTAAGCTCAAGAGAAGCTATAAAGAAATGAAGAGGAATGGTAGAATGCATGAAATGCAACCTATGAATGCAAGTACATGCTAAATGCTTTTACTTACTTGGTTAAGAGTAAATAAGTTCTCCAAGAATAAATATGAACTGGATTTCACTAATTCAAATCATAAAAAATGAAGTACAAATAGACTTGTAGAAGAAAATAGCTCATGAAAGCAGGAAACAAGGAATTGAGCATCGAACCCTCACTAGTAGTGTATACACTCTAGTCACTCAAGTGTTTAAGGTTCGATTCTCTCAATTCTCTACTAACCTTGCTTTCTAAGGCTTGCTCTTCATCTAACAATCAACATAAATTTAATGCACAAATACAGAAATCAAGAGGTCTTTTAAGGGTTGTAATGGGGTTAGGGTCAAGGTAGGATTGTATTTGGTCAAGTGGATTAAAATCTGAATCCTTAATTAACTTAAACTTTCCACCTAACTTTAGACAATCCATGTAATCACAATACAAATTCTAACTATCCATCAACCATGTTTTCCACATTATTCATGCATTCTAATTCTGAGTACCGTACATATGCATTGCTTTCACCACTTACTTTGGGGCATTTTGTCCCCTTTCTCTTATTTGCACTTTTTCTTTTCTTTTTCTCTCTTTTTTTTTCTCTTTATATATATATATATTTCTCTTTTGTTTTTCTCAATGCATATGATTAATTTATTGAATGCATGAACATGTCCTAAACATTTCTTTCACATTTTTAGAAAATTCTAACATACTCAATTCTCAACCCAAATATTTTCAAACCCAATTTCCCACACTTAAATCATAAGCACTTTCACTAGTCTAAGCTAACTAAGGATTCAAATTAAGGATATTATTGTTTTCCGCTTAGAATTAATGATGTGCTAAAGTAAAGAACAAAGGGGTAAAATAGGCTCAAATTGGTTTGCAAAGGATAATGAAAGGTAAGGCCATATGGGTATGTAAGCTCAGTGAAACAAAGGCCTCAATCAAGTAAGTGTATACATACATCAAATTATGGAAATATAGAATCAAGCAAGACAAAGATCAATATTTTAGAGAGAAAAACACACATCAAAAATAAAATATTGGTTGAAAAATGCAACCAATTTAAATAGGCTCAAAATCTCACAGGTTTTGTGTGTTCGAGCTCTAAACCATGTTCCAGTATAATATCTCTTCAAACAAGTGTAAATTTTTTTTTTCAAATTAGTGAAATACTCTTAAAAGGTTTCTTGAAAAAGGAAAATATTTCTTTAACCAAGTGGTAAAATATGCACAAAAATCAAACAAACATGCAAATGCAACAACTAACTACAAAGAAAATTTAAACATTGGTGCTAAAATATGAAGTGACTTACCCATGGAAGTCTGTATCGACCTCCCCACACTTAAAGATTGCACCGTCATCGGTGCATGCTGAGATGTGCAGGTGGACGGGCTGTTCCAACTGATGCTTTTCTTCAAGGATTGTGCTGATGGACTTGTTTGTCTCCCCATGTAAACGTCTTCCGGTTCTCTTCCGGGTGGCCATCCTGAAAGAAAAAGGGAAGAAAAGTAACCCAGAAATAGAGATAAGAAAATAAAAGAAGTATGGGTGGGTTAATGCCTAATGATAAGGGTCTCATTTACATGGAAGCTTCAACATGTAAGTGAGAAAACAATAGAAACCATGGCATACCAATGGTGCAAAATTTGCAACGATGGGGAAAAGAATAGGGGAGGAGAGATAATATAAATTCATGTCAATGCAAAAGTAATACAAATATAAAAGATTGGCATTGATTTAAATAATATTACTCAATCAGAATTAAACAAGTCACTAAGCATCAAGAAAATACCAGAAAAGATGTAACAGTTGAATAAGAATATTTGAACACCAATAATAATTTTAGAAAAATAAAAAATATGCAATGAATGAAAGTATGCAAATAAATTAAATAAACTAGAATGGGAGTGAGAGAAAATAAGAAAGGAAGAAGAAAGAAATAAGAAAAGATAAGAGAATAAA
Organism: Arachis ipaensis; assembly: GCF_000816755.2. Classification (NCBI taxonomy): domain Eukaryota; kingdom Viridiplantae; phylum Streptophyta; class Magnoliopsida; order Fabales; family Fabaceae; genus Arachis; species Arachis ipaensis. The sequence goes on along the minus strand of NC_029789.2, from coordinate 97,495,733 downwards.
GATTCGGAGAAGAAAAGATAAGAAAATTGGCACTAATCTGGATAGGTTGTGCGATGCTGGCGACGCGGTCGCGTGGGTGACGCGGTCGCGTAGTGCGCAAATAAGGTTAGATGACGCGGACACGTGGGGCACATGATCGCGTGACTTGATTTGTGCTGGTGGCGCGAGTGTAGCCTCGCGGTCGCACAACTCTCTGTTCAAAACTTAGTATTGCCAAAATTCTGGGTGACGCGGTCGCGTGGTCGACGCGATCGCGCGGGTGGCCTTATTTCCAATATGACGCGGACGCGTGGGTGACGTGTTCGCGTGGCAGGGCTTGTGCTACTAGCACGGGTCCAACCCAACTCCAGCTCAACTTTCTGCCATACACCCTTTTTACGCCAATTTCAGGTCACGCGGCCGCGTGGGTGATGCGGTCGCGTGGGAGGCCATTATTTCCATATGACACGGTCGCGTGGGTGACGCGGTCGCCTGGGGTGATTTGTGCCATTGGTACGCCTCCAGCGCTGCTCCTGCGAAACTCTCTGTTCATTTTTATTTTTCTTTATTCTCCCTGTGACGCGGACGCGTCGCTGATGTGATCGCGTCGCGTAGCGAAATTTTTTTTTTAATATGAAAAATGAAGAATGCAGTGTTAATATGAATGTGATGCAAAACTCCAGGTTCAATAAAATAAAATAAAACTCGAAAACAAATAAAACTGAATAAAAAATAAAAAAATGAACGATCATACCATGGTGGGTTGTCTCCCACCTAGCACTTTTATTTAAAGTCCTTAAGTTGGACATTTGGTGAGCTCCCTGTTATGGTGGCTTATGCTTGTACTAATCCAGGAATCTCCACCAATGTTTGTGATTCCAATGGCCTCCGGGGTCCCAAACTAAGCATGTAAAGCCCTTAAGAAGCTTTAAACAGATTCTTAGGCTCCCGGGGTGACAAATGTCAGAGCAGATTCCAGGATCCCAAACTTTACTTTTACACCCGTTCTTGTCTCGATCTGCACTTCTCCAGCCGGGTGAAAGGTGATCTGAATTCTCACTGCAATGACCAAACAGCTTCCTAGACCCATTCAGTTGAGCTTTATACCAACCTTTGTGTTTAAACTTAAAGCTTCCAACCATGATGAACCTTGCGGGACAATTCTTACCACTGGCCATCTTCCTCTTACTCTTAATGTTACAAAGAGCTCTAAGTTGACCATCCGTCTCCAGTAGCTCATATTCAAGTGGAATCAGAAAGGTATGGGATATGAATTTTACCCACTTGAATGTTGTAAAGGATGATGGCAACTTAGGGGGAGGTGTTTTTAATGAAATTGCAAGCTCCACTCCCTTGTGCTCTTCTCTGATAATTACCACCTCTTTGCAAGCTTCTTCAATTTCAACCTCTTCCTCTTGGTAGCTCTCTTTCAATTCAATCTCCTCTTCATTGCTTTCCAAGGGCATGGGAGGTTGTGCTTCTTCTTCTTGAATCTCCATCTCTTGATCAACCTCTTCCAAGTCTTCAACTATGATATGCTTTGGAGGTTGTACACCCTCCTCAACATCAATTTCAACCATCTTGGAAGGAGGTTCTATGTCTTGACTTTCCCATGGAGGTTCAGCATCTCCTAAGTCTACAACCAACTCTTCTTCTTGAACAATGACAGCGTCTTCTACTTGTTCTAGTACGAATTCATTTTCTGTCTTGTCCACTGGGGTTTCTGGTATCTCCTTTATGCTATGCTCTTCACTAGATTGTCCACATTGGGCTGTGGCTGATCCTTGTGTATTTAAGCGCCTAGAAGCCCATTGAATTAATGCTTGTCCCAGTTGTTGAGTGGTTGCCTAAAATCGATCCACTGTTTCCTTGAAACGATCCTTTGTCTCTTAATGCACTCGGTTATCATAGGTAGGATCATAGTGCTCTTGGATTGATGGATATGGAGATGACAGATATTGAGGTGGTGGTGGGATGGGGAGATCATTCTGTGATTGAAAAGGAAGTGCACTAGAGCTTGAGGGTTGATTGTTAAAGGTATTTGGTGGTTTGATTTGGGCGGCAAGAGCTCGTATAGTAGAGTTTAGGTCGGTAAGTGCTCTCTTCATTGAGGTTTGGGGTGGATCTATGTATGGTTCATTTGGTTCATAAGGTGGTTGGTATGGTAGATGTGGGTTAGGGTCATATGGAGGTGAATGGCGGAAAGGGGCTTGTGAGTTTGGTGGTCCAAAGTTATGTTGAGGAAAGGGTTTATAGGCATATGGTGGTGGTTGTTGATAGTCCATTTGAGGTGGTTGTTGCCATGGGGGTTGATTAAATCCTTGTGGCTCCTCCCTTCTTTGATTGTTCCAACCTTGATGCCTGTTCTCATTGTAATTTCTTCTTCCTGCAACATAATTGTAACCAGACTCATAGCCAAAGGGGTGAGAGTTCATAGTAGCAATTAAAAATGAAAATAAAAATAAATTTAAATTAAAAGGTTATTTAAATTTTGAATTTGAAAATTAAATTTTGAAATTTGAAATTTTAAAATTTTGAAATTTGATTTTTGAAATAAGATAAGATAAGATAAAAATTTTAAAAATAAAAACCAATAACCTCTTAACTTAAGAAAAAGCAAAAAAAATAAAAAATAAAAATAAATAAACAAGCAAAAATAAAATATTTACAATAACCAATAATAAGGCACACGTTTGCAATTCCCCGGCAACGGCGCCATTTTGAAGAACTGAAGATTGATGGTTTAGAAGTTATAGAAACTCTCGTTGTAAGTATAGTTACTAAACCAAGCAATCAACCTTTCTTACAAAAGTTTTGGTTGTCAAAAGTAATAAACCCCTTTTTAATATTGATAACCGAGTATTTAGACCTCGGGTCGTCTTCTCAAGGAATTGCAGGGAAGTATGTTCTTATTATTTGTTATGAAGATTGTAAATTGGGGGTTTTAGAAGTTGGGCAATGCGCACAGGTATATTTTCGAGCAATAAAAATAAATAAATAACTGTAAAATAAACTCTTGGCAAGGTATGAGAATCGGAAATCCTGTCCTTGTTATCCTTATCAGATGTGATGAGAATTGGATTTTAATCCCACTTAGTTAAGTCAAGTGGACTAATTAGCTTGATCCTCAAGTCCTAGTCAACTCCTGTGGAGAGACTAGTGTTAGAGCAATCCTAGCTAAATCAAAATCAGCCAATTTCAACCACAACTGAGTTTGACAACTCAAGTATTACCAATTACTTGACCAAAGCCAAAAGGGGGAAAAATCTACTTGAATAAAAAAATGCCTTCAGATGGGAAGCAACATTAACATAAATAAAAGAAAGAAATCTTGAATCTGAAATACCTCGAATTATAATAAATAGAACATTCAAATCTTAATCATGAAAAGTTCATAAGCCAATTGGGCAACATAAATCAAATGCAAATAAAAGTATCAAAATAAAAGAGAAACATAAATTAAAGGAACATTGAACCTGGGATTTAGAGGCACTCATAAAACTAAGAGAAATCCTAAATCCTAATCCTAAGAGAGAGGAGAGAACCTCTCTCTCTAAAAACTACATCTACTCCTAAAATTGTGAATTGTGAGAGCCTCCCTATGAATGGATGCAATCCCCCATTTTATAGCCTCTAATCTGTGTTTTCTGGGCCGCGAACTGGGTCGAAAACAGCCCGAAAACCGCTGGAGAAGAATTCAAACACGCTGATTTCCGTCACTGCGATGCGGCCGCATGGATCACCCGGTTGCATCACCTAGCGTCAAGGGAACTATAGCATATTATATATCAAATCGAAGCCCCGGATGTTAGTTTTCCAACGCAACTGGAACCGCGTCGTTTGGACCTCTGTAGCTAAAGTTATAGCCATTTGAGTGCAAAGAGGTCAGGCTGGACAGCTTAGCAGTTTCTCCAACTTCTTGTATTTCTTCCACTTTTGCATGCTTCCTTTCCATCCTCTGATCCATTCCTGCCCTGTAATCTCTGAAAACACTTAACACACATATCAAGGCATCTAATGGTAATAAGAGAGGATTAATATTAGCAATTATAAGTCCAAAGAAACATGTTTTCAATCAAAGCACATAATTAGGAAGGTAAATGTAAAACCATGCAAATAGTATGAATAAGTGGGTGAAGAGTAGATAAAAACCACTCAATTAAGCACAAGATAAACCATAAAATAGTGGTTTATCACTCCCACCTAGCACTTTTAGTTAAAGTCCTTAAGCTGGACATTTGTGCTTGAACTGATCCAGAAATTTCCACCAACGTTTAGAAATCCAAGGGTCCCAAACTAGGCACGTAAAGCCTTTGAGCAAGTTAAAGCAGGTTTTCAGGCTCCAAGGGTGTTGATTATCAGAATGAATTCCAGGATCCCAAACCTTGCTTTTGTACCCGTCTTCTTGTTGACCATATTTGTTCCAACCAGATGGTAAGCAATCGGAATTCTCACTGAGACATCCAAACAGCCTCTGAAACCCATTCAATCGAGTTCTATACCAATCCTTGCACTTCCACTTGGAGCGTGGAACCGTATTGAAGTTTGGGTGCCAACTCCTATTACTAACCATCTCCCTTTTGCTCTTAGAGCCACAAAGAGCTCTAAGCTGGCCATCGGTTTCAAGCAAACCGTATTCTAGTGGGAATGTGAAGATAAAGGCTAAGTATTTTACCCACTTGAAGTTTGTATTGGGCGGTAATGGCCTTGGGAGAGGTGTTTTCAGTGGTCTTTCGAGCTCCACTTCCTTGTACTCTTTTGTGAATAATTCCACTTCCTTACAAACCTCTTCAACTGCAACCACGTCTTGATCAAAGTCTTCGATTTCTTCCTCATCACTCAAGTCATAAGTTGGAGGTTGAGAAAAGTCTACCTCCACATCATCTTCATATTTGCTTGGGGAAGATTCTTCAATCTCAAAGAACTCAATTGCGGATGCAAGTTCATTCTTAGGAGAGCTTAGTTCATGATCATCATTACCAAGGAAACTCGCTTCTTGATCTGTTTCGTCCAGTTCTTCATTAGATACATGCTTTGGGGGTTGTGCACTATTCTCCTTAGCATCAATTGCAAATTACTTGGCGGAATTTTCTACAATTCTTGATTCCCATGGAGGTTCAGCATCTCCTAAGTCTTCGACCAATTCTTCTTCTCCGATAATCCTGGCTTCCTCCACTTGTTCCAATACAAAGTCCTGCTTCTTACTGTCCACCGCAGCTTCTAGTGTCTCCTTCATGCTACGTTCTTCATTAGATTCTCCACATGAAGCCATGGGAGTTCCTTGAGTGTCCAAACGTCGGGAAGCTAATTGATTTATTGCTTGCTCCAGTTGATGAAGGGTTGCATGAAATTGGTTCACTGTTTCCTTGAGGCGAGCCTGTGATTCTTGGGTCGATGGATATGGACATGGTGCATATGGAAGTGGTGGTTCTCGGGAGTAATTGGATTGGAATTGGGGTGGATAAAGGTTAGGGTCATATGGAGGTGAATGGTTGTAAGTGGCTTGTGAGTATGGTGGTTCGAAGCTATGTTGAGGAGGTGGTTCATTGGCATATGATGGAGCTTGCTGGTAACTACAAGGGGGTCCACCATATCTATCATTTTGGTACGCACCTCGGAATAGCTCTTGACCATAGTAAATTGGTGGAGGTGGTTTGTCACGAAGGGGTCCATCATAACTATTGTCTTGGCATGCATTGTAGAATGGTCGTTGTCCCTGGTACCTTGGAAGGTATTGTTGCTGAAAGGGTTGATCAGATCCTCGTGGCTCCTTCCATCTATGATTGTTTCGACCTTGATGCATGTTCCTGTTATAGCTTCCATTCCTTTCAACAACATTAGATCCAAACTCAAAGCCAGAGGGGTGAGAACTCATAGTAGCTAATAAAAATTAAAAACAAAAATAAAAATAAATAAGTAAAAGAAAATATTTACAATAACCAATAATAAGGCACACAATTGTAAATCCCCGATAATGGCGCCATTTTGACGAACTGAACTCTCGTGCGGTCTAGAATTTTCACAATTAAGTTCTCGTTGCAAGTATAGCTTCTAGAACGACAAGAAATCTTTTCGTACCAAAACTTGTTTGTCACTTAAGCAAACCTAATAAAATTTATAATTGAAGTATTTAAACCTCGGGTCATCTCTCAAGGAATTGCAGGGTAGTATGAATTATTATTGGTTATGGAAAAAGGTATGTTTTTGGGTTTTTGAAATAAGGAACAAGAAAATAAATTGGCAAGGAAGTAAATTAATAACTAGAAAAACTCTTGGCAAGGTATGAGAACTGGAAATCCCATCCTAGTTATCCTTATCAGGTGTGATGAGAATTGTTATTGCTCCCACTTAGTTAACCCTTACTAAATAAAGGAAAGTCAAGTAGACTAATCAATTTGATTCCTCAAGTCCTAGTCAACTCCTATGGAAAGACTAGCTTTAGAGGGATCCAAATCAATCAGCAATTTCCAATTTTCAATCAATAGCCGAGTTTGACAACTCAAGTGTCACCAATTACTCAACCAAAGCCAAAAAGGGAAAAATCCAAATTATTTATATTATGAATAGAAGAAAGCAATCATAAATCTAAAATACCTCGAATTGTATTAAATAGGAAATCAAATTAAACATAGGAATCCATAAACCAAATTGGGAAAATAAACAAACTAAAGTAATAGAGTAATTGAAAGTAGAAGAGAAACTAAATTAAAGGAACATTGAACCTGGAATTGAGAAAACGAAGAAATCCTAATCCTAAAACCTAAGAGAGAGGAGAGAACCTCTCTCTCTCTAAAACTACATCTAAAACCTAAAAATTGTCTGTAATTCGATTGATGATTGTTGAATGAATAATTGATGGATTATTTGATTCCCTCATTCTCCAGCCTCTATTCTGTGTTTCTGGGCTTGGATTTGGGCCGAAAAGGAGCCCAGAAATCGCTGGAGGCAACTTCTGCAACTTTCTGCACGTGGCGTCTGTCACGCGTATGCATGGGTCACGCGTGCACATCATATGGAGATTTTCCTTTGCGCTAGGCACACGTCCGTGTCGTCCATGCGTGCGCGTCGCTGCCATTTTCTTCAAAACTCCATTTTGTGCGTTCCTTCCACTTTTGCACATTTCCTTTCTGTCCTCTAAGCTATTCCTGCCCTATAAAGCCTGAAAATACGTAACACACAGATCACGGCATCGAATGGTAATAACGGATAATTAAAATTAACAGTTTTAAGGCTTAGGAAACATGTTTTCATATATATCACATAATAAGGAAGGAATTGTAAAACCATGCAAATTATATGAATAAGTGGGTGAAGAATTGATAAAAACCACTCAATTAAGCACAAGATAAATCATAAAATAGTGGTTTATCACTAGCCTTTGTTTCTTTCATTCCTTGGCTTCATGGTCATGGGCCACGCTTTCAAAAGCATGGCCTAAGGTTCCAAAGCATGCTCAAACTTTAAACGTGTGCCGAAAATTCTTCTTTCCATCATTTCTTCACCTACAAGCAACCAAACAACTAATCAAAGCTCCACCAAAATCACTAGATCTTTGCATCATTTAATTAATCAATTAATTCAAGCATAAAACCTATGATTTTGTATAAAATGAATGATGTTTGGTTGATTCAAGATAATCATGAAAATCCACTCAAATTACTTACTTTTGGTTCAAGAAAGTGCATAAAACCTAATGAAACTAATGAAAGATGCTTGTAAAGCTAGCATAAGATGACTTGTCATCACAACACCAACTTAAACCTTGCTTGTCCCCAAGCAAGAAAAGAATCATGTAATAAAGATTGACAATCCAAGGTAAGAAGAATAGCAACTCAATGTTCATGGTTAGCTAGTTTTCTATGCATGCTACAATCACAAAAGAAATGTAAATGATTGATGCTTCTATCTAGCTCATTTTATGAAATCTTTTCCTTATCTTTCTTCCTTGAAACAAGCTTTTGATTTTCTTATTAGCTTCTCCTTTTGGGTGTTTTACCCCATGAGTTGATAACAAAGCTACGATTCTAAATGCTTTGTTTTCAAGTATTACCACTTGATACATAAGCACCACAAGCATTGAATTAGATGACTTCATTAAGTTCTTTTGTTTCTTTTCTTGACTTTCTAATCATTGATACTCAGAATCTTGAGCTTTGAGGGAGTGCTTTTTGGTATGCGAAATTGCTACTCAGATTGTGAATTGTTGTTCGAAATTGATTCCCTGGCAATGGCACCAGAAACGGATGCACAGGACCATGGTCTAAACATATCTTCACAACTTCGCATAACTAACCAGCAAGTGCACTGGGTCGTCCAAGTAATACCTTACGTGAGTAAGGGTCGAATCCCACGGAGATTGTCGGTATGAAGAAAGCTATGGTCACCTTGTAAATCTCAGTCAGGCGGATATAAAATACTAATGGAGTTTTCGAAAGTAATTAATAAGATAGGGATAGAAATACTTATGTAAATCACTGGTGAGAATTTCAGATAAGTGAATAGAGATGCTTTCGTTCCTCTGAACCTCTGCTTTCCTGCTATCTTCATCCAATCAGTCTTACTCCTTTCCATGGCTGGCTTTATGTGATACATCACCATTGTCAATGGCTACTTTCGGTCTTCTCTCGGTAAAATGATCCAAATGCCCTGTCACGGCACGGCTAATCGTCTGGAGGCATCACCCTTGTCAATGGCTTCATCTTATCCTCTCAGTGAAAATGGTCAACGCACCCTGTCACGGCACGGCTATTCATCTATCGGTTCTCGATCATGCTGGAATAGGATTTACTATCCTTTTGCGTCTGTCACTAACGCCCTGCAATTGCGAGTTTGGAGCTCGTCACAGTCATTCATTCATTGAATCCTACTCGGAATACCACAGACAAGGTTTAGACCTTCCGGATTCTCTTGAATGCCGCCATCATTCTAGCTTACACCACGAAGATTCTGGTTAGGAGATCTAAGAGATACTCATTCAGTCTAAGGTAGAACGGAAGTGGTTGTCAGGAACGCGTTCATAGGGAATGATGATGATTTTCACGTTCATCACATTCAGATTGAAGTACGAATAAATATCTTAGAAGCGAAACAAGATGAATTGAATAGAAAACAGTAGTACTTTGCATTAATCTTTGAGGAACAGCAGAGCTTCACACCTTAATCTATGGAGTGTAGAAACTCTACCGTTAAAGATACATAAGTGAAAGTCCAGGCATGGCCGAGAGGCCAGCCCTCAAACGTGATCTAAGATAGCATACAACTGATCAAAGATACCTAATACAATAGTAAAAGGTCCTATTTATAATAAACTAGCTACTAGGGTTTACAGAAGTAAGTAATTGATGCATAAATCCACTTCCGGGGCCCACTTGGTGTGTGCTTGGGCTGAGCTTGAGTGTTGCACGTGTAGAGGTCCTTCTTGGAGTTGAACGCCAGTTTTTGTGCCAGTTTGGGCGTTCAACTCTGGTTTTGGATCCTTTTCTGGTGCTGGATGCCATATTTGGGCAGAGAGCTGGCGTTGAACGCCAGTTTGCGTCATCTAAACCTGGCCAAAGTATGGATTATTATACATTTCTGGAAAGCCCTGGATGTCTACTTTCCAACGCAATTGGAAGCGCGCCATTTCGAGTTCTGTAGCTCCAGAAAATCCACTTTGAGTGCAGGGTTTTCACTTGACACCTACACGCCACAAGCACATGGTTAGGGACAGCTTGGTTTAGCTGCTTAGACCAGGATTTTATTCCTTTAGACCCTCCTATCCACTGATGCTCAAAGCCTTGGGATCCTTTTTATTTGCCCTTGCCTTTTGGTTTTAAGGGTTATTGGCTTTTTGCTCTTGCCTCTTAGTTTTAAGAGCTTTTGGCTTTTTCTGCTTGCTTTTTCTTTCTATTTTTTTTCTATTTTTTTTTCACCTATTTTTTTTCTGCAAGGTTTGTTTTTTGCTGCTTTTTCTTGCTTCAAGAATCATTTTTATGATTTTTCAGATTATCAAATAACATGTTTCCTAGTCATCATTCTTTCAAGAGCCAACATATTTAACATTCCTAAACAGCAACTTCAAAAGACATATGCACTGTTCAAGCATACATTCAGAAAACAAGAAGCATTGTCACCACATCAATATAATTAAACTAAGTTCAGGGATAAATTCGAAACTCATGTAATTCTTGTTCTTTTGAATTAGAACATTTTTCATTTAAGAGAGGTGATGGATTCATAGGACATTTATAACATTAAGACACTCCTTGTGTAGGGGCGTGCGTTCTCTTCCATGTTTGGCAAGTTGAACGCCAACCTCACATTTTCCGGACTAAAATCTAAGCATTTCCCCCAAACCATTGTAACATAGTTCTTTGGATCCGGGTTCTTACTTTGATCATGGTTCTTGGTGATCCATGCATTGGCATAGAACTCTTGAACCATTAGGATGCCGACTTGTTGGATGGGATTTGTTAGAACTTCCCAACCTCTTCTTTGAATTTCATGTCGGATCTCCGGATACTCATTTCTTTTGTGTTTGAAAGGGACCTCGGGGATCACCTTCTTCTTGGCCACAACATCATAGAAGTGGTCTTGATGGGCTTTGGAGATGAACCTTTCCATCTCCCATGACTCGGATGTGGAAGCTTTTGTCTTTCCTTTCCCCTTTCTAGAGGATTCTCCGGTCTTAGGTGCCATCAATGGTAATGGAAAAACAAAAAGCTTATGCTTTTACCATACCAAACTTAGAATTTTGCTCGTCCTCGAGCAATAAAAGAAAGAATAGATGAAGAAGAAGAAGAAATGGAAGAGAGGGAGAGTGGGTAATATTTCGGCCAAGAAGGGTGTAGAGGGGTGTGTTGTGTGAATTTGATGAAGAATGGAGGACTTTATATAGGGAAGGGAGGAGGGGTTAAGGGTCGGCCATATGGGTGGGTTTGGGTGGGAAATTGGTTTTGAATTCTGAAGGTAGGTAGAGTTTATGAGGTAGGTTTATTGGGAAGAGTGGGTGGATGTGAGTGGTGAAGGTTTAATAGGGAAGAGGGATGGAGGTGATAGGTGAAGGGTTTTGGGGAAGAGTGTTTATGGGATTGTGTGAAAGAGGGGTGAGAAGAAGTGAGTGGAGGTAGGTGGGGATCCTATGGGTCCACAGAACCTGAGATGTTCTTGTGGGATCCACAGATCCTGAGATGATCCTGTGGGGTCCACAGATCCTGAGGTGTTCAAGGATTTACAACCTTGCACCAAATTAGGCATGTAAAATGCCCTTGCACACAACTCTGGGCATTCAGCGCCAGGTTGGTGCCCATTTTGGGCGTTCAACGCCCATTTGTTGCCATTTCTGGCGTTGAATGCCAGAACCATGCTTGTTCTGGGCGTTCAGCACCAGGATGCTGCCCATTTTGGGCGTTCAGCGCCAGAACCATGCTCTGTTCTGGCGTTGAACGCTAGGCAGATGCTTCCTCCAGGGTGTGATTTTTCTTCTGCTGTTTTTGATTCCGTTTTCAATTTTTATATTTATTTTGTGACTCCACATGATCATGAACCTATAAAGACATATAACTAAGAAAATATAGTTAGATAAATAAAAATTGGGTTGCCTCCCAACAAGCGCTTCTTTAATGTCAATAGCTTGACAGTGGGCTCTCATGGAGCCTCACAGATGTTCAGAGCATTGTTGAGACCCTCCAACACCAAACTTAGAGTTTGGATATGGGAGTTCAACACCAAACTTAGAGTTTGGTTGTGGCCTCCCAACACCAAACTTAGAGTTTGACTGTGGGGGCTTGGGTTGACTCTGCTTTGAGAGAAGCTTTTTCTGCTTCCTCTCCATGGATGCATAGAGGGATCCTTGAGTTGTAAACACAAGGTTGTCCTTATTCAATTAAAGGAATAATTCTCCTCTGTCCATATCAATCACAGCTCTTGCTGTGGCTAGGAAAGGTCTTCCTAGGATGATGGATTCATCCTCTTCCTTTCCAGTATCCAGGACTATGAAATCAGCAGGGATGTAAAGACCTTCAACCTTTACTAACACGTCCTCTACTTGTCCATAAGCCTGTTTTCTTGAATTGTCTGCCATCTCTAATGAGATTTTAGCAGCTTGCACCCCATAGATTCCCAGTTTCTCTATTACAGAGAGGGGCATGAGGTTTATTCCTGAACCAAGGTCACACAGAGCCTTAAAGATCATGGTGCCTATAGTACAAGGTATTATGAACTTTCCAAGATCCTGTCTCTTCTGAGGCAATGTCAGTTGATCCAGATCACTTAGTTCATTGATGAATAAGGGAGGTTCAACTTCCCAAGTAGCAATGCTAAATAATTTGGCATTTAGCTTCATGATTGCACCAAGAAACTTGGCAGTTTGCTCTTCAGTAACATCCTCATTCTCTTCAGAAGAGGAATACTCATCAGAGCTCATGAATGGCATAAGGAGGTTTAATGGGATCTCTATGGTCTCTAGATGAGCCTCAGAGTCCCTTGGTTCCTCAGAGGGAAGCTCCTTATTGATCACTGGACGTCCCAGGAGGTCTTCCTCCTTGGGATTCACGTCCTCTCCTTCCCTTACAGGTTCGGCCATGGTGCTTATGTCAATGGCCTTGCACTCTCCTTTTGAATTCTCTTCTGTGTTGCTTGGGAGAGTACTAGGAGGGATTTTAGTGATCCTTTTACTCAGCTGGCCCACTTGTGCTTCCAGATTTCTAATGGAAGATCTTGTTTCATTCATGAAACTTACAGTGGCCTTAGATAGATCAGAGACTAAGTTTGCTAAATTAGAAGTATTTTGTTCAGATTTCTCTGTCTGTTGCTGAGTGGATGATGGAAAAGGTTTATTATTGTTAAAACTATTTCTTCCACCATTATTAAAGCCTTGTTGAGGCTTTTGACCCTTCCATGAGAAATTTGGATGATTTCTCCATGATGAGTTATAGGTGTTTCCATAAGGTTCACCTAAGTAATTCACCTCTGCTATTGCAGGGTTCTCAGGATCATAAGCTTCTTCTTCATAAGAAGCCTCTTGAGTACTGTTGGATGCAGCTTGCATTCCATTCAAACTCTGAGAAATCATATTGACTTGCTGAGTCAATATTTTGTTCTGAGCCAATATGGCATTCAGAGTATCAATCTCAAGAACTCCCTTCTTCATAGGCGTCCCATTACTCACAGGATTCCTCTCAGAAGTGTACATGAACTGGTTATTTGCAACCATGTCAATGAGTTCTTAAGCTTCTGCAGGTGTTTTCTTTAGGTGAATGGATCCACCTGCAGAGGTATCCAATGACATCTTAGATAACTCAGACAGACCATCATAGAATATATCCAGGATGGTCCATTCTGAAAGCATGTCAGAAGGACACTTTTTGGTCAGTCCTTTGTATCTTTCCCAAGCTTCATAGAGGAATTCACCATCTTTTTGTCTGAAGGTTTGTCTTGGAGTTGAACGCCAGTTTTTGTGCCAGTTTGGGCGTTCAACTCTGGTTTTGGATCCTTTTCTGGCGCTGGACGCCAGATTTGGGCAGAGAGCTGGCGTTGAACCCCAGTTTGCGTCATCTAAACTTGGCCAAAGTATAAAATATTATACATTGCTGAAAAGCCTTGGATGTCTACTTTCCAACGCAATTGGAAGCGCGCCATTTCGAGTTCTGTAGCTCCAGAAAATTCACTTTGAGTTCAGGGTGATCAGAATCCAACAGCATCAGCAATCCTTCTTCAACCTCTGAATCTGATTTTTGCTCAAGTCCCTCAATTTCAGCCAGAAAATACCTGAAATCACAGAAAAACACACAAACTCATAGTAAAATCCAGAAATGTGAATTTAACATAAAAACTAATGAAAACATCCCTAAAAGTAACTAGATCCTACTAAAAATATACTAAAAACAATGTCAAAAAGCGTATAAATTATCCGCTCATCACTTTTGCACTTGAGCCTAGCCTTGACTTCTAAGTGTTTTGTTTTCAAGCTTTTTGCTTGATACATAAACACCACAAGTACTTAACAATGAAATTGTCATTGGTACTCAGAGCCTTCAGCTTTCTCATTCTTTCCCTTTTTCTTTTCTTGCCTTAATTGCTTTTTCAAGGTTTTTATGATTTCAAAAGATTTCATAAAATGTCCTAGATGAAAACTTCAATTAAATAAAATCTAATACAATTGAGCAAAATATAACCATACTAGCTTTCCAATACTTGTATGAACATGCTAAGTTCTTCTTAAATTCCTTTTTTGTTTATGATCATGATGCTTTGACTGCTTTGGACTCACAAAACTCAAGTTGGTAGTCATAATGGCACAGCACCATACTACAACCAAAATTCAGGCTATGCTTATTTATACACACATGTAAACAGAGAAGATAAAGACAATCATGCAATTTAAAGTGCTGGAAACAAATGAGAGGAAAAGGAACTTTACAACCTTGCAATTTATCTTCCCTATTGTTGTCATTTTCCTCCCATTCTTCCTCTTCCCTTGCCAAACTCAAAATGCTTGCTCATCCTCAAGCAACAATTAGAACAATGGCTATGGGGCTAAGATGGATCATGAATGTCTTACACAATAAAATGTTAGTAGTACATGTGTTCTAAGCAAGCAAAATTAAAGATAAAAATCAAGGCACAAGAGACAGAGATAGACATTGTGATTGCAAACATAAGAGAGTGTGCATGATACATTGCATAAAAGATAAGTGACATATTAAACTTAGTGTGACACTTTCACTTGGAATTGATGCAAGTATCTAGTAAGGATTGGAACCAAATTTTGTTGCATAGCAACACCAAACTTAGAATGCAATCATATGTCAATTTATTTGAACTAAAACTAAGCAAATGAAACTGTTATATGTTAAGTACAATCACCAAGCCAAGAATCTGTCATGAATAAGGATCTCTTGGTGATGTATTAACAAAAATAGTTAATAAAAGAAAGCATTAAAAACAAGTAAATGACTAAAACAAAAAGAAAACTAAAATTGTCTAACTAAAAGAAAGATAACACTGCAAAGGGTATTATGATTATGCAGACAAGTGGTGTTGCTTAATGAATTGCATAGAGAATTAAGTGGCACACCAAACTTAGAATCTTAGTGTGACACTTTCAATTTTGATGTAATCATCCAGAGAGATTGAAAATAAATTGTTGCAGGGCAAAACCAAACTTAGAATGTAATCATATGCCAATTTATTGAAGTCTAAAGAAAATAGACAGAGAAAATGAACAAAGCAAAGGAATAAAATGTTACCTAAGGTTGGGTTACCTCCCAACAAGCGCTCTTTTAGTGTCATTAG
Source organism: Arachis ipaensis (assembly GCF_000816755.2). Classification (NCBI taxonomy): domain Eukaryota; kingdom Viridiplantae; phylum Streptophyta; class Magnoliopsida; order Fabales; family Fabaceae; genus Arachis; species Arachis ipaensis. The sequence continues at coordinate 97,480,481 of NC_029789.2, read as the reverse complement.
CTTGACATGTTATTTTTCACTTTATTCCTCTTCTTCTAGTTTGTTAAGAGGAATGACCTCAAGAGGGGAGAAGATTCAGCTAGTGCCCCCTGTCTTGGTCTCTCCTTAGCAAGCTTTCTTTTGTTAATGGCTTGATTGAGTTTGCTTGCTGGATCAGGGGTAGGATTGGTGCTCTTGTTATTTGCCTTCACTTATTTGGATTCAAGACTTGGTTGCTGTGTGATTATTGGAGTTTTGTCTTCATCTAGAGCCTTTTGAATTGGTGGTTCCATGAGCCCTTCCTCTATGTAATCCTCAGCTTCACTTGAGTTTGGATTTTGTTGATTGTCCTCCTCACTTTCTGGTTCTTCCACTTCCTCTTTTACATTCAACATTTGACTTAATAGCTCTTTCATGGAGGAGACTTGTTGTTCTTCCCAATATTTCTTCATCTCCTCTTCATATCTTTCAATCATGGTTTCAAGTGCTGAGACGTTTTGGTTCAGAGAAGTTTGTGAGGGTTGTGAGTTTTCATGTTCCCTTGTCATCTCAAGTGACTTTTGTAGATATGCAACCTCAGGTTCAATTACCTCCACTACCTCTTCTTTCTTTACTAAAAATTCACTTGACACAGAGACCTCTTTTTCTTGTTCTTCCATTTCTTCCTTCACATCCACCAATTAGTCTTCATCTTCCTTGCTCAGCAGCTCTAAGTTTCTTCTCATTTGCTCCAAGTTCCCATCTATTTTCTTGGAGAGGAATTCTTGCTCTGTCCAGAATTGTTTTTGTTCTTCAAGGAGTTATTCTTGTCTTTCCAATAACTCTCTGGACTTTTGAATGGGATCCTCAGCTACTAGCTCAAAAGATGAAGGTTGAGGGAAATCTTGTGGATATGGATGCATTGTGGTGAGATTGTTTTGAGTGGTATAGAATGAATCTTGTAGATTATGGAATAAGTTTTGTGGTTGGTGGAATGAGTTGTATGGATCTTGGAGGAGGCTTTGTGTTGAGGCATAATCAAGTGATGAAGAATTTTCAAGTGAAGAAATGGGAGGTGAGGTTGGACAATTTTGCATAAATGAATTGAAGGTATGCTCAAGTGATGATGGCTCTTGATATGTGGGGTATGAATTGTCCAATGCTCTCTGATTTTGGTCCTCCCAAGCAAAACTAGAAGAATTGTTGAATTCATCATAGTATGGATCTTCTTGTGGTATTGGTGGACAATTTTGCATGAATTTGTTGAAAGCACACTCCAGTGATGATGTTTCTTTATGAACAAAGCATGGATCATCAAGATCCCTCTGATTCTGCCCCTCCCAGTCACAATATGAGTGGTTGTTATAGCAGTACGAGTCATCTTGTGGCTCTGGGAGGTGTTCATGCTCTTTCATTCCTTGGTGATACACCCAGCCACCATTAGCACAATAATATGAATTATTTTGTGGTGTTGGGTGGTATTCCATGGAATTATCTTGATTAGCATATCCCCATTGGTTGGATTGCTCATAATCTATTGATTCTTGGTGATATTCCTAGCCACCAATAGAGTAATGACTTGAATCAAGCTATGATGGTGGAAAATATCCCATATGATTCTCTTACTCATCTTGTGTCTCTAAAGTATATATCCATGGATTGGAGTGCTTAGGATTTGTAATTTGTTGGTGATATCCCCAGCCATCATTAGAAATTGGTGATGGTGGGTAATATCCCATAAATTTTGTTTGATCATAAGATGAGTTGAACTCCATTTGAATTTTGTAAAATACAACACCAATGAAAATTGAAATTCATATCTCAGAGAAGAATTTCTTAGTGAGGCAATAACTCAAACACCTTAGTGTCACTTTAAAACAGAAAACAAAAACAAAGAAAATACTTAATCTAGACTTCTTACCCACTTAATCATTGTTGATCTAAATCAATCCCCGGCAACGGCGCCAAAAACTTGATGGGTGGAAATCAGATTCTACACAAAACTAACCGGCAAGTATACCGGGTCGCATCAAATAGTAAAACTCACTTAGAGAGAGGTCGATCCCACAGGGATTGATGGATCAAGCAACTTTAGTGAGTGATTAGTTTAGTCAAGCTAGTATTGGTAAATTAAGTGAAATGTGACCAACAGAAAGGAAGTTGATAGGAATTTAAAAATGCAGAAAGTAAATTGCAGTGAAAGTAAAGAGTAGAATGTAAATTAGATGAAGCTTAAATGACAAGGAAAGTAAAATTGCAGCAGATCTCACTTGCAGGAAGTAAATTGACAGAACCTTAAAGAACAAGAAATGTAAATTACATCAAATGTAAATCAGCAGAATATAGATTGGACGAAAGCTTAGAGAGCAAGAAAGGTAAATTACAGCAAAATGTAAAGGGGTTAGGTGCTGGAAAATTAAATAGAAGCTGTAAATTAGAGCTCAGAACAAATGACAAAATTTTAAACTTGCAGGAAGAGTAAATTAAATTGAATCAAGAACAGAAATGTAAAAATTGCAGAGAGGTAGAAGTGCAGAAGAGTAAATTAGCAAGAAGACTTAGATCAATTCTGAAATCTTCAAAGAGAAATTAACAATTTCACTAAAATAGCAAAAACAGAAAGAAAGCCAAGAGCTCAATTGCTCTCTCAATCAAAACAGAAAGGAAATTGCAGAGGAAGGAAAATGAAACAGAAAGAAAAGAAAACACAGATCTGGTTTGTAATTCTTAAGTTCAAAAAGGAAAAATTAAACAAAGAGCTCTCTACTCCTACTCCTATTGTTCTCTAGCAGAGCCAGCCTACCTAATGAAATGGAATTGATGCCTTTATATAGGCTTTACAAAAATTGAAATTGAAATTGAAAACAAATTACAATTTAAATGAAATTTCCATTCTAACTATCTCTTGTGCCTTTGAGTGATGATATGGGCTTTGCTTGCTTTGGATTTAAATGAGAGTAGATTCGGATGCATTTGGTGACTTGGGTCAAATGGCATGGGTCAGGAGTGGCTTTGGTTCAAGTGGCATGGGTTGGAGGCATGTGTGAACCATTCCAGGGGAGCGCTCCGCTTGAATTATTGAGCGCTACTTTGCATCCTTGTGGCTTTCCTTGTGTGCATTGCTCCTTGCCTAGCATTCACTAAGTGAGTGCTGCGCTCAAACTGTGAGTGCTACCTTTGGCTTGCTTGGTTGGGTGCCTTGTTTCCTTGGATTAGAGGCACGAGAAAGTGAAGGAAAGGGAGCGCTACGCTTGAAATTTTGAGCGCCTCTTCCTTGGCCCTTGCTTGGTGCGTGCTGGGCCTTCTTTGGTTCCAAAAGAGCACGAGAAAGTGAGGGAAATAGAACGCTGTGCTTGAGTTTTTGAGCGCTACTCTTCATTTGCTTGGTTCTCCTCTTCGAGCCTTGGTGAGAGCACTTGCTTGGTTGGTTTTTGGACCTTAAAGATAGCTATCACTTATGCTTCAATTTCATGTCAAATATGGATTATTATATATCGTTGGAATGCTCTGAATGTCAGCTTTCCAACGCAACTAGAATCGCATAAATTGGACATCTGTAGCTCAAGTTATCGCCCTTTGAAAGAAGCATGGTGATGCTGTCACAAGGCTTAAAGAAAAGCTAGAAAAAGTGAAAAAATTTGAGCATAGTGCTCCCTTTAATGAGCGCTAACCTTTGTTTCTTTCATTCCTTGGCTTCATGGTCATGGGCCACGCTTTCAAAAGCATGGCCTAAGGTTCCAAAGCGTGCTCAAACTTCAAAAGTGTGCCAAAAATTCCTCTTTCCACCATTTCTTCACTACAAGCAACCAAACAACTAATCAAAGCTCCACCAAAATCACTAGATCTTTGCATCATTTAATTAATCAATTAATTCTAGCATAAAACCTATGATTTTGTATAAAATGAATGATGTTTGGTTGATTTAAGATAATCATGAAAATCCACTCAAATTACTTACTTTTGGTTCAAGAAAGTGCATAAAACCTAATGAAACTAATGAAAAATGCTTGTAAAACTAGCATAAGATGACTTGTCATCAGTTTCTCTATGGTAAATGCTGAGTACTGTGTAACGCTGAGGAAACATCACAGGATTTGTAGTAGTCGAGCACATGAGAAAGATTATGAGCTAGTAGCGCCTGATTCAGATGAGAGGGTTTGTTTCCCGACCTCGGTCCAGGGGGAGCGTCCCTTCTTTTATGCCTATGACTATTTTTTCAGCTAGCTGAACATTACTTTTCCTTTTACTCCTTTTGAGACCAATTTATTGTGGTCGTGCAATGTATCTCCATCCCAGCTTCACCCGAATTTGTGGGGCTTCCTTAAGATCTTTCAATTACTGTGTCAAGAGTTGGATGTTAAACCATCTCAAACCGTTTTTCTTTAACTCTTTGTTTTGACTAAGCCCGGGGTGGCTAAGAAGAAGGTTGCTTGGGTATCTTTTCGAGCTGTCCAGGGAAAGAAAGTATTTTCAATGTATGATGAATCTTTTTGCGATTTCAAGAACTATTTTTTCAAGGTCCGAGCTATTGAAGGAGCCTGGCCTTTCTTTTTGGATGAGAATGGCGAGCCCAGCTTTCCTTTAGAATGGCAAAAGAATATAGTGGTGTCTAGGTATACTTGGGAGATGTTGGATGAAGTTGAGCAAGCCTTCATAACTGTGTTGGAAGAGAACTGGGGGCAGCCTCCCCATCTTGATATGAAGAAATTCCTAGGAGATCCCTCACTTCTTCGAGCTGAGCTGGGTAGTAGTCGACTTCATTTGTATTTGTTGTGCTTGTTTATTTTGTCGAGTTTATTCCTTTTCATTCTAGTTTATAACTTGGTTTCTTGCTATGTATTTTCAGAGATGATTAAAAACAATGACTCCATGAAGGCCTTTAAGAAGGCGAGAAAGGCTACCGCTGCCCAGAACATCTCGGCAAAGGCATCTGGGGAAGGATCTTCCTAGGTTCCTCCTCAAAAGACGATATCAAGCACTTTTGGGCCGAGGAAGATGATTCCTACTCCTCAAGTCCACTTGGTTGATCCTCCCCAGGCTTCTGCTGCTACCTCTTCTCCTACTGCTGTCCCTCCTCAAAAAAGACAAAGGGCTATTGAGCCTTTCAATCTGGATGCCCCCGACTTTGATGCTGTCAAGTTTGTTGATCAACAAATTGCTCCTTATGATGTTGTTCTTACTGACGATGTATCCATCCTTTGCCATTTGGACTTCATTACTCAGAGCAGTATAAAAATGGCACACATGGGGGCAGTGTTATTTCGGACTGCCCAGGATGTTCCAGTTCACGCGACAAAGGCTTTTATGCAGGAGGCTAAGTCGGAATATGACAGGATCAAGGGGTTAAAGGAGGAGCTCGAGGTGAAGGTGGCTAAACTAGAAAAGGAGTTGGAGGGTGAGAAGACGCGGGCTACTGCTGCGGTGGCTTCTGCAAATCTGGTTGAGGAGATGGCGCATAAGCATAAGGAGAGCTATGTCCTAGCCTATGGCGAGATGATAGAGCTTAGGGAGAGGTTGAAATTTGATCAGGCTGACTATACCGAGCTCCAGGGCCATCTTGTAGGTAGCGTGAATGCTGCTTATGAGAATTTGAAGGCTCAGGTTCGAGTTCTTGAGCCCGAGCTCGACCTCACCCTATTCAGCTTGGACAACATTGTAGAAGATGGTAAGATTGTCCCTGATGGCCCATATGATGATGATGTAGATGTAGACCCTCCTCCTGTGCCATCTGCAAAAGCCTCTACTGCCCCGGCTTCTTCAACTCCTACTACTGAGGTCGGCCAGCCCGAGTCCGACCCTGATGTCCAGATCTTGAACCGGGATGATTGGACTGTAGATGCAATTCCCCTTCAGACTCGTCCTCCTTCACCCCGAGATACTGCTACTGGGGAGTCTTTGAATCCTTTATAGTTTTCTTGATGTATTGTGTATTAGCCCAGTCTGTGGGCTTTTGAACTCTTGTTTGTGTTTTGGTTGACTTGGATTTTTTCGTTGCTTTCCTTAGCACTTTATTTAGAAAAAAAAAATGCCCTTTCAATTCTTGAAGTCGCCTTTTTAGGTGGTCTTTTGATTTATAGTAGCTTTGTTATATGGTTGTCTGCATCTCCTTGATACTTTCAGGAATCTTTAGAGTGTTGGAGTTTTACTGTCCAACCTCTTTTGATTACCTTGGTGCTTTATTTCCTGCTTTAGTCGAGGCTAGCTTTGTTTGACTATTCTTCTTCGCATTCTTTAATAGAATACTTGCAGATTGATTTTATTGAGGTTATGGCTTTCTGGTTCTGACTTGAGTCCCTTATATCGCACGCCTTCCTCTGGTCGATTTCTTTGCGAATTATTTTTAGTAATCCCTTGGGATTTACTTTTTATAACTCTGTTGTTTTGGTCCGACTTCTTCATGTCGGCCCCTTCTAAGCTACTTTTGGTAATCCATTTTTTAGTTGGACCCCTCCAGGTCTCTCTTTATGGATTTCCTTTTTACAGCTTTAGTTGGTTTGGGCCGACTTCTTCATGTCAGTCTCTTATAAGTTATTCCTAGTAATCCATTTTATTTGGACCTTATCAGGTCTCTTTTTATGGATTACTTTTTATTACTTTTTGTAGTTTTGTTAGGATGACTTCATCATGTCGGTCCCTTCTAAGTTATTTATAATAATCCATTTTATTTGGACCTTGTCAGGTCCATTTTTATGGATTACTTTTTATAGCTTTTTGTAGTTTTGTTGGGCCGACTTCTTCATGTCGGTCCCTTCTAAGTTATTTCCAGTAATCCATTTTCAGAGCTGGCCAGACCTCTTTTCTATGGGTTACTTTTTATAACTTTTTGTCGCTTTGATCTGGTCTGACTTCTTTTATGTCGGTCCATTCTACGTTATTTCTAGTAGTCCATTTTTTGTTTCAGACCTCGTCAGGTCTCTATTCATGGATCGCTTTTTATAACTTCTTGCATTATTCTATTTTTGTCGCTTTTCATCTTGCCGATTTTAATCCTCGCTTGGCCTGACCTTTGATGAATTTGGTTTTCATCTTCGCCGGCTTTATCATGATCGAGCAGTGAGTTTTGGTTTTCACTTTTGCCGATTTGTAGCTTTATAATCGGGTGATGAATTCATGCGTTTCAGATTAATGCGTCTTGATTAAGAGGATTTGTAGAAAATCTGAAAAAACTTTATTCAAAATAGAAAATATGCAAATATATACATGTGGGTGCTTTATCTTTCTAAGTCAAGTAGTTCATAGATCTTGGCTCGGCACATCGTTAAAAAACCCTTTCAGAAAAAAGAGTGCGCCTTATCCTAAGATTTTTATTACCTCTTAACTATAATACCTTCTTAGGTTGCAGGCGTGCCATGATCTTGGCAGTTCTCGCCCCTCGAGTTCGGACAGCCTGTAATAGCCCTTTTCAAGTACTTCTGACTCGGTAGGGTCCCTTCCGGTTTGCCGCGAGTTTTCTCTCTCCAGATCGACTTGTTCTGATATCATTTCGGATTAGGATGAGGTCGTTGTTGGCAAAACTTCGATGTACTACCTTTTGATTGTATCTTGAGGCCATTCGACGTTTTAGCGCCTCCTCCCTGATCTGAGCTCTTTCCCGTATTTTTGGAAGTAAGTCGAGCTCTTCTTTTTGAAGTTGGGAGTTGTCCTCTTCACTGTAGAAGATCATTCTGGGGGACCCTTCTTTGACTTCTACTGGGACCATTGCCTCCATTCCATAAGCTAGTCGGAAGGGTGACTCCCCTGTCATGGAGTGTGGAGTTATCCGATATGCCCATAGGACTTGTGGGAGTTCTTCAGCCCAGGCTCCCTTTGCATCCTGTAATCTCCGTTTTAGCCCGGCTAATATAACTTTATTGGCAGCTTCTGCCGCTCCATTGGCCTGGGGGTGTTCTACAGACATGAGTTGGCGCTTTATTTTCAAGTCGACCACCAATTTTCTGAAGCCCGCGTCTGTGAATTGAGTGCCATTGTCTGTGGTAATGGAGTATGGAACCCCAAACCTTGTGACAATATTTCTATATAGGAATTTTCGACTTTTTTGAGCAGTGGCGTTCGCTAGGAGCTCTGCCTCAATCCACTTTGTGAAATAGTCTACCCCTATGATGAGGAACTTGACCTTTCCTGATCCTTAATGGAAGGGCCCAAGGAGGTCGAGTCCCCATTTTGCAAATGGCCAGGGTGAGGTTACGCTGATGAGTTCCACTGGTGGGGCGATGTAGAAATTAGCATGTTTCTGACATGGTGGACATGTCTTTACGAACTCTGTTGCTTCCTTTTGTAAAGTTGGCTAATAGAATCCTGCTCGGAGTACTTTTTTGGTGAGAGCTTGTGCTCCGAGATGGTTGTCACAGATGCCACTGTGTATTTCTTCTAAAACTTCCTTTGTGTTGGAGGTCGGCACACATTTTAACAGTGGTATTAAAATCCCTCTCTTGTATATAGTATTGTTTATGATGGTGTAGTATTGTGCCTCCCGTTTTAACCTCTTCGCCTCCTTTTTATCTACAAGGAGTATTTCTATTTTGAGGTAGTTAATTATGGAGTCATCCATCCTTGATCTGGACCTGTTATGGATAGGACCTTTTCTTCTTCCGAAATTGACGGGTTCTGTAGTATTTCTTGGACGAGGCTTCTATTGTTGCCCCCTGTTTTGGTGCTGGCCAGTTTTGAGAGTGCATCAGCTCGAACATTCTGTTCCCGAGGTATGTGGCGGACCTCATATTCCCCGAGTTGTCTGAGCTGTTCCCTGGTTTTGTCCAAGTACTTTTTCATGGTGGGATCCTTGAATTGGTAGCTCCCTGCTATTTGTGAGGTGACTGCTTGTGAGTCGCTGAAGATGATAAGTTTTTGAGCTCCAACCTCCTTAGCCAGCTTCAAACTAGCGAGTAATGCCTCATATTCGGACTGATTGTTTGAAGAAGGGAACTCAAACTTTAGGGAGAGTTCGACTTGGGTTCCCTGATTGCTTTCTATTATCACGCTTGCTCCGCTCCCGGTTTTGTTTGAGGAGCCATCTACATAGAGATTCCATTCTGTAGGGATTTTCGGGGTGTTAGTAAATTCGGCAATGAAGTCAGCCAGGTATTGTGATTTGATGGCTGTCCGAGCTTCATATTGAATGTCAAATTTGGACAACTCGACTGCCCACTGTAAGATTCTTCCTCCCAAATCTATTTTCTGCAAAATGCCTTTTATGGGCTGGTTGGTCTGAACCTTGATGATGTGGGCTTGAAAGTATGGGTGAAGTCGTCAAGACGTTAGTATGAGAGCATAGGCAAATTTTTCTATTTTTTGGTAGTTCAGTTCGGACCCTTGTAGTGTTTTGTTGATGAAGTATATAGGTTGTTGTCCACTTTCGTCCTCTCTGACCAGTGCTAAGCCTACTGCCTGATTTCCTACTGCGAGGTACAATACAAGTGGTTCTCCTTCCCGTGGTCGAGTTAGAATAGGTGGTTGTCCTAGGAAGTTTCTGAAATCCTGGAAGGCTTGCTCGCATTCCTTTGTCCATTCGAAATTTTTTCCCTTCCTTAAAGTGGCGTAGAAGGGGAGAGATCTTATGGCTGATCCGGCTAGAAATCTGGACAAGGCTTCCAGTCTTCCATTGAGTTGTTGTACCTTTTTGACACATGTCGGACTCTTCATGTCGAGTATAGCCCGCCATTTATCCAGGTTTGCCTTGATTCCTTTTTGTGTGAGCATGAAACCCAAGAATTTGCCAGCTTTTACTGCGAAGGTGCATTTTGTAGGGTTAAGTCCCATGCCATGCCTTCTTATGGTATCGAATACTTGGGTGAGGTCGGACAGTAATGACTCCTCGCTTTGTGTTTTTACTAACATGTCATCCACATATACCTCCATGAGTTTCCCGACATGGTCTGCGAAGACTTTATTCATTAATCTTTGATAGGTGGCTCCTGCATTTTTTGAGTCCGAATGGCATAACGACGTAACAGTAGTTTGCTTTGGGGTTAAGAATGAGGTTTTTTCTTGATCAGGTGGGTACATCGGGATTTGATTGTATCCCGAATAGGCGTCCATGAACGAGAGGTATTTGTATCCGGAGGAGGCATCCACCAGAGCGTCGATACTTGGGAGTGGATAAGAATCTTTCGAGCAAGCTTTGTTGAGATCGGTGTAATCAGTGCACATCCTCCACTTCCCATTTGATTTTTTCACCAAGACAACGTTTGCTAGCCATAGTGGGTATTTGACTTCTCTTGTGAATCCTGCCTCTAGTAGAGCTTGTACCTGTTCTTCCACAGCTTGGGATCATTCTAGTCCGAGCTTTCGACGTCTCTGCTGTACTGGCCGAGATGCTGGGTATACTGCCAGCTTGTGGCACATTAGCTTGGGGTCTATGCCTGGCACATTATCTCTTAAGAACTATATAAAGGACTCCTTTACATCTCTGTTTAGGATTGTGCTAATGTTGGTTATTTTATCTGGGACATCTCCAATCTGGACTTTTTCTATCTCGCCTTCAGGTTGTGGACGAAGTTCTTCCCACCCTTGAACTCCCCCAAGTTCGATGGTGTGGATTTCTTCTCCTTTGCCTCTGAGATTCAGACTTTCGTTGTAACAGCGGCGTGCTATTTTCTGGTCTCTTTTTATTGTAGTCATACCTTCTGTAGTTGGGAACTTCATGCACAGATGTGGAGTCGAGACTATTGCGCCGAGCTGATTTAGCGTTGTCCGTCCTATCAAGGCGTTGTAGGCTGAACTCACGTCAACCACGATGTAGTCTATGTTGAGCGTCCTTGACCGGTTTCCTTTTCCGAAGGTTGTACAGTGAGATGTATCCAAGTGATTGGATTGGAGTGTCAGCCGAATAAGCTGTTCGGATATGCTCTGAGTTTTTTTTCCTCTAGGCCGAGTTTGTCGAAGGCGGTTTTGAACAATATGTCAGCCGAGCTTCCCTGGTCCACCAGTGTTCTGTGGAGCTTAGCGTTGGCCAATATGATGGTGATGACCATGGGATCATCATGTCCCGAGATGACGCCAGCGGCGTCCTCTTTAGTAAAAGTGATAGTAGGGAGGTCGGGTGCTCCTTCTCCTCCCTCGACATGATATACTTCTTTAAGATGTCTTTTGCGAGATGATTTGGTGATTTCTCCTCCCACAAATCCTCCGTGTATCATGTGGACATGTCTCTCCGGGGTACGAGGTGGTCGTTCTATTCGTCTGACCTCTTCGTCCCTTCTTTTTTTCTTGGCTCATCTGTTTTGCTGGCTAAGTACCGATCTAGTCTCCCCTCTCTTACCAATTTTTCTATGACATTCTTCAAATCAAAGTACTCGTTGGTGGGATGTCCATAGATTCGATGGTATTCACAGTATTCTGTCGATTTCCTCCTCCTTTCTTGCTTTTGAGTGGGCGAGGTGGGGGTATCTTTTTAGTATGGCATACTTCTCTATAGACATCTACAAGAGATGCCCGAAGAGGGGTGTAATTGTGGTATTTCTTTATCTTTTCTCCATGTTGATCTTTTTTCTTGGACTCTTTATCCTTATCTTGGGAGGAGTAGGAGAATCTGGATTTTGAGGTCTCTCCTAGTTGAGAGTTTTCCTCCATGTTGATGTATTTCTCAGCTCGTTCTTGCACTTCATTCAGAGATGTGGGATGTTTTTTCGATATGGAGTGACTAAAAGGTCCCTCTCGTAAGCCATTGATGAGACCCATAATGGCTGCTCTGTTGGTAGACTTTGTATGTCCAGACATGCTTTGTTGAATCTTTCCATGTAGCTGCGAAGGCTTTCCCAATCTCCTTGCTTGATCCCTAATAGGATTGGGACGTGTTTAGTTTTGTCCTTCTGGATGGAGAATTGATGAGCGGATAATTTATACGCTTTTTGGCATTGTTTTTATGTAGTTTTCAGTATGTTTTAGTTGCTTTTTATTATATTTTTATTAGTTTTTAAATAAAAATCACATTTTTGGACTTTACTATGAGTTTGTGTGTTTTTCTGTGATTTCAAGTATTTTCTGGCTGAAGTTGAGGGACCTGAGCAAAAATCTAATTCAGAGGCTGAAAAAGGACGGTAGATGCTGTTGGATTCTGACCTCCCTGCACTCGAATGGATTTTCTGGAGCTACAGAAACCCAATTGGCACGCTCTCAATTGTGTTGGAAAGTAGACATCCTAGTCTTTCCATCAATATATAATAGTCCATACTTTGCCCGAGTTTTGATAACACAAACTGGCGTTTGAACGCCAACTTTCTACCCTATTCTGGCGTTAAATGCTAGAACTGGCATAAAAGCTAGAGTTAAACGCCCAAACTGGCACCAAAGCTGGCATTTAACTCCAAGAAGAGTCTCTACATGTGAAGGCTTCAATGCTCAGTCCAAGCACACACCAAGTGGGCCCCAGAAGTGGATTTCTGCATTATCTGCACTTAGTTACTTATTTTCTGTAACCCTAGCTACTAGTTTAGTATAAATACTACTGTTAGTGACTTATTTTACATCTTTGGACGTTTAGTCCTTAGAGCTTATGCCATATTGTACACGTTTGGAGGCTGGCCTCACAGCCATGCCTAGACCTTTCACTTATGTATTTTCAACGGTGGAGTTTCTACACCCCATAGATTAAGGTGTGGAGCTCTGCTGTTCCTCATGAATTAATGCAAAGTAACATTGTTTTTCTATTCAACTCAAGCTTATTCTTATTCTAAGATATTCATTTGCACACAAGAACATGATGAATGTGATGATCAAGTGGCACTCATCACCATTCTAACTTATGAATGCGTGCCTGACAAACACTTCCGTTCTACATGAAACAAGCTTGAATGCATATCTCTTAGCCTTCTGGTTCACGATCAAAGTCTCCGTGGTATAGGCTAGAATTATTGGTGGTCATTCCTGAGATCCGGAAAGTCTAAACCTTATCTGTGGTATTCCGAGTAGGATCTGGGAAGGAATGACTGTGACGAGCTTCAAACTCGCGAGTGTTAGGCGTAGTGATAGATGCAAAAGGATCAATCGATCCTATTCCAACATGAGTGAGAACCGACAGATGATTAGCCGTGTGGTGACAGCGCATTTGGACCATTTTCACTGACAGGACGGATGGTAGCCATTGACAACGGTGATCCCCCAACATACAGCTTGCCATGGAAAGGAGTACGACTGATTGAATGAAGACAGTAGGAAATCAGAGGTTCAGAAGGAACAAAGCATCTTCATACGCTTATCTGAAATCCCACCAATGAATTACATAAGTGTTTCTATCTTATTTTATATTTTATTTATATTTTAATTCTCAAAACCTCATAACCATTTAAATCTGCCTGACTGAGATTTACAAGATGACCATAGCTTGCTTCAAGCCGACAATCTCCGTGGGATCGACCCTTACTCACGTAAGGTTTATTACTTGGACGACCCAGTGCACTTGCTGGTTAGTTGTGCGGAGTTGTGAAAAATAGTTGAGATTACGATCGTGCGTACCAAGCTGTTGGCGCAGTTGAGATCACAATTTCGTGCACCAAGTTTTTGGCGCCGTTGCCGGGGATTTTTCGAGTTTGGACAACTGACGGTCTATCTTGTTGCTCAGATTAGGTAATTTTATTTTAATTTTAAGCTTTTTGTTTTTATTCTTTTTATTTTCAAAAAAAAAATTCAAAAAAAATAAATTATTCTATGACTTCAGAACTTTTAAGAATGAATTCTAGAGTTTTAGATGATGCTTTTATCATCACAGGAGCTAGTTGATTCCCATCAATTTGGCTGTTGTATGTAATGTCCTGCTAAAGCTTGGCTAGCCATGTCTAATCTTTTTAGACT
>NC_029789.2:97455396-97464542 GCF_000816755.2 Arachis ipaensis | reverse complement strand
AGTTGTTCTTGATGATTTTCTTTGTTTGATCTTTGCATTTTCATGTTTTGTGTCTTTTCTTATTTTTCATATGCATTTTCAATTTGTTAATATCTAAACATTGAAAATTTCTAAGTTTGGTGTGTGTGTCGTGTGTCTTTTCTTAAAAATTTTTCAAAAATAAGTTCTTGGTGTTCATCTTGACATTCAAAGTGTTCTTGGTGTTCATCTCAAGGTGTTCTCTTTGCATTTTCATGTTTTGTGTCTTTTCTTGTTTTTCATATGCATTTTTAATTTGTTAGTGTCTAAACATTGAAAATTTCTGAGTTTGGTGTCTTGCATGTGTGTCTTTTCTTAAAAATTTTTCAAAAATAAGTTCTTGGTGTTCATCTTGACATTCAAAGTGTTCTTGGTGTTCATCTTGACATTCAAGGTGTTCTTGCATGCATTGTATGTTTTGATCTTAATTTTTTATGTCTTGAGTCATTTAGTTATTTTTCTCTTTCCTCATTAAAAATTCAAAAATAAAAAAATATATCTTTCCCTTATTCTTCTCATAAATTTCGAAATTTTGGATTGACTTAGTCAAAAAGTTTTAAAATTTAGTTGTTTCTTGTTAGTCAAGTCAAAATTTCAATTTAAAAATCCTATCTTTTCGAAAGCTTTTTCAAAAATCAAATCTTTTTCAATTTTCCTCTTTCATATTTTCGAAAATTTCAAAAATTTGATTTTCAAATTTTTTTTATTTTGATTTCATATTTTTTAATTCATTACTAACATTTACTATGATTGATTCAAAAATCTCAAGTTATTACTTGCCTATTAAGAAAGGTTCAATCTTTAAATTTTAAAATCATATCTTTTAGTTTCTTGTTAGTCAAGTAATCAACTTTAATTTTCAAAATCAAATCTTTTTAAATTTCTCTTTCAAATCTTTTTCAAAATAAATTTCAATCATATCTTTTTCAAAATCAATTTCAAAATCTTTTCTAACTTCTTATCTTTTCAAAATTGAGTTTCAAATCTTTTTCAATTAACTACTTGACTTTTTGTTTGATTTTAAAAGTTTTTCTATTTCAATCGTATCTTTTTCAAAACCACCAAACTACTTTTCCCCCTCCAATATTCGAAAATCACTAACCACTTTTTCAAAATCCTTTTTAATTAACTAATTGTTTTAAATTTTAATTTAATTTTATTCCTTTTTATAATTTTCGAATACTAACCAATAATTAAAATAAAAACAAAAATATTTTCCTTTTATTTTAATTTAAAATTCTCTCTCTCTCTCTCTCATCTCTTTCTATTTATTTATTTATTTACTAACACCTTTCTTCTTCTTATAATTCGAACCCCCTCTCCCTCTCTGTGTTCGAATTCTTTATCTTCTCTCTCCTTCTTCTATTCTTCTCTTCTTCTACTCACATAAAGGAATCTCTATACTGTGACATAGAGAATTCCTCTTCTTTTCTATTCTCTTGTTTTTCATATGAGCAGGAATAGGGATAAAGACATTCTTATTGAAGCTAATCCTGAACCTGAAAGGACTCTTAAGAGGAAACTAAGAGAAGCTAAAGCACAACCCTCTGGCGAGGACCTGACAGAAATTTTCGAAAAAGAAGGAGACATGGTTGAACCCACCAACAATAGTGGAGATGCAAGAAAGATGCTTGGTGACTTTATTGCACCCTCTTCTGACTTCTGTGGAAGGAGCATCTCAATTCCTGCAATTGGAGCAAACAACTTTGAGCTTAAGCCTCAATTAGTTTCTTTAATGCAGCAGAATTGCAAGTATCATGGACTTCCATTAGAAGATCCTCATAAGTTTTTAGCTGAGTTCTTGCAAATCTATGACACAGTTAAGACTCATGGGGTTGACCCTGAGATCTACAAACTTATGCTTTTCCCTTTTGCTGTAAGAGACAGAGCTAGGACATGGTTGGACTCACAACCTAAGGACATCCTGAACTCTTGGGAAAAGCTGGTCAATGCCTTCTTGGCAAAGTTTTTTCCACCTCAAAAATTTAGTAAGCTTAGAGTGGAAGTCCAAACCTTCAGACAGAAGGAAGGCGAATCCCTCTATGAAGCTTGGGAAAGATACAAGTAATTGATCAGAAGGTGTCCTTCTGGTATGCTTTCAGAATGGAGCATCATATGCATATTCTATGATGGTCTGTCTGAACTGTCCAAGCTGTCATTGGACAACTCTGCTGGTGGATCTCTTCATCTGAAGAAGACGCCTGAAGAAGCTCAAGAACTCATTGAAATGGTTGCAAATAACCAATTCATGTACACTTCTGAAAGAAATCCTGTGAATAATGGGACGACTCAGAATAAAGGAGTTCTTGAAATTGATACTCTGAATGCCATATTGGCTCAAAACAAAATATTGACTCAGCAAGTCAATATGATTTCTCAAAGTTTGAATAGATTGCAAGCTGCATCCAACAGTACTAAAGAATCATCTTCTGAAGAAGAAGCTTATGATCTTGAGAACTCTGCAATGGCAGAGGTAAATTACATGGGAGAATCCTATGTAAACACCTATAATCTTTCATGGAAAAATCATCCAAATTTCTCATGGAAGGACCAACAGAAACCTCAACAAGGCTTCAATAATAATGGTGGAAGAAATAGGTTTAGCAATAGCAAGCCTTTTCCATCATCTTCTCAGTAATAAACAGAGAATTCTGAACAGAGCCACTCTGGCCTGGCAACCATAGTCTCTGATCTATCCAAGACCACACTAAGTTTCATGAATGAAACAAGGTCTTCTATTAGAAATTTGGAGGCACAAGTGGGTGATGTTAGGATTTTTGCCAGTAAAGAATTTCATAAAAATAGTCGCGTTGTAGATATAGTCTCTAAACCGACAGAAATCCCTTCGTACAAATGTTTTGGTTGTCACAAGTAACAAACCCCTTTAAAATTGATAACCGAGTATTTAAACCTCGGGTCGTCTTCTCAAGGAATTGCAGGGAGGTGTATTTATTATTGGTTATGAGTTTTCTAGGGAATGTTGAGTTTGGGCAATGGGCACAGGTATATTTAAATGACAAGTAAAATAAATTAACAATAATAAAATCTCTTGGCAAGGTATGAGAACTGGAAGTCCTATCCTTATCAATTGCGATGAGAATTGGGTTTTAATCCCACTTTGTTAACCTCTAACTATGAAGGTAAATCAAGTAGATTAATTAGCTTAATCCTCAGGTCCTAGTCAATTCCTATGGAAAGACTAGAGTTATTGGAGCAACTCCCAATTTCAATCACTCCTTTATTTGACAGCTCAAGCGTTACCAATAAATCAACCAAAGCCAAAAGGGAAAAATCTAAATTATTTAAATAAAGGAAAGCAATCATAGATCTGAAAATACCTCAAATTAGCACTAATAAAGATATCAAATGTAATATGGAAGAGTTCATAAATTAAATTAGAAAAATAAATAAAAGGGACATTGAACCTGTGATCGCAAAAGATGAAATAATCATGAAGTGAAAAGAATCCTAATTCTAAATCCTAAGAGAGAGGAGAGAACTCCTCTCTCTAAAAACTACATCTACTCCTAAAATTGTGAATTCTGAGAGCCTCCCTATGAATGGATGCAGTCCCCCACTTTATAGCCTCTAATCTGTGGTTTCTGGGCCGCAAACTGGGTCAGAAACAGTCCAGAATTCGCTGGTTTCGAATTTTGCCACGCTGGATTTCCGTCATTGCGACGCGGCCGCATGGATCACGCGGTCGTGTCACCTAGCGTCAGGGAAACTATAACATATTATATATCAAATCGAAGTTCCGGACGTTAGCTATCCAACGCAACTGGAACTGCGTCATTTGGACCTCTGAAGCTAAAGTTATAGCTGTTTGAGTGCGAAGAGGTCAGGCTGGACAGCTTAGCAATTTCTCCAACTTATTGTATTCCTTCCACTTTTGCATGCTTCCTTTCCATCCTCTAAACCATTCCTGCCCTGTAATCTCTGAAATCACTTAGCACACATATCAAGGCATCTAATGGTAATAAGAGAGGATTAATAATAAGCAAATATAAGATCAAAGAAGCATGTTTTCAATCATAGCACAAAATCAGGAAGGAAATATAAAACCATGCAAATATTATGAATAAGTGGGTAAAGAGTTGATAAAATCCACTCAATTGAGCACAAGATAAACCATGAAATAGTGGTTTATCAACCTCTCCACACTTAAACACTAGCATGTCCTCTTGCTAAGCTCAAGAGAAACTATAAAGATGAAGAGGAATGGTAGAATGCATGAAATGCAACCTATGAATGCAACTAAATGCAGAATGCTTCTACCTACTTGGTTAAAAGTAAATAAGTTCTCCAAGACAAACATAAATCAAATTCCACTAATTCAAATTATACAATAAAATGCAAGTAAACTTGTAAGAAGATAGCTCGTGAAAGCAGGAATCATAGAATTAAGCACTAAACCCTCACTGGTAGTGTATATCACTCTAGTCTCTTAAGTGTATAGGGTAAATCACTATACTCTTCCCTAGTCATGCTTTCTAAACCTTGTTCTTCATCTAACCAATCAACAAAAATTTAGTGTACCAATGCAAACATCATGAGGTCTTTTTCAAGGTTGTAATGGGGCTAAGGTAAGGGTAAAGGTATATATATGGCTAAGTGAGCTATAAATTGAATCTTTTACTAGCCAAGCTCTCACCTAACATACATACATTCTATATAACTTTAAAATCATACCTAGCTACCCATAATTCCCACTTTTATATCACATACTCATGTATCAACTTTTTCTTTTTAATTTATCACATGTGCATTGATTTTTCATTAACTTAACATTGGGGTAATTTTGTCCCCTTATTTAATTTGCTCTTTTTCTTTTCTTTTTCTCTTTTTCTCTCTTTTTTTTTTTTTTAGAAAAATAAACATAACTTATCAATGTACATGGATTTTTAATTTTTCTAGTCTCACATGAGTAGGTACCCAAATTCCAAATATTTTATCAAATTAAAAATATAACACATTTCCTTATTAACCCATGTTCGCATGGTTTCCCCACACTTAATTGTTACACAATCCCTATCTTAAGCTAACCAAAGATTCAATTGGGATATTTAATTGTTTTTCTGCTTTAAGGCTAGTGATGTGGTAAAATACAGAACAAGAGAGAGTTAAAAGGCTCAAAGTGGCTGACAAGGGTGATTTAAAGGGTAGGCTTATTTGGGATAAGTGAGGTAAAATCAAATAATGGCCTCAATCATATGCAAACATGTAAATACACTAAATAATTGACATATAGGTTGGAACAAAATATAGATTACAATCATAGAGAAGGGAACACACATGAATAAAATATTTATGGTTAAATAATGTAACCATGTAAATAAGCTCAAAGTCTCACAGGTTGTATGTTCTTTGACTCAAAAACCATGTTCCAAATACAACTTCAAACAAATTTAACACATAAAAATTTTTTAAAGATTTTTATTTAAATTAGTGAAATTTTTTCAAAAATAGGATCTTAAAAAGAGATTTATTATTTTAACCAAATAGTAACTAAATACACAAAATCAAATAAATATGCAATCAAATATGCGGATGCAACAATGAACAAATACAGAAAATAAGATTATTGGTGTTGAAAAGAAAGTACTAACCCACGGAGATCGGTATCGACCTCCCCACACTTAAAGGTTGCACCGTCCTCGGTGCATGCTAAGATGTACAAGTGGACGGGCTGTTCCAACTGATGCTTTTCTTCAAGGATTGTGCAGATGGACTTGTTTGTCTCCCCTTTTAAGAATCTTCCGGTTCTCTTCCTGGTGGCCATCCTGAAAGAAAAAGGGAAGAAAGGTAACCCAATAATAAGGGTCTCATTTACATAAAAGAAGTATGGGTTAATGCCAAATGATAAGGGTCTCATTTACATGAAAGCTTCAACATGTAAGGGAGAAAACAATAGAAGCCATGTCATACCAGTGGTGCAAAATTTGCAACCTTGGGGAAAAAGGTGGGTAATGAAAGACAATGTAAATTCATGTCAATGCAAAAGGAATATCAGTAATATAAAAATTAGCATTGATTTAAATAATATTACCCAATCAGAATAAAACAAGTCATGAAGCACCAAGAAAATACCAGAAAAGATGTAACAGTTGAATAAGAACATTTGAACACCAATAATAAATTTAGAAAAAATAAAAATATGCAATGAATGAGAGTATGCAAATAAATTAAATAAAATAAAATGAAAGTGAAAAAGAATGAGAAGTAGAAAAAGAAAGTGAGAAAGGAGAGAGAAGGGAGATAGAAAAGATAGAAAAGAAAAGATAAGAAAATTGGCACTAATCTGGATAGGTTGTGCGACGCTGGCGACGCGGTCGCGTGGTGCGCAATAAGGTCAGGTGACGCGGACGCGTGGGGCACGCGATTGCGTGACTTGATTTGTGCTAGTGGCGCGAGTGCAGCCTCGCGGTCGCACAACTCTCTGTTCAAAACTCTTTTTGTCAAAATTCTGGGTGACGCGATCACGTGGTCGACGCGATCGCGTGAGTGGCCATCATGGGGATATGACGCGGACGCGTGGGGCACGCGTTCGCGTGGTGAGGCTTGGGCTTCCAGCACGAGTCCAGCCCAACTCCAGCTCAACTTTCGGCCATGCACCCGGTTGATGTCGATTTCAGGTCACGCGGCCGTGTGGGTGATGCGGTCGCGTGGGAGGCCAATATTCCCAGGTGACACGGACGCATCAGCGACGCGGTCGCGTGGGACGAATTGTGCCACTGGCACGCCTCCAGCCTCGCTCCAGCGTGACTTTCTGTTCGTTTTTATTTTCTCTTCTCTCCTTGCGACGCGGACGCGTCGCTGATGCGGTCGCGTCGCGTGGCACCCTATTTTTTTTAAGTCTGGAAAGATGCATAATGCAGTGTTAATATGAATGTGATGCAAAACTCCAGGTTCAATATAATAAAATAAAATAAAATTTCAAAAACTGACAAAACTAAATAAAATTAAAATTGAGAAAGGAATAATTATACCATGGTGGGTTGTCTCCCACCTAGCACTTTTAGTTAGAGTCCTTAAGTTGGACATTTGGTGAGCTCCCTGTTATGGTGGCTTGTGTTTGAACTCATCCAGGAATCTCCACCAATGTTTGTGATTCCAGTAAACTCCGGGGTCCCAAACTAGGCGCAGAAAGCCTTCAAGTAAGTTAAAGCAAGTGACAAGGCCCCAAGAGTGGTGATTGGTAGAATGGATTCCGGGGTCCCAGACCTTGCCTTTGCACCCGTCTTTTGGTTGAGCAATATTGTTCCCTCCGGGTGGCAAGCAGTCTGAATTCTCACGTAAGCGGCCAAACAACTTCCTAGACCCATTCAGTTGAGCTCTATACCAACCTTTACTCCTAAACTTAAAGCTTCCAACCATGATGAACCTTGCAGGAAAATTCTTACCACTGGCCATCTTCCTCTTACTCTTAATGTCACAAAGAGCTCTAAGTTGACCATCCGTCTCCAGTAGCCCATATTCAAGTGGGATTAGAAAGCTACGGGATATGAATTTTACCCACTTGAATGTTGTGAAGGATGATGGCAACTTAGGGGGAGGTATTTTTAATGAAATTGCAAGCTCCACGCCCTTGTGCTCTTCTCTAATAATTACCACCTCTTTGCAAGCTTCTTCAATTTCAACCTCTTCCTCTTGGTAGCTTTCTTCCAATTCAATCTCCTCTTCATTGCTATCCAAGGGCATAGGAGGCTGTGCTTCTTCTTGTTGAATCTCCATCACTTCATCAACCTCTTCCAAGTCTTCAACTGTGATATACGTTGGAGGTTGTACACCCTCCTCAGCATCAAATTCAACCGTCTTGGAAAGAGGTTCTATGACTGGACTTTCCCATGGAGGTTCTGCATCTCCTAAGTCTTCAACCACTTCTTCTTCTTCAATAATTCCGGCTTCCTCTACTTGTTTCAGTACAAAGTCATGCTCCGTACTATTCACTGGAGTTTCTAGTATCTCTTTCATACTACGTTCTTCATTAGATTGTCCACATGAAGCCATGGGGGTTCCTTGAGTGCCTGAACGTCGGGAAGCTAATTGACTCATTATTGCTTTCCCCAATTGATGAATGGTTGCCTGAAATTGATCCACTGTTTCTTTTAGGCAAACCTCTGCTTCTCGGGTTGTCGGATTTGGACAGGACACATAGAGAAGTGGTGGTGGTTGGGAGTGAGTGGATTGGAATTGGGGTGGTTCTATATATGGTTCATATGGCTCATAAGGTGGTTGGTATGGTGGTTGAGGGTTAGGGTCATATGGAGGTGAATGGTGGTAGTTGGCTTGTGAGTGTGGTAGTTCAAAGTTGTGTTGAGGAAAGGGTTCATAGGCATATGGTGGTGGTTGTTGATAGTTGATGAGCGGATAATTTATACGCTTTTTGGCATTGTTTTAAGTATGTTTTTAGTAGGATCTAGTTACTTTTAGGGATGTTTTCATTAGTTTTTATGTTAAATTCACATTTCTGGACTTTACTATGAGTTTGTGTGTTTTTCTGTGATTTCAGGTATTTTCTGGCTGAAATTGAGGGACTTGAGCAAAAATCAGATTAAGAGGTTGAAGAAGGACTGCTGATGCTGTTGGATTCTGACCTCCCTGTACTCAAAGTGGATTTTCTAGAGCTACAGAACTCGAAATGGCGCGCTTCCAATTGCGTTGGAAATTAGACATCCAGGGCTTTCCAGCAATGTATAATTGTCCATACTTTGGCCAAGAATAAACGACGCAAACTGGCGTTCAACGCCAGCTTTCTGCCCAAATCTAGCGTCCAGCGCCAGAAAAGGAGCCAAAACCAGAGTTGAACGCCCAAACTGGCACAAAAGCTGGCGTTCAACTCCAAGGAGGACCTCTACACATGCAAAACTCAAAGCTCAGCCCAAGCACACACCAAGTGGGCCCCGGAAGTGGATTTATGCATCAATTACTTACTTCTGTAAACCCTAGTAGCTAGTTTATTATAAATAGGACATTTCACTATTGTATTTGAGATCTTTGGTCTCAGTTTTCATCCATTGTTCATCTTAGGAGACTATTGATCATGTTTTAGGGGGCTGGCCATCTCGGCCATGCCTGGACCTTCACTTATGTATTTTCAACGGTAGAGTTTCTACACTCCATAGATT
>NC_029789.2:97448433-97454089 GCF_000816755.2 Arachis ipaensis | reverse complement strand
AGACTGACTTGATGAAGATAGCAGGAAAGCAGAGGTTCAGAGGAACGAAAGCATCTCCATTCGCTTATCTGAAATTCTCACCGATGAATTACATAAGTATTTCTATCCCTAACTTATTAATTACTTTCAAAAACTCCATAACCATTTGATATCCGCCTGACTGAGATTTACAAGGTGACCATAGCTTGCTTCATACCAACAATCTCCGTGGGATTCGACCCTTACTCACGTAAGGTATTACTTGGACGACCCAGTGCACTTGCTGGTTAGTTACACGGAGTTGTGAACCATGGTCTTGGCATCATGTTTTTTTGGCGCCATTACCAGGGAAAGAAAGAGCGATGAATTTTACATAATTAAAGTGTAATCACGATTCCGCGTACCAAGTTTTTGGCGCCGTTGCCGGGGATTGTTTGAGTATGGACAACTGACGGTTCATCTTGTTGCTCAGATTAGGTAATTTTCTTTTTGTTTTCTTTTCAAAATTTTTTTCAAAAATATTTCAAAAATGTCTCATCTGTTTTCGAAAAAAATAAAAAATAAAAATAAAAAAAATTGTTTTTAAAAATATATTTTTCTTCAGAAATTTTAAGAATGAATTCTAGTGTTTCACGAAGCATGTGAAGCCTGGCTGGCTGTAAAGCCATGTCTAAATTCATTTGGACTGAGGCTTGCAATTTGTTATCAAGAGCAAGCTAGTTGTTGTTAATCCATCTGCTGCTGTTCCTGATTTACATGCTGAAGCTTGGCTGGCCATTGGCCATGTCTAGTGTTTTGGACCGGAGCTTTCATTGAAAGCTTGGCTGGCTAGTGAGCCATGTCTAATTCCTGGACTGAAGCTTTAGACTAACATGGCAAGATTCCTGGAATTCATATTAAAAATTTTGGAATCCTTATTTTTTTTTCTTTTTCAAATAATTTTCGAAAAAATACAAAAAAATTAGAAAATCATAAAAATCAAAAATATTTTTTGTGTTTCTTGTTTGAGTCATGAGTCATGTTATAAGTTTGGGTGTCAATTGCATGTGCATCTTGCATTTTTCGAAAATTTTCATGCATTCATAGTGTTCTTCATGATCTTCAAGTTGTTCTTGGTAAGTCTTCTTGTTTGATCTTTGCATTTGCATGTTTTGTGTCTTTTCTTGTTTTTTATATGCATTCTTGAATTCTTAGTGCCTAAGCATTAAAGAATTCTAAGTTTGGTGTCCTGCATGTTTTCTTTGCATTAAAAATTTTTCAAAAATATGTTCTTGGTGTTCATCATGATCTTCATAGTGTTCTTGGTGTTCATCTTGACATTCATAGAATTCTTGCATGCATCACATGTTTTGATCTAAAATTCTCATGCATTGCATCATCTTTCTTGTTTTTCTCTCTCATCATAAAAATTCAAAAAATCAAAAAAATATCTTTCCCTCTTTTTCTCTCTCAAATTTCAAAAATTAGATTTGACTTTTTCAAAAATTTTTAAAATCAAGTTGTTTTCATGAGTCAAATCAAATTTTCATTTTAAAAATCTTATCTTTTTCAAAATCTTTTTCAAAAATCAAATCTTTTTCATTTTTTCTTAGTTATTTTTGAAAATTATAAAAATATTTTTCAAAAATCTTTTTCTTATTTTTATCACATATTATTATTATTATTTTTTCTATGCCCTCTTCTTTGTCATATGAGCAGGAGCAAGGACAAGAATATTCTTGTTGAAGCAGATCCAGAACCTGAAAGGACTCTGAAGAGAAAACTAAGAGAAGCTAAATTATAACAATCCAGAGATAACCTTTCAGAAATTTTCGAACAGGAAGAGGAGATGGCAGCCGAAAATAATAATAATGCAAGGAGTATGCTTGGTGACTTTACTGCACCTAATTCCAATTTACATGGAAGAAGCATCTTCATTATTGCCATTGGAGCAAACAACTTTGAGCTGAAACCTCAATTAGTTTCTCTGATGCAGCAAAACTGCAAGTTTCATGGACTTCCATCTGAAAATCCTTTTCAGTTCTTAACTGAATTCTTGCAGATATGTGATACTGTTAAGACTAATGGAGTAGATCCTGAAGTCTACAGGCTTATGCTTTTCCCTTTTGCTGTAAGAGACAGAGCTAGAATCTGGTTGGACTCTCAACCCAGAGACAGCCTAAACTCTTGGGATAAGCTGGTCACGGCTTTCTTAGCCAAGTTCTTTCCTCCTCAAAAGCTGAGCAAGCTTAGAGTGGATGTTCAGACCTTCAAACAGAAAGAAGGTGAATCCCTCTGTGAAGCTTGGGAAAGATACAAACAGTTGACCAAAAAGTGTCCTTCTGACATGCTTTCAGAATGGACCATCCTGGATATATTCTATGATGGTCTGTCTGAGTTATCTAAGATGTCATTGGATACCTCTGCAGGTGGATCCATTCACCTAAAGAAAACGCCTGCAGAAGCTCAAGAACTCATTGACATGGTTGCAAATAACCAGTTCATGTACACCTCTGAAAGGAATCCTGTGAATAATGGGACGCCTATGAAGAAGGGAGTTCTTGAAGTTGATACTTTGAATGCCATATTGGCTCAGAATAAAATATTGACTCAGCAAGTCAATATGATCTCTCAGAGTCTGCATGGAATACAAGCTGCATCCAACAGTACTCAAGAGGCTTCTTATGCAGAAGAAGCTTATGATCCTGAGAACCCTGCAATAGCAGAGGTGAATTACTTAGGTGAACCTTATGGAAACACCTATAACTCATCATGGAGAAATCATCCAAATTTCTCATAGAAGGATCAAAAGCCTCAACAAGGCTTTAATAATGGTGGAAGAAACAGGTTTAACAATAATAAACCTTTTCCATCATCCACTCAGCAACAGACAGAGAACTCTGAACAAAATGCTTCTAATTTAGCAAATCTAGTCTCTGATCTATCTAAGGCCACTGTGAGTTTCATGAATGAAACTAGGTCTTCCATTAGAAATTTGGAAGTACAAGTGGGCTAGCTGAGTAAAAGGATCACTGAAATTCCTCCCAGTACTCTCCCAAGCAATACAGAAGAGAACCCAAAAGGAGAGTGCAAGGCCATTGACATAAGCACCATGGCCGAACCTACAAGGGGAGTGGAGAACGCAAATCCCAAGGAGAAAGACCTCCTGGGACGTCCAGTGATCAATAAGGAGCTTCCCTCTGAGGAACAAAAGGACTATGAGGCTCATCTAGAGACTATAGAGATTCCATTGAACCTCCTTATGCCCTTCATGAGCTCTGATGAGTATTCCTCTTCTGAAGAGAATAAGGATGTTACTGAAGAGCAAACTGCCAAGTTTCTTGGTGCAATCATGAAGCTGAATGCCAAATTATTTGGCATTGATACTTGGGAAGTTGAACCTCCCTTGTTCATCAATGAACTAAGTGATCTGAATCAACTGACATTACCTCAGAAGAGACAGGATCCTGGAAAGTTCATAATACCCTGTACCATAGGCACCATGATCTTTAAGGCTCTATGTGACCTTGGTTCAGGAATAAACCTTATGCCCCTCTCTGTAATAGAGAAACTGGGAATCTATAGGGTGCAAGCTGCTAAAATCTCATTAGAGATGGTAGACAGTTCAAGAAAACAGGCTTATGGACAAGTAGAGGACGTGTTAGTAAAGGTTGAAGGCCTTTACATCCCTGCTGATTTCATAGTCCTGGATACTGGAAAGGAAGAGGATGAATCCATCATCCTAGGAAGACCTTTCCTGGCCACAGCAAGAGCTGTGATTGATGTTGACAGAGGTGAAATAGTCCTTCAATGGAATGAGGACTCCCTTGTGTTTAAAACTCAAGGATCTCCCTCTGCAACCATGGAGAGGAAGCATGAAAAGCTTCTCTCAAAGCAGAGTCAACCAGAGCCCCCACAGTCAAACTCTAAGTTTGGTGTTGGGAGGCCACAACCAAACTCTAAGTTTGGTGTTGAACTCCCATATCCAAAATCTAAGTTTGGTGTTGGAGAGTCTCAACAAAGCTCTGTACATCTGTGAGGCTCCATGAGAGCCCACTATCAAGCTATTGACATTAAAGAAGCGCTTGTTGGGAGGCAACCCAATTTCTATTTATCTAACTCTATTTTTTTCTTAGTTATATGTCTTTGTAGGTTCATGATCATGTGGAGTCACAAAATAAATATAAAAATTGAAAACGGAATCAACAACAGCAGAAGAAAAATCACACCCTGGAGGAAGCACCTGCCTGGCGTTCAACGCCAGAACAGAGCATGGTTCTGGCGCTGAACGCCCAAAATGGGCAGCATTCTGGCACTGAACGTCCAAAACAAGCATGGTTCTGGCGTTCAACGCCAGAAATGGCAACAAATGGGCGTTGAACGCCCAAAATGGGCACCAACCTAGCGCTGAACGCCCAGAGTTGTGTGCAAAGGCATTTTACATGCCTAATTGGTGCAGGGATGCAAATCCTTAACACCTCAGGATCTGTGGACCCCACAGGATCATCTCAGGATCAGTAGACCCCACAGGATCACCTCAGGATCTGTGGACCCCACAGGATCCCCACCTACCTCCACTCACTTCTTCTCACCCCTCTTTCACACAATCCCATAAACACTCTTCCCCAAAACTCTTCACCAATCACCTCAATCTCTCTTCCCCATCACCTCTTCACCACTCACATCCATCCACTCTTCCCCGTAAACCTACCTCATAAACCCCACCTACCTTCAAAATTCAAAACCAATTTCCCACCCAAACCCACCCATATGGCCGAAACCTTTCCCCCCTCCCTTCCCTATATAAAGCCCTCCATTCTTCTTCAAATTCACACAACACAACCCCTCTATACCCTTCTTGGCCGAACCACATCAGATGGAAAGATTCATCTCCAAAGCCCATCAAGACCACTTCTATGATGTTGTGGCCAAGAAGAAGGTGATCCCTGAGGTCCCTTTCAAACTCAAAAGAAATGAGTATCCAGAGATCCGACATGAAATTCAAAGAAGAGGTTGGGAAGTTCTAACAAATCCCACCCAATAAGTCGGCATCCTAATAGTTCAAAAGTTCTATGCTAATGCATGGATCACCAAGAACCATGATCAAAGTAAGAACCCGGATCCAAAGAACTATGTTACAATGGTTCGGGGGAAATACTTGGATTTTAGTCCGGAAAATGTGAGGTTGGCGTTCAACTTGCCAAACATGGAAGAGAACGCACGCCCCTACACAAGGTGAGTCAACTTTGATCAAAGGTTGGACCAAGTCCTTATGGACATATGTGTAGAAGGAGCTCAATGGAAGATTGACTCCAAAGGCAAGCCGGTTCAACTAAGAAGATTGGACCTCAAGCCTGTAGCTAGAGGATGGTTGGAGTTCATTCAATGCTCAATCATTCCCACTAGCAACCGGTCTGAAGTTACTATAGACCGGGCCATCATGATCCATAGCATCATGATTGGAGAAGAGGTGGAAGTTCATGAGATTATACCTCAAGAACTCTACAAGGTGGCTGACAAGTCTTCCACTATGGCAAGGTTAGCCTTTCCTCACCTCATTTGCCACCTATGCAATTCAGCTGGGATTGACATAGAGGGAGATATCCTCATTAAAGAGGACAAGCCCATCACTAAGAAAAATATGGACCAAGCAAGAGAGCCCACTCATGGAGCTCAAGAGGCATATGAAGCTCATCAC
>NC_029789.2:97413709-97447067 GCF_000816755.2 Arachis ipaensis | reverse complement strand
GATGCTGTTGGATTCTGACCTCCCTGCACTCAAAGTGGATTTTCTGGAGCTACAGAACTCGAAATGGCGCGCTTCCAATTGCGTTGGAAAGTAGACATCCAGGAAACTGGCGTTCAACGCCAGCTTTCTGCCCAAATCTGGCGTCCAGCGCCAGAAAAGGAGTCAAAACCAGAGTTGAACGCCCAAACTGGCACAAAAGCTGGCGTTCAACTCCAAGGAGGACCTCTACACGTGCAACACTCAAAGCTCAGCCCAAGCACACACCAAGTGGGCCCCGGAAGTGGATTTATGCATCAATTACTTACTTCTGTAAACCCTAGTTGCTAGTTTATTATAAATAGGACATTTCACTATTGTATTTGAGATCTTTGGTCTCAGTTTTCATCCATTGTTCATCTTAGGAGACTATTGATCACGTTTTAGGGGGCTGGCCATCTCGGCCATGCCTGGACCTTCACTTATGTATTTTCAACGGTAGAGTTTCTACACTCCATAGATTAAGGTGTGGAGCTCTACTGTTCCTCAAAGATTAATGCAAAGTACTACTGTTTTTTATTCAATTCATCTTGTTTCGCTTCTAAGATATTCATTCGTACTTCAATCTGAATGTGATGAACGTGACAATCATCATCATTCCCTATGAACGCGTGCCTGACAACCACTTCCGTTCTACCTTCGACTGAATGAGTATCTCTTAGATCTCTTAATCAGAATCTTCGTGGCGTAAGCTAGAATGATGGCGGCATTCAAGAGAATCCGGAAAGTCTAAACCTTGTCTGTGGTATTCCGAGTAGGATTCAATGAATGAATGACTGTGATGAGCTCTAAACTCGCGATTGAAGGATCACTGAAATTCCTCCCAGTACTCTCCCAAGCAATACAGAAGAAAATCCCAAGAGACTGAAAGTAGCCGTTGACAATGGTGATGTATCACATAAAGCCAGCCATGGAAAGGAGTAAGACTGATTGGATGAAGATAGCAGGAAAGCAGAGGTTCAGAGGAACGAAAGCACCTCCATTCGCTTATCTGAAATTCTCACCAATGAATTACATAAGTATTTCTATCCCTATTCTATTAATTATTATTCGAAAACACCATTATCAATTTATATCTGCCTAACTGAGATTTGCAAGGTGACCATAGCTTGCTTCATACCAACAATCTCCGTGGGATTCGACCCTTACTCACGTAAGGTATTACTTGGACGACCCAGTGCACTTGCTGGTTAGTTACACGGAGTTGTGAACCATGGTCTTGGCATCATGTTTTTTTGGCGCCATTACCAGGGAAAGAAAGAGCGATGAATTTTACATAATTAAAGTGTAATCACGATTCTGCGTACCAATAGTCCATTGGAGGTGGTTGTTGCCATGAGGGTTGATCAAATCCTTGTGGCTCCTCCCATCTTTGATTGTTCCAACCTTAATGCATGTTCTCATTGTAATTTCTTCTTCCTGCAACATTATTGTAACCAGACTCATAACAAAAGGGGTGAGAGTTCATAGTAGCAAATAAAAAAAATTAAAAACAAAAATAAAAATAAATTTAAATTAAAAGGTTATTTAAATTTTGAATTTAAATTTTGAAATTTGATTTTTGAAATAAGATAAGATAAAATAAAAATTTTAAAATAAAAACCAATAACCTCTTAACTTAAGAAAAAGCAAAAATAAAAATAAAAACAAATAAACAAGCAAAAATAAAATATTTACAATAACCAATAATAAGGCACACGTTTGCAATTCTCCGGCAACGGCGCCATTTTGACGTTAGGATTTTTGCCAGTAAAGAATTTCATAAAAACAGTCGCGTTGTAGATATAGTCTCTAAACCGACAGAAATCCCTTTCGTACAAACGCTTTGGTTGTCACAAGTAACAAACCCCTTTAAAATTGATAACCGAGTATTTAAACCTCGGGTCATCTTCTCAAGGAATTGCAGGGAGGGGTATTTATTATTGGTTATGAGTTTTCTGGGGAATGTTGAGTTTGGGCAATGGGCACAGGTATATTTAAATGACAAGTAAAATAAATTAACAATAATAAAATCTCTTGGCAAGGTACGAGAACTGGAAGTCCTATCCTTATCAATTGCGATGAGAATTGGGTTTTAATCCCACTTTGTTAACCTCTAACTATGAAGGTAAATCAAGTGGATTAATTAGCTTAATCCTCAGGTCCTAGTCAATTCCTATGGAAAGACTAGAGTTATTTGAGCAACTCCCAATTTCAACCACTCCTTTATTTGACAGCTCAAGCATTACTAATAAATCAACCAAAGCCAAAAGGGAAAAATCTAAATTATTTAAATAAAGGAAAGCAATCATAGATCTGAAAATACCTCAAATTAGCACTAATAAAGATATCAAATGAAACATGGAAGAGTTCATAAATTAAATTAGAAAAATAAATAAAAGGAACATTGAACCTGTGATCGCAAAAGATGAAATAATCATGAATTGAAAAGAATCTTAATTCTAAATCCTAAGAGAGAGGAGAGAACCTCTCTCTCTAAAAACTACATCTACTCCTAAAATTGTGAATTCTGAGAGCCTCTCTATGAATGGATGTAGTCCCCCACTTTATAGCCTCTAATCTGTATTTTCTGGACTGCAAACTGGGTCAGAAATAGTCCAGAATTCGCTGGTTTCGAATTTTGCCACGCTGGATTTCCGTCACTGCAACATGGCCGCATAGATCATGCGATCGCGTTACCTAGCTTCAGGGAAACTATAATATATTATATATCAAATCGAAGCCCCGGACGTTAGCTATCCAACGCAACTAGAACCGCGTCATTTAGATCTCTATAGCTAAAGTTATAGCCGTTTGAGTGCGAAGAGGTCAGGCTGGACAGCTTAGCAATTTCTCCAACTTATTGTATTCCTTCCACTTTTGCATGCTTCCTTTCCATCCTCTAAGCCATTCCTGCCCTGTAATCTCTGAAATCACTTAGCACACATATCAAGGCATCTAATGGTAATAAGAGAGGATTAATAATAAGCAAATATAAGATCAAAGAAGCATGTTTTCAATCATAGCACAAAATCAGGAAGGAAATATAAAACCATGCAAATATTATGAATAAGTGGGTAAAGAGTTGATAAAATCCACTCAATTGAGCACAAGATAAACCATGAAATAGTGGTTTATCAGTGGGTTAGCTGAGTAAGAAGATTTCTGAAACTCCTCCCAGTACTCTCCCAAGCAATACAGAAGAAAATCCCAAGAGAGAGTCCAAGGCCATAACCATGACCAACATGGCTGAACCTGGAGAGGGTGAGGAGGACGTGAGTCACAGTGAGAAAAACCTCACGGGACGTCCCCTGGACAGAATGGAGTTTCCCTTTGAGAAACCAAAGGAATCTGAGGCTCATATACAGACCATAGAGATTCCATTGAACTTTCTTCTGCCATTCATGAGCTCTGATAAATATTCTTCCTCTAAAGAGGATGAATACATCACTGAAGAGCAAGTTGCTAAATATCTAGGAGCAATCATGAAGCTGAATGCCAAGTTATTTGGTACTGAGACTTGGGAGGATGAACCCCCCTTGTTCACCAATGAACTGAATGCATTAATGAGGCAGACATTACCTCAGAAGAAACCGGATCCCGGAAAATTCTTCATACCTTGTACCACAGGCACCATGACCTTTAAGAAGGCTCTAGGTGACCTGGGGTCAGGGATAAACCTCATGCCCCTTTCTGTAATGGAGAAACTGGAAATCTTTGAGGTACAAGCTGCAAGAATCTCACTAGAGATGGCAGACAAATCAATGAAACAAGCTTATGGATTAGTAGAGGACGTGCTAGTGAAGGTTGAAGGCCTTTACATCCCTACTGATTTCATAATCCTAGACACTGGGAAGGATGAGGATGAATCCATCATCCTTGGCAGACCCTTCCTAGCCACAACAAAAGTTGTGATTGATGTTGACAGAGGAGAGTTGGTCCTTCAGTTGAATGAGGACTACCTTGTATTCAAGACTTAAGGTTCTCCTTCTATAATCATGGAGAGGAAGAATAAAAAGCTTCTCTCAATACAGAGTCAAACAAAGCCCCCACATTCAAACTCTAAGTTTGGTGTTGGGAGGCCACAACTAAACTCTAAGTTTGGTGTTGAGAGGCCCCAACCCTGCTCTGATTATTTGTGAGGCTCCATGAGAGCTCACTGTCAAGCTATTGACATTAAAGAAGTGCTTATTGGGAGGCAACCCAATGTTATTTAATTATGGCACCTAAGGCCGGAGAAACCTCTAGAAAGAGGAAAGGGAAGGCAAAAGCTTCCACCTCCGAGTCATGGGAGATGGAGAAATTCATCTCAAAGGTCCATCAAGACCACTTCTTTGAAGTTATGGCCAAGAAGAAGGTGATCCCTGAGGTCCCTTTCAAGCTCAAAAGGAGTGAGTATCCGGAGATTTGACATGAGATTAGAAGAAGAGGATGGGAAGTTCTCTCCAATACTATTCAACAAGTTGGGATCTTAATGGTTCAAGAGTTCTATGCAAACGCATGGATCACTAGGAACCATGATAAAAGTATGAACCTGAATCCAAAGAATTGGCTTACAATGGTTCGGAGGAAATACTTAGATTTCAATATGGAAAATGTAAGGTTGGCGTTCAACTTGCCAATGATGCAAGAAAACGCACGCCCCTACACTAGAAGGGTCAACTTTGATCAAAGGTTGGACCAAGTCCTCGTGGACATATGTGAGGAAGGAGCTCAGTGGAAAAGAGACTCAAGAGGCAACCCGGTTCAATTGAAAAGACCGGACCTTAAACCTGTGGCTAGAGGATGGTTGGAGTTCATCCAACGCTCTATCATTCCTACTAGCAACCGATCCGAAGTAACTGTGGATCGGGCCATCATGATCCATAGTATCATGATTGGGGAGGAAGTGAAAGTTCATGAAATTATACCTCAAGAACTCTACAAGGTGGCTGACAAGTTCTCCACTTTGGCAAGGTTAGCCTTCCCTCATCTCATTTGTCACTTTTGCAATTCAGCTGGAATTGACATAGAGGAAGACACCTTCATTGATGAGGACAAGCCCATCACTAAGAAAAAGATGGAGCAAACAAGAGAGCCCACTCATGGACCTCAACAAGAGCATGAGGAAATTCCTCATCATGAAATTCCTAAGATGCCTCAAGGGATGCATTTTCCTCCACAAAATTATTGGGAGCAAATCAACACCTCCCTAGGAGAATTGAGTTCCAACATGGGACAACTAAAGGTGGAGCACCAAGAGCATTCCATCCTCCTCCATGAAATTAGAGAAGACCAAAGAGCCATGAGGGAGGAGCAACAAAGGCAAGGAAGAGACATAGAGGAGCTCAAGCACTCCATAAGATCTTGAAGAGGAAGAACTAGCCGCCATCACTAAGGTGGACCCGTTCTTTAATTTCCTTGTTTTTATTCTTCTATTTTTCGTTCCCTATGCTTTATGTTTTGTCTATGTTTGTTTCTTTATTACATGATCATTAGTGTCTAGTGCCTATGTCTTAAAGCTATGAATGTCCTATGAATCCATCACCTTTCTTAAATGAAAAATATTTTTAATTGCAAAAGAACAAGAAGTGCATGGTTTCGAATTCTATCTTGAATTTAGTTTAATTAATTTGATGTGGTGGCGATACCTTTTGTTTTCTGAATGAATGCTTGAACAGTGCATATTTTTGAATTTGTTGTTTATGAATGTTAAAATTGTTGGCTCTTGAAAGAATAACGAAAAAGGAGAAATGTTATTGATAATCTGAAAAATCATAAAATTGATTCTTGAAGCAAGAAAAAGCAGTGAATAGAAAAATCTTGCCAAAAAAAAAAAAAAAAAAAAAAAAAAAAAAAAAGAAAAAAAAAGAAAAAGAAAAAGCAAGCAGAAAAAGAGGATCCAAGGCAAGGGTGGAAAGAGGATCCAAGGCTTTGAGAATTAATGGATAGGAGGGCCCAAAGGAATAAAATCTTGGCCTAAGCGGCTAAATCAAGCTGTTCCTAACCATGTGCTTGTGGCGTGAAGGTGTCAAGTGAAAGCTTGAGACTGAGCGGTTAAAGTTGTTGTCCAAAGCAAAAAAAAAAAAGTTTGCTTAAGAGCTCTGGACACCTCTAACTGGGGACTCTAGCAAAGCTGAGTCACAATCTGAAAAGGTTCACCCAGTTATGTGTCTGTGGCATTTATGTATCCGGTGGTAATACTGGAAAACAAAATGATTAGGGTCACGGCCAAGACTCATAAAGTAGCTGTGTTCAAGAATCAACATACTGAACTAGGAGAATCAATAACACTATCTAAATTCTGAGTTCCTATAGATGCCAATCATTCTGAACTTCAAAGGATAAAGTGAG
The DNA here is from genome assembly GCF_000816755.2 of Arachis ipaensis. Lineage (NCBI taxonomy): Eukaryota > Viridiplantae > Streptophyta > Magnoliopsida > Fabales > Fabaceae > Arachis > Arachis ipaensis. The sequence continues at coordinate 97,440,719 of NC_029789.2, read as the reverse complement.
ATGCCAAAACTGTTTAGAAGCAAAAAGGCTACAAGTCCCGCTCATCTAATTGAAACTAATTTTCAGTGATAAGTTTGGAATTCATTGTATATTCTCTTCTTTTTATCCTACTTTATTTTTAGTTGCTTGGGGACAAGCAACAATTTAAGTTTGGTGTTGTGATGAGCGGATAATTTATACGCTTTTTGGCATTGTTTTTAGGTAGTTTTCAGTATGTTTTAGTTGCTTTTTATTATATTTTTATTAGTTTTTAAATAAAAATCACATTTCTAGACTTTACTATGAGTTTGTGTTTTTTTCTATGATTTCAGGTATTTTCTGCCTGAAATTGAGGGACCTGAGCAAAAATCTGATTCAGAGGCTGAAATAGGACTACAGATGCTGTTGGATTCTGACCTCGCTACACTCAAAATGGATTTTCTGGAGCTACAGAAACCCAATTGTCGCACTCTCAATTGCGTTGGAAAGTAGACATCTTGGGCTTTCCAGCAATATATAATGGTCCATACTTTTCCCGAGTTTTGATAACGCAAACTGGCGTTTAAACACCAACTTTCTACCCACATTCTGGCGTTAAACACCGGAACTGGCATAAAAGCTGGAGTTAAACGCCCAAACTGGCCCCAAAGCTGGCGTTTAACTCCAAGAAGAGTCTCTACACGTGAAGGCTTCAATGCTCAGCCCAAGCACACACCAAATGGGCCCCAGAAGTAGATTTCTGCATTATCTGCACTTAGTTACTTATTTTCTGTAACCTTAGCTACTAGTTTAGTATAAAAACTACTGTTTGTGACTTATTTTACATCTTTGGACGTTTAGTCCTTAGAGCTTATGCCATATTGTACACGTTTGGAGGCTGGCCTCACAGCCATGCCTAGACCTTTCACTTATGTATTTTCAACGGTGGAGCTTTTACACCCCATAGATTAAGGTGTGGAGCTCTGCTGTTCCTCATGAATTCACACAAAGTACTATTATTTTTCTATTCAACTCAAGCTTATTCTTATTCTAAGATATTCATTTGCACACAAGAACATGATGAATGTGATGATCAAGTGACACTCATCACCATTCTCACTTATGAACGCGTGCCTGACAAACACTTCCGTTCCACATGAAAACAAGCTTGAATGCATATCTCTTAGCCTCCTGGTTCACGATCAGAGTCTCTGTGGTATAGGCTAGAATTATTGGTGGTCATTCCTGAGATCCGGAAAGTCTAAACCTTGTCTGTGGTATTCCGAGTAGGATCTGGGAAGGGATGACTGTGACGAGCTTCAAACTCGCGAGTGTTGGGCGTAGTGACAGATGCAAAAGGATCAATGGATCCTACTCCAACATGAGTGAGAACCGACAGATGATTAGCCGTACGGTGACAGCGCATTTGGACCATTTTCACTAAGAAGACCGACGGTAGCCATTGACAACAGTGATCCCCCAACATACAGCTTGCCATGGAAAGGAGTACAACTGATTGAATGAAGACAATAGGAAAGCAGAGGTTCAGAAGGAACAAAGCATCTTCATACGCTTATCTGAAATCCCACCAATGAATTACATAAGTATTTCTATCTTATTTTATATTTTATTTATATTTTAATTCTCAAAACCTCATAACCATTTAAATCTTCCTGACTGAGATTTACAAGATGACCATAGCTTGCTTCAAGCTGACAATCTCCGTGGGATCGACCCTTACTCACGTAAGGTTTATTACTTGGATGACCCAGTGCACTTGCTGGTTAGTTGTGCGGAGTTGTGAAAAAGAGTTGAGATTACGATCATGCGTACCAAGCTGTTGGCGCAGTTGAGATCACAATTTTGTGCACCAAGAATCTGGCTAGAAACTTCTTGGCTAAGTCGTCAAAGCTTGAGATGGACCTAGGGGAAAGATTGTCAAACCATTTAATTGCTGTCTTCGTTAAGGTAGTCGGGAAGGCTTTGCATCGATTTGCGTCTGAGGCGTTGGTGAGATACATTCTACTTCTGAAATTACTGAGATGATGGCTGGGATCTGATGTGCTGTCGTACAGAGTCATGTCATGGGGTTTGAAGTCTTTTGGTATTTTTGCCTTCATGATCTCTTTAGTGAATGGGTCTTGGTCTTTGCGGGGGCTATCTTCGTGAATGGATCGAGTTGTTTTAGCTTTGAGATCGGCTTCAAGCTTTAGGAGCTTGTCTTCTAATTCTCGGTGTCGTCTAGCTTCCCTTCGTAGGTCTCTCTCGGCCTCCTGTTAATATTTGACCTCTTTTTCGAGTTGCTTTAGGCGATCTTGAAGTGCCTCCATGACTCCTGTGTTTAGCAAATTTTTGTCTTTGTTAGGCTGAGAAGTATCGTCTCGTGTGACATCCACATTTTTATGTGGTGTTTTGTTTTCCAAATCGGAATTGTGGTCGTTGTCAAGGTTATCCGCCATGATGATGGGATGACTTCCAGGTCCCCGGCAACGGCGCCAATGTTCTGAGGGTTACCTGAAACTGAAGGTCAATCTCAGATGAGATCTGCTATGGTGATCGGCGCTGATGTGTCCAACTTGTGGGTGGCGGCCGGTGCCGCCGTGTCCGACTTGTTGGACTTGTTGGACTTGTTGATGATGCTGATCCTTAGTAGAATCAGAGTATGAGTTATACCAGGGTGCTTCAGTGTATTTATAATGGTGTGGAGTGATCTTTGAGTGAAGTCATCTTATATTCAAGGGAACAGCCCTTATCTCTCTAGGCTTGGGCTGCCTTTGGATTTGGGTCGTGTTCCTCTGTTTAGGCCCTTTTTGGGTTTCTCCATGATGGTTTGGCCAAACTCTTTGAGAAGAGGTCGGGTAATCCTGACCTGAAGAGGTCAGTCGACTTGTCGTTGATCAGCCCGGGTCGTACAGCTTGACCCAGGGTATGAACAGCAACCTTGTCAAGTCTCATGTCAAGCACCATGTCAAGTTCCTTGTCATGACACCACCCATGCCACAAACCTTGCCACACCTTGTCATGCTCTTATCCAAGCTCTCCAGCAAGCTTGCTGGAGAACACCACACACCAACCGTGTCAAGCACCAACTTATGTCACACCAACCTTGTCATGATGCCATCCTACCCCTTTTGACCACGCTCTCTCCAACGCTCTCTAGCAAGCTTGCTGGAGAGCGCCACACCCTCACACTTAAGCATCACCACATCCTTCTTGCCACAAAACTTCCCTTTCATCCACGCTCGTTTGGGCACTCCCCAGCAAGCTTGCTGGAGAGCGCCAAACACCTTAGCCTCTATCACACCTCACAACACTTGACAACACCCTCAACCATTTCACGCTCGTTTGGGTGCTCTCCAGCAAGCGCAGCAAGCTTGCTGGAGAGCGCCACCCACATTCCCTCACACCATAACCTCACTACGCTCATGACCAAGGCCCTTCACTTCAAGCTCTTGCCAGTGCTCTCCAGCAAGCTTGCTGGAGAGCGCCACACTCCCATGTCACTAAACCTCCACCAACGCTCTCCAGCAAGGTTGCTGGAGAGCGCTACTTGCCTACTCTTTCACCATACTTGACATGACTTGACACCCCTCATCACAAGTAACACCAAAGGCCACTGAAGAACTGAAGATTGATGGTTTAGAAGTTATAGTAAACTCTCGTTCCAAGTATAGTTACTAAACCAAGCAATCAACCTTTCTTACAAAAGTTTTGGTTGTCACAAGTAACAAACCCCTTTAAAATTGATAACTGAGTATTTAAACCTCGGGTCGTCTTCTCAAGGAATTGCAGGGAAGTATATTCTTATTATTGGTTATGCAAAGGTATGTTTTGGGGTTTTTGGATCAAGGTAAAAAGTTAGAAAAGCAATGGCAGAGGGAATAAAATAATAACAATAAACATAAACTCTTAGCAAGGTATTAGAAATTGGAAGTCCAGACCAAGTTATCCTTATCAATGATAATAAAAATTGAATCTTAATTTCACTTAGTTAACCCTTACTTAAAGCAGAGGAAGGTCAAGTGACTAATTAGTTTGATCTTCAAATCCGAGTTAATTCCTAAGAAAAGATTGGGATTATTGAAGTTCAAATCAATTGGTAAGATAACAATTATCAATTATGCTGTTGAGTTGGATAACTCCTAAGTTACTGATTTCTTAACCAAAACCAAAAGAGAAAAAGTAAATCCACTGGAATAAAAATGCCTTCAGATGGGACGCAATAATCATGTAAATAAAAGAAAGCAATAATAACTGAAATACTTCAAATAATATTAACTCAAAGAAAATCATAACATGAATGCCATAAGCCAATTACTCAAAAGATAAATATCAATTAAAGTACTAAGGTGAATAATAATAGAAACGAAATTAAATAGAAAGGAACATTAAACCTGGGATCGAGAGTCACTCTTAAAACTAAGAGAAGTCCTAAATCCTAATCCTAAGAGAGAGAGAGAGGAGAGAACCTCTATCTCTAAAACAACATCTAAAACATGAAAAGTGAATTATGAGAGCCTGATCATGAATGGATGCATTCCCCCACTTTATAGCCTCTAATCTGTGTTTTCTGGGCCGCAAATTGGGTCAGAAACAGCCCAGAATTTGCTGGTTGCGACTTCAAACACGCTGATTTTCGTCACTGCGATGTGATCGCATGGGTCACGCGATCGCGTTGCCTAGCTTCAGGGAAACTATGGTATATTATATATCAAATCGAAGCCCCGGACGTTAGCTTTCCAACACAACTAGAACCGCGTTATTTGGACCTCTGTAGCGAAAGTTATAGCCGTTTGAGTGAGAAGAGGTCAGGCTGGACAGCTTAGCAGTTTCTCCAACTTCTTGTATTTCTTCCACTTTTGTATGCTTCCTTTCCATCCTCTGAGCCATTCCTGCCCTATAAACTCTGAAATCACTTAACACACATATCAAGGCATCTAATGGTAATAAGAGAGATTAATATTAGCAAATTAAGACCATAGAAAGCATGTTTTCAATCATAGCACAAAATCAGGAAGGAAAATGTTAAACCATGCAAATAGTATAAATAAGTGGATAAGGACTTGATAAAAACCACTCAAATGAGCACAAGATAAACCATAAAATAGTAGTTCATCAACCTCTCCACACTTAAACAATAGCATGTCCTCATGCTAAGCTCAAGAGAAGCTATAAAGATGAAGAGGAATGGTAGATTAATATGAAATGCAACCTATCTGTATGAATGCAACTACATGCAAAATGTTTCTACCTACTTAGTTAAAAGTAAACAAATCTTTCAAGAGGAAATATGATCTAGATTTCACTAATTCAAATCATGAAAATGAAGTACAAATAGACTTGCAAGAAGAAAATAGCTCATGAAAGCAGGGAACAAGGGATTGAGCATCGAACCCTCACTGGTAGTGTATACACTCTACTCACTCAAGTGTTTTAGATTCGATTCTCTCAATTATCTACTAACCTTGCTTTCTAAGGCTTGCTCTTCATCTAACAATCAACATAAATTTAATGCATAAATACACAAATCAAGAGGTCTTTTAAGGGTTGTAATGGGGTTAGGGTCAAGGTAGGATTGTATTTGGCCAAGTGGACTAAAATTTGAATCCTTAATTTACTTAAACTTTCCACCTAACTTTTAGACAATCCATGTAATCATAATACCACCCCTAACTATCCATTAACCATGTTTCCACGTATTCATGCATCCTAATTTTAAGTACAGTACATATGCATTGCTTTCACCACTTACTTTGGGGCATTTTGTCCCCTTTTTCTTATTTGTTCTTTTTCTTTTCTTTTTTTTTCACTTCTTTTTTTTTAATATATATTTTTTTTCTTTTATTTTTCTCAATGCATATGATTAAATTATTGGATGTATGAATCATGGCCTAAACATTTTTTTTTTCACATTTTCAGAAAATTCTAACATACTCAATTCTCAAACCAAATGTTTCCAAATTCACTTTTCCCACACTTAAATCATAAGCATTCTCACTAGTCTAAAGGTAAGGCCATATGGGTATGTAAGCTCAGTGAAACAAAGGCCTCAATCATGTAAGTGCATGCATACATCAAACCATGGAAATATAGAATTAAGCAAGACAAAGATCACAATTTTAGAGAGAAAAACACACATCAAAAATAAAAAATTGGTTGAAAATGCAACCAATTCAAATAGGCTCAAAATCTCACAGGTTTTGTGTGTTCGAGCTCTAAACCATGTTCCAGTATAATATCTCTTCAAACAAGTGTAACATTAAATTTTATTCAAATTAGTGAAATGCTCTAAAAGGTTTCTTGAAAAAAAAAATATTACTTTAACCAAGTGGTAAAATATGCACAAAATTAAACAAATATGCAATCAAACATGCAAATGCAACAATGAACAAACAAATAAAATAAAAAATTTGGTGTTGAGTCAGGAAATAACTAACCCATGGAGATCGGTATCGACCTCCCCACTCTTAAAGATCGCACCGTCCTCGGTGCATGCTAAGATGTACAAGTGGACGGGTCTCTGCAACTGATGCTTTTCTCCAAGGATTGTGCTGATGGACTTGTTTGTCTCCCCATGTAAACGTCTTCCGGTTCTCTTCCTGGTGGCCATCCTGAAAGAAAAAGGGAAGGAAAGTAACCCAAAGCAAAGATAGAAAACAAATAAAACATGGGTTGGTTAATGCCAGATAATAAGGGTCCCAATTACATGGTAGCTACAACATGCAAGTGAGAAAACAATAGAAGCCATGGCATACCAATGGTGCAAAATTTGCAACAATGGGGAAGAGAGTAGGGGAGGAGAGATAATATAAATTCATGTCAATGCAAAATTAATACAAATATAAAAGATTGGCATTGATTTAAATAATATTACTCAATCAGAATTAAACAAGTCACTAAGCATCAAGAAAATACCAGAAAAGATGTAACAGTTGAATAAGAATATTTGAACACCAATAATAATTTAAGAAAAATAAAAATATGCAATGAATGAAAGTATGCAAATAAATTAAATAAAATAGAATGGAAGTGAGAGAAAATAAGAAAGGAAGAAGAAATAAATAAGAAAAGATAAGAAGAATAAGGATTCGGAGAAGAAAAGATAAGAAAATTGGCACTAATCTGGATAGGTTGTGCGACGCTGGCGACGCAGTCGCGTGGTGCGCAAATAAGATTAGGCGACGCGGACGCTTGGGGCATGCGATCACATGACTCGATTTGTGCTGGTGGCGCGAGTGCAGCCTCGCGGTCACACAACTCTCTGTTCAAAACTTAGTATTGCTAAAATCCAGGGTGACGCAGTCGCGTGGGGAATGCGATCGTGTGAGTGGCCATTATGAGGATATGACGTGGTCGCGTCGGTCATGTGTCCGCGTGGAAAGGTCTGTGTGTCTAGTGGTAGTCCAGCATCACTCCAGCTCATCTTTCGGCCATGCACCCTTTTGACGTCGATTTTCAGGTCACGCGGCCGCGTGGGTGACGCGGTCGCGTGGGAGACCCAAGTTTCTCATGTGACGCGGACGCGTCAGCGATGCGGTCGCGTGGATCAATTTGTGCCATTAGCGTGCCTCCAGCCACGCTTTCGCGTGACTCTCTGTTCAACCTTATTTTCTTCCAAACGCACATACGACGCGGACGCGTCGGCGACGCTGTCGCGTCGCGTGCAAAAATCCCTTTTTTTTTATCTGAAAAAAAATGCAGAATGCAGTGTTAATATGAATGTGATGCAAAACTCCAGGTTCAATATAATAAAATAAAGTAAAACTCGAAAACAAATAAAACTAAATAAAAAATGAAAAAGGAACGATTATACCATGGTGGGTTGTCTCCCACCTAGCACTTTTAGTTAAAGTCCTTAAGTTGGACATTTGATGAGTTTCCTATTATAGTGGCTTATGCTTGTATTCTTCCAGGAATCTCCACCGATGTTTGTAATTCCAATGACCTCCGGGGTCCCAAACTAAGCATGTAAATCCCTTAAGAAGCTTCAAACAGATTCTTAGGCTCCCAGGGTAACAAGTGTCAGAGTAGATTCCAGGATCCCAAATCTTGCTTTTACACCCATCTTTGTCGGGATCTGTATTTTTCCAATTGGGTGATAAGTAATTTGAATTCCCACTGCAGCTACCAAACAGCTTCCTAGACCTATTCAGTTGAGCTTTACACCAACCTTTGCATTTAAACTTAAAGCTTCCTACCATGATGAACCTTGCAGGACAATTCTTACCACTGGCCATCTTCCTCTTACCTTAATGTTACAAAGAGCTCTAAGTTGACCATCCGTCTCCAGTAGCCATATTCAAGTGGAATTAGAAAGCTAAGGGATATGAATTTTACCCACTTGAATGTTGTGAAGGATGATGGCAACTTAGGGGGAGGTATTTTTAATGAAATTGCAAGCTCCACTCCCTTGTGCTCTTCTCTGATAATTACCACCTTTTTGCAAGCTTCTTCAATTTCAACCTCTTCCTCTTGGTAGCTTTCTTCTAATTCAATCTCCTCTTCATTGCTTTCCAAGGGCATGGGAGGTTGTGCTTCCTCTTCTTGAATCTCCATCTCTTGATCAACCTCTTCCAAGTCTTCAACTGTGATATGCCTTGGAGGTTGTACACCCTCCTCAACATCAAATGCAACTGTCTTGGAAGGAGGCTCTATGTCTTGACTTTCCCATAGAGGTTTAGCATATCCTAAGTCTTCAACCAATTCTTCTTCTTTGATAATTACAGCTTCCTCAATTCGTTCCAGTACAAAGTCATGTTCCGTACTGTTCACTGGAGTTTCTAGTATCTCCTTCATGCTACGTTCTTCATTAGATTGTCCACATGAAGCCATGGGGGTTCCTTGAGTGTCCGAACATCGGGAAGCTAATTGAATTATCGCTTGCTCCAATTGACGAATGGTTGCATGAAATCGATCCACTATTTCCTTGAAACGATCCTTTGTCTCTTGATGCACTCGGCTTTCATAAAGAGGATCATAGTGCTCTTGGATTGATGGATATGGAAATGGTGAATATTGAAGTGGTGGTTCTTGTGAGTAATTGGGTTGGAATTGGGGTGGTTCTATATATGGTTCATATGGTTCATAAGGTAGTTGGTATGGTGGTTGAGGGTTAGGGTCATATGGAGGTGAATGGCGGAAAGGGGCTTCTGAGTTTGGTGGTCCAAAGTTATGTTGAGAAAAGGGTTTATAGGCACATAGTGGTGGTTGTTGATAGTCCATTGGAGGTGGTTGTTGCCATGAGGGTTGATCAAATCCTTGTGGCTCCTCCCATCTTTGATTGTTCCAACCTTGATGCCTGTTCTCATTGTAATTTCTTCTTCCTGCAACATTATTGTAACCAGACTCATAGCCGAAGGGGTGAGAGTTCATAGTAGCAAATAAAATTTAAAAACAAAAATAAAAACAATTTTAAATTAAAAGGTTATTTAAATTTTGAATTTAAAAATTAAATTTTGAAATTTGAAAATTAAATTTTTGAAATTTGAAATTTGAATTTTTGAATTTTAAATTTTTGAAATTTGAATTTTGAAATTTGAAAATTTTTTAAATTTGAATTTTGAAAATTTTTAAGTTTGAATTTTAAAATTTGATTTTTTTTTTAAATTTTGAATTTTGGAATTTAATAAGGAAAGCGAAAAACAATAAAATGATAACAAACTTAAAATTTTTTAGATCAAAACGAAGAAAACAACTAAGAACAACTTGAAGGTCAAGATGAACACGAAGAACAACTTGAAGATCAAGATGAACACCAAGAAAAAATTTTTTGAAAATTTTTTTTAAAAATCAATAACCTCTTAATTTACGAAAAAGTAAAAAATAAAAATAAAAATAAAAACAAATAAGCAAGTAAAAAGCAAATATTTACAATAACCAATAATAAGGCACACGTTTGCAATTTTCCGGCAACGGCGCCATTTTGAAGAACTGAAGATTGATGGTTTAGAAGTTATAGTAAACTCTCGTTGCAAGTATAGTTACTAAACCATGCAATCAACCTTTCTTACAAAAGTTTTGGTTGTCACAAGTAACAAACCCCTTTAAAATTGATAACCGAGTATTTAAACCTCGGGTCGTCTTCTCAAGGAATTGCAGGGAAGTATGTTCTTATTATTGGTTATGCAAAGGTATGTTTTGGAGTTTTTGGATCAAGGTAAAAAGTTAGAAAAGCAATGGCAGAGGGAATAAAATAATAACAATAAACATAAACTCTTAGCAAGGTATTAGAAATTGGAAGTCCAGACCAAGTTATCCTTATCAATGATAATGAAAATTGAATCTTAATTTCACTTAGTTAACCCTTACTTAAAGCAGAGGAAGGTCAAGTGACTAATTAGTTTGATCTTCAAATCCTAGTTAATTCCTAAGAAAATATTGGGATTATTGAAGTTCAATTCAATTGGTAAGATAACAATTATCAATTATGCTGTTGAGTTGGATAACTCCTGAATTACTGATTTCTTAACCAAAACCAAAAGGGAAAAAGTAAATCCACTGGAATAAAAATGCCTTCAGATGGGACGTAATAAGAATGTAAATAAAAGAAAGCAATAATAACTGAAATACTTCAAATAATATTAACTCAAAGAAAATCATAACATGAATGCCATAAGCCAATTACTCAAAAGATAAATATCAATTAAAGTACTAAGGTGAATAATAATAGAAACGAAATTAAATAGAAAGGAACATTAAACCTGGGATCAAGAGTCACTTTTAAAACTAAGAGAAGTCCTAAATCCTAATCCTAGGAGAGAGAGAGGAGAGAACCTCTCTCTCTAAAACTACATCTAAAACATGAAAAGTGAATTATGAGAGCCTGATCATGAATGGATGTATTCCCCCACTTTATAGCCTCTAATATGTGTTTTCTTGGCCGCAAACTGGGTCAGAAACAGCCCAGAATTCGCTGGTTGCGAATTCAAACACGCTGATTTTCGTCACTGCGACGCGGTCGCATGGGTCACGTGGTTGCATCGCCTAGAGTCAAAGAAACTATGGCATATTATATATCAAATCGAAGCCCCGGACGTTAGCTTTCTAACGCAACTAAAACCGCGTCGTTTGAACCTCTGTAGCTAAAGTTGTAGCCATTTGAGTGCGAAGAGGTCAAGCTGGACAGCTTAGCAGTTTCTCCAACTTCTTGTATTTCTTCCACTTTTGTATGCTTCCTTTCCATCCTCTGAGCCATTCCTGCCCTATAAACTCTGAAATCACTTAACACACATATCAAGACATCTAATGGTAATAAGAGAGGATTAATATTAGCAAATTAAGACCATAGAAAGCATGTTTTCAATCATAGCACAAAATCAGGAAGGAAAATGTAAAACCATGCAAATAGTATGAATAAGTGGGTAAGGACTTGATAAAAACCACTCAAATGAGCACAAGATAAAGCATAAAATAGTAGTTTATCAGCCACGCTCTCCATCTCAAGCTCCCTCAAGAGTGCTCTGAAGCAGTGCTCTCCAGCAAGCATGCTGAAGAGCCCCAATCCTCATGCACAATGCTCTTTGGTGACGCTTTTGAGGAGCATAATGCTCTCCTAGGAGGTGCAACGCTCGCCCTCAACACTCTCCCCAATGCTCAAAGGCGAGCATTGATAAACCCATATTTTATGATGTATTTTGTGCTCAATTTAAGTGATTTATTCAATCCTTTACCTACTTATTCATGTAAATTACATGGTTTTACTTTCCCTTCCTTATTTTACGATATATGTGAAAAACGTGTTTCCTATGCTTTAAAAATATTAATTTTAATTATCCTTTATTACCATTCGATACCGTGATTTGTGTGTTAAGTATTTTCAGATCTCATATGGCAGGAATGGCTTAAAGGACAAAAAGGAAACATGCAAAAATGGAAGGAAAACACAAAAATGGAGTTTTAAAGAAAAGGCAGCGACGCGAACGCATGGACGACGCGAACGCGTGCCTAGCACGAAAATGCAGCGACACGAACGCGTAGATGACACGGACGTGCGCCTTGAGCAGAACGCAATTGACGCGTACGTGTGACCGACGTGTACGGGTGACAAGGAAAACTCCCAGATGATGCGAACGCGTGACCCACTGGTGCACGAAATTGTGATCTCTAAAACGGCGCCAAAAAATTTGTACGCAAATTCATAATCTCAATTCTTTTTCACAACTCCGCACAACTAACCAGCAAGTGCACTGGGTCATCCAAGTAATAAACCTTACGTGAGTAAGGGTCGATCCCACGGAGATTGTCGGCTTGAAGCAAGCTATGGTCATCCTTGTAAATCTCAGTCAGGCGGATTCAAATGGTTATGAAATTTTGATGATTAGAATATAATTAAAACAGAAAATAAGATAGAAATACTTATGTAATTCATTGGTGGGATTTCAGATAAGCGTATGGAGATGCTTTGCTCCTTCTGAATCTCTGCTTTCCTACTGCCTTCATTCAATCATTCATATTCCTTTCCATGGCAAGCTTTATATTGGGGGATCACCGTTGTCAATGGCTACCGTCCGTCCTCTCAGTGAAAATGGTCCAAATGCGCTGTCACCGCATGGCTAATCATCTGTCGGTTCTCGATCTTGTTGGAATAGGATCCATTGATCCTTTTGCGTCTGTCACTATGCCTAACACTCGCGAGTTTGAAGCTTGTCACAATCATCCCTTCCCAGATCCAACTTGGAAAACCACAGACAAGGTTTAGACTTTTCGGATCTCAGGAATGGCCGCCAATAATTCTAGCCTATACCACGAAGACTCTGATCGTGAACCAGGAGGCTAAGAGATACACACTCAAGCTATTGAAGATAGAACAGAAGTGGTTGTCAGGCACGCGTTCATAGGTGAAAATGATGATGAGTGTCACAGATCATCACATTCATCAGGTTGAAGTGCGAGTGAATATCTTGGAATAAGAATAAGCTTGAACTGAATAGGAAACAATAGTACTTTGCATTAATTCATGAAGAACAGCAGAGCTCCACACCTTAATCTATGGAGTGTAGAAACTCCACCGTTAAAAATACATAAGTGATGAAGGTCCAGGCATGGCCGAATGGCCAGCCCCCTAAACGTGATCAAGAGATCAAAAGTGATACAAAGATAATCTCAAAAATGATCAAAAGATGTGAAATAAATCACTAAAAGTAGTTTTTATACTAAACTAGTAACTAGGATTTACAGAAATGAGTAAATGATGCAGAAATCCACTTCCGGGGCCCACTTGGTGTGTGCTTCGGCTGACCATTGAGCTTTACACGTGTAGAGACTTCTCTTGGAGTGAAACGCCAGGTTGCAACCTGTTTGTGGCATTTAACTCTGGTTTGTAACCTGTTTCTGGCGTTCAACTTCAGAATAGGGCAGGAAGTTGGCGTTTGAATGCCAGTGTGCGTCGTCAAAACATGGGCAAAGTATGGACTATTATATATTGCTGGAAAACCCTAGATGTCGATTTCCAATGCAATAGAGAATGCGCCAATTAGGTTTTTGTAGCTCCAGAAAAACCACTTCGAGTGCAGGGAGGTCAGAATCCAACAGCATCTGTAGTCCTTTTTCAGCCTCTGAATTAGATTTTTGCTCTAGTCCCTCAATTTCAGCCAAAAAATACCTGAAATCACAACAAAACACACAAACTCATAGTAAATTCCAGAAATGTGAATTTTGCATAAAAACTAATAAAAACATAGTAAAAACTAACTAAATTATACTAAAAACTACCTAAAAATAATGCCAAAAAGCGTATAAATTATCCGCTCATCACAACACCAAACTTAAATTGTTGCTTGTCCCCAAGCAACTAAAAATCAAATAGGATAAAAAGAAGAGAATATACTATAAATTCCAAAATATCTATGAAACTTAGCTCCAATTAGATGAGCGGGACTAGTAGCTTTTTGCCTCTGAACAGTTTTGGCATCTCACTTTATCCTTTGAAGTTCAGAATGATTGGCATCTATAGGAACTCAGAATTTAGATAGTGTTATTGATTCTCCTAGTTCAGTATGTTGATTCTTGAACACAGCTACTTTATGAGTCTTGGCCGTGGCCCTAAGCACTTTGTTTTTCAGTATTACCACCGGATATATAAATGCCACAGACATATAACTGGGTGAACCTTTTTAGATTATGACTCAGCTTTGATAGAGTCCCCAATTAGAGGTGTCCAGGGTTCTTAAGCACACTCTTTTTGCTTTGGATCACGACTTTAACCGCTCAGTCTCAAGTTCTTCACTTGACACCTTCACACCACAAGCACATGGTTATTGACAGCTTGGTTTAGCCGCTTAGGCCAGGATTTTATTCATTTGGGCCCTCCTATCCATTAATGCTCAAAACCTTGGATCCTTTTTACCCTTGCCTTTTAGTTTAAAGGGTTACTGGCTTTTTGCTCTTGCCTTTTGGTTTAAAGAGCTCTTGGCTTTTTATGCTTGCTTTTTCTTTTTCTTTTTCTTTCTCTCGTTTTTTTTCTTTTATTTTTGCCATTTTTTTTCCGCAAGCCTTATTTTTCACTACTTTTTCTTGCTTCAAGAATCAATTTTATGATTTTTCAGAATATCAATAACATTTCTCCTTTTTCATTATTCTTTCAAGAGCCAACAGTTTTAACATTCATAAATAACAAATTCAAAAGACATATGCACTGTTCAAGCATTCATTCAGAAAACAAAAAGTATTGTCACCACATCAAAATAATTAAACTAATTTCAAGGATTAATTCGAAATCATGTACTTCTTGTTCTTTTGTGGTTAAAACATTTTTCATTCAAGAAAGGTGACGGATTCATAGGACATTCATAGCTTTAAGGCATAGACACTTAAACACTAATGCTCATGTAATAAAGACACAAATATAAATAAACATAAAGCATAGAGAATGAAAACAGAAAAAATAAATAGACAAGGAGATTAAGGAACGGGTCCACCTTAGTGAGGGTGGCGTCTTCCTCCTCTTGAAGAATCAATGGTGCTCTTGAGCTCCTCTATGTTTTTTCCTTGCCTTTGTTGTTACTCCCTCATAGCTCTTTGATCTTCTTTAATCTCATGGAGAATGATGGAGTGCTCTTGGTGCTCCACCCTTAGTTATCCCATGTTGGAACTTAATTCTCCTAGGGAGGTGTTAATTTGTTCCCAATATTTTTGTGGAGGAAAGTGCATCCCTTGAGACATCTCAGGGATTTCATGATGAGGAATTTCCTCATGCTCTTGTTGAGGTCCATGAGTGGGCTCTCTTGTTTGCTCCATTCTTTTCCTAGTGATGGGCTTGTCCTCTTCAATGAGAATGTCTTCTTGGACACAACTTCATAGAAGTGGTCTTGATGGACCTTTGAGATGAATCTCTCCATCTCCCATGGCTCGGAGGTGGAAGCTTTTGCCTTCCCTTTCCTCTTTCTTGAGGTTTCTCTGGCCTTAGGTGCCATAAATGGTTATGGAAAAATAAAAAGCAATGATTTTACCACACCAAACATAAAAGGTTTGCTCGTCCTCGAGCAAAGAAGAAAGAAAGTAGTAGAAGAAGAAGAAGACGGAGGAGATGGAGGGAGATATGTGGTTTGGCCAAGGGGTAGAAGTAGTGGTTGTAATGTGTGAAAATGAAGGAGTGGTGAGGGGTTTATATAGGGGTGGGGGGAGGGTTAGGTTTCGTGTATTAGGGTTGGGTTTGGGAGGGAAAGGATTTTGAATTTGAAGGTAGATGGGTTTTTGGTAAAGAGTGAATGAGGTGAGGTAGGTGGGGATCCTGTGGGGTCCACAGATCCTGAGGGGTCAAGAACTTATCATCCCTGCTCCATTTAGGTGTGTAAACGTCCTTAGAATGCAATCCTGGCGTTTAACGCCAGACTACTGCTTGTTTCTGGCGTTAAACGCCAAACTGTAGCCTATTTCTGGCATTTAACGCCAGCTTGATACTTCTTTCTGGCGTTAAACACCAGTCTGATGCTTCTTACTGGCGTTTAAATGCCAGTAAGCTTATCCTCCATTGTGTGCTCTTTTTAATGCTATTTTTCATTCTGTTTTTTATTTTTCAGTTATTTTTGTGGCTTCACATGATCATCAACCTACAGAAAACATAAAATAACAATGGAAAATAAATAGATATAATTAAATAACATTGGGTTGCCTCCCAATAAGCACTTCTTTAATGTTAATAGCTTGACAGTGAGCTTTCATGGAGCCTTACAGATAATCAGAACAGGGTTGGGGCCTCTCAACACCAAACTTAGAGTTTGGTTGTGGCTTTCCAACACCAAACTTAGAGTTTGGTTGTGGCCTCCCAACACCAAACTTAGAGTTTGAATGTGGGGGTTTTGTTTGACTCTATATTGAGAGAAGCTTTTCATGCTTCCTCTCCATGGTTACAGAAGGAGAACCTTGAGTCTTAAATACAAGGTAGTCCTCATTTAACTGAAGGACCAACTCTCCTCTGTCAACATCAATCACAGCTTTTGCTGTGGCTAGGAAGAGTCTGCCAAGGATGATGGATTCATCCTCATCCTTCCCAGTGTCTAGGATTATGAAACCAGTAGGGATGTAAAGGCCTTCAACATTCACTAGCACGTCCTCTACTAGTCCATAAGCCTGTTTCATTGATTTGTCTGCCATCTCTAGTGAGATTCTTACAGCTTATACCTCAAGGATTCCCAGTTTCTCCATTACAGAGAGTGGCATGAGGTTTATCCCTGACCCCAGGTCACACAGAGCCTTCTCAAAGGTCATGGTGCCTATGGTACAAGGTATGAAGAATTTTCCGGGATCCGGTTTCTTCTGAGGTAATTTCTGCCTCATTAATTCATTCAGTTCATTGGTAAACAAGGGGGGTTCATCCTCCCAAGTCTCAGTACCAAATAACTTGGCATTCAGCTTCATGATTGCTCCTAGATATTTAGCATCTTGCTCTTCAGTGATGTCTTCATCCTCTTTAGAGGAAGAATATTTATCAGAGCTCATGAATGGCAGAAGGAAGTTCAATGGAATCTCTATGGTCCCTGTATGAGCCTCAGATTCCTTTGGTTCCTCAAAGGGAAACTCCTTTCTGTCCAGAGGACGTCCCATGAGGCTTTTCTCACTGGGACTCACATCCTCCTCACTCTCTCCAGGTTCGGCCATGTTGGTCATGGTTATGGCCTTGCACTCTCTCTTGGGATTTTCTTCTGTATTGCTTGGGAGAGTACTGGGAGAAGTTTTAGTAATCTTCTTACTCAGCTGACCCACCTGTGCCTCCAAATTTCTAAGGGAGGACCTTGTTTCATTCATGAAACTTAGTGTGGTATTGGATAGATCAGAGACTATGGTTGCCAGGCCAGAATGGCTCTGTTCAGAATTCGCTGTCTGTTGCTGAGAGGATGATGGAAAAGGCTTGCTATTGCTAAACCTATTTCTTCCACCATTATTGTTGAAGCCTAGTTGAGGCTTCTGTTGGTCCTTCCATGAGAAATTTGGATGATATCTCCATGAAGGATTATAGGTGTTTCCATGGGGTTCTCCCATGTAATTCACTTCTGCCATTGCAGGGTTCTCAGGATCATAAGCTTCTTCTTCAGAAGATGCTTCTTTAGTACTGTTGGATGCAGCTTGCAATCCATTTAGACTCTGAGAAATCATATTGACTTGCTGGTCAATATTTTGTTCTGAGCCAATATGGAATTCAGAGTATCAATTTCAAGAACTCTCTTCTTCTGAGGTGTCCCATTGTTCATAGGACTCCTCTCAGAGGTGTACATGAACTGGTTATTTGCAACCATTTCAATGAGTTCCTGAGTGTCTGCATGGGTTTTCAGATAAAGAGATCCTCCTGCAGAATGGTCCAATGATATTTTTGACAACTCAGACAGACCATCATAGAATATACATATGATGCTCCATTCTGGAAGCATGTCAGTAGGACACCTTTTAATCAATTGCTTATATCTTTTCCAAGCTTCGTATAGGGATTCACCTTCCTTCTGTCTGAAGGTTTGGATTTCCACTCTAAGCTTGCTCATCTTTTGAGGTGGAAAGAATTTGGCCAGGAAAGCACTGACCAACTTTTTCCAAGAGTTCAGGCTTTCCTTAGGTTGTGAATCCAACCATGTTCTAGCTCTGTCTCTTACAGCAAAAGGGAAAAGCATAAGCCTGTAGACCTCGGGATCAACTCCATTGGTCTTGACAGTGTCACAGATTTACAAGAATTCAGCTAAGAATTGATGAGGATCTTCCAATGGAAGTCCATAAAACTTGCAATTCTGTTGCATTAGATAAACTAATTGAGGCTTAAGCTCAAACTTGTTTGCTCCAATGGCAGAAATTAAGATGCTTCTTCCACAGAAGTCAGAAGAAGGTGCAATGAAGTCACCAAGCATCTTCCTTGTATGCTGTTATTTGGTTCGGCCATGTCTCCTTCTTTTTCGAAAATTTCTGTTAGGTCCTCTCTAGAGGGTTGTGCTTTAGCTTCTCTTAGTTTCCTCTTAATCGTCCTTTCAGGTTCAGGATCAGCTTCAATAAGAATGTCTTTGTCCCTGCTCATGCTCATATGAAAAAGAAGAAAACAGAAAAAAAGAGGAATCCTCTATGTCACAGTATAGAGATTCCTTTATGTGAGTAGAAGAAGAGAAGAATATAAGAAGGAGAAGAGAAAAAATCAAATTTAAATTAAAATAAAAGGAAAATATTTTTCTGTTTTTGTTTTAATTATTAGTTAGTATTCAAAAATTATAAAAAGGAATAAAATAAAATTGAATTTTAAGACAATTAATTAATTAAAAAGGAATTTTGAAAAAGTGGGGAGGAGTTTTTGAAAATTAGTTAGGTGGTTTTGAAAAAGATATGATTGAAATAGAAAACTTTTAAAATCAAACCAAAAAGTTAAGTAGTTAATTGAAAAGATTTGAAAATTAATTTTGATAGGATAAGAAGTTAGAAAAGATTTTAAAAATTTATTTTTGAAAAAGATATGATTGAAAATCATTTTGAGAAAGATTTGAAAAGGAAATTAAAAAGATTTTATTTTTGAAATTAAACTTGATTACTTGACTAACAAGAAACTAAAAAGATATGATTCTAGAGTTTAAAGATTGAACCTTTCTTAATAGGCAAGTAACAACTTGAAAATTTTTGAATCAAAGTATTAAATGCTAGCATTATTTTCGAAAATTATGAAATAAAATAAGAAAAAGATTTTCAAAATCAAATTTATAAAGTTTTCGAAAATAAAGTAAAAATGATAAAGATTTGATTTTTGAAAAAGTTTTGAAAATATAGGATTTTTAAATTGAAAATTGATGAGTAAAACAAGGAAAGATATATTTTTTATTTTTGGATTTTTAATGAGGAGAAAGAAAAACATCAAAATGACTCAAAACATGAAAATTCAAGATCAAAACACATGATGCATGCAAGAACACTTTGAATGTCAAGATGAACACCAAGAACACTTTGAATGTCAAGATGAAGACCAAGAACTTATTTTTGAAAATTTTTAAGAAAAGAAAAACATGCAAGACACCAAACTTATAATTTTCAAACTTTAGACACCAACAAATTGAAAATGCATATAAAAAACAAGAAAAGACACAAAACATGGAAATGCAAAGATCAACCAAAGAAGATCATCAAGAACAACTTGAAGATCATGAAGAACATCATGCATCAGTTTTCGAAAATTTTTAAGAAAAGTTAAAAAGATGCAATTGACACCAAACTTACAATTTGACACTAGACTCAAACAAGAAACACAAAATTATTTTTGGTTTTATGATTTTATTAACTTTTTTTGTATTTTTCAAAAATTATTTGGAAAAAGAAAAATAAGGATTTCAAAATTTTTAATGAGAATTTCAGGAATCATGCAATGTTAGTCTAAAGCTCCAGTCCAGGAATTAGACATGGCTTACTAGCCAGCCAAGCTTTTAGTGAAAGCTCCGGTCCAAAACACTAGACATGGCCAATGGCCAGCCAAGCTTTAGCAGATCATTACATACAACAGCTAATTTGTTGAGAAAGACAAAGAAGCTCTTCTAAGGATAGTTGAAACCTCGGTCCAAAAGATTAGACATGGCTTAACAGCCAGCCAGGATTCAACATATCTCATGAAACTGTAGAATTCATTCTTAAAAGTTCTGAAGAACATAGAATAATTTATTTTTTTGAAATTTTTTTTCGAAAATAAAAATAATAAAAACAAAAAGATTAAAATTAAAATAAAATTACCTAATCTGAGCAACAAGATGAACCGTTAGTTGTCCAAACTCGAACAATCCCCCGCAACGGTGCCAAAAATTTGGTGCACAAAATTGTGATCTCTAAAACGGCGCCAAAAACTTGGTACGTACGTTCATAATCTCAATTCTTTTTCACAACTCCGCACAACTAACTAGCAAGTGCACTGGATCGTCCAAGTAATAAACCTTATGTGAGTAAGGGTCGATCCCACAGAGATTGTCGGCTTGAAGCAAGCTATGGTCATCCTTGTAAATCTCAGTCAGGCGGATTCAAATGGTTATGGGATTTTGATGATTAGAATATAATTAAAATAGAAAATAAGATAGAAATACTTATGTAATTCATTGGTGGGATTTCAGATAAGCGTATGGAGATGCTTTGCTCCTTCTGAACCTCTGCTTTCCTACTGCCTTCATTCAATCATTCATACTCCTTTCCATGGAAAGCTTTATGTTGGGGGATCACCGTTGTCAATGGCTACCGTCCGTCCTCTCAGTGAAAATGGTCCAAATGCGCTGTCACCGCATGGCTAATCTTTTGTCGGTTCTCGATCATGTTGGAATAGGATCCATTGATCCTTTTGCGTCTGTCACTACGCCCAACACTCGCGAGTTTAAAGCTCGTCACAGTGATGCCTTCCCAGATCCTACTCTGAATACCACAGACAAGGTTTAGACTTTCCAGATCTTAGGAATGGCCGCCAATAATTCTAGCCTATACCACGAAGACTCTGATCGTGAACCAAGAGGCTCAGAGATACACGCTCAAGCTATTGCAGAAAGAACGGAAGTGGTTGTCAGGCACGCGTTCATAGGTGAGAATGATGATGAGTGTCACGGATCATGACATTCATCAGGTTGAAGTGTGAGTGAATATCTTGGAATAAGAATAAGCTTGAATTGAATAGAAAAACAATAGTACTTTGCATTAATTCATGAAGAACAGCAGAGCTCCACACCTTAATCTATGGGGTGTAGAAACTCCACCGTTGAAAATACATAAGTGATGAAGGTCCAGGCATGGCCGAATGGCCAGCCCCCTAAACGTGATCAAGAGATCAAAAGTGATACAAAGATAGTCTCAAAAATGATCAAAAGATGTGAAATAAATCACTAAAAGTAGTTTTTATACTAAACTAGTAACTAGGGTTTACAGAAATGAGTAAATGATGCAGAAATCCACTTCCGGGGCCCACTTGGTGTGTGCCTGGGCTGAGCATTGAGCTTTACACGTGTAGAGACTTCTCTTGGAGTTAAACGCCAGGTTGCAGCCTGTTTGTGGCGTTTAACTCTGGTTTGTAACCTGTTTCTGGCGTTCAACTTCAGAATAGGGCAGAAAGTTGGCATTTGAACGCCAGTTTGCGTCGTCAAAAATTGGGCAAAGCATAGACTATTATATATTGCTAGAAAACCATAGATGTCTACTTTCCAACGCAATAGAGAACGCGCCAATTAGGTTTTTGTAGCTCCAGAAAATCTACTTCGAGTGCAGGGAGGTCAGAATCCAACAGCATCTGCAGTCCTTTTTCATCCTCTGAATCAGATTTTTTCTCTAGTCCTTCAATTTCAGCCAGAAAATACCTGAAATCACAGAAAAACACACAAACTCATAGTAAAGTCCAGAAATGTGAATTTTGCATAAAAACTAATAAAAACATAGTAAAAACTAACTAAATTATACTAAAACTACCTAAAAACAATGCCAAAAAGCGTATAAATTATCCGCTCATCACAACACCAAACTTAAATTGTTGCTTGTCCCCAAGCAACTGAAAATCAAATAGGATTAAAAAAAGAGAATATACTATAAATTCCAAAATATCAATGAAACTTAGCTCCAATTAGATGAGCGGGACTAGTAGCTTTTTGCCTCTGAACAGTTTTGGCATCTCACTTTATCCTTTGAAGTTCAGAATGATTGGCATCTATAGGAACTCAGAATTTAGATAGTGTTATTGATTCTCCTAGTTCAGTATGCTGATTCTTGAACACAGCTACTTTATGAGTCTTGGCCGTGGCCCTATGCACTTTGTTTTCCAGTATTACCACCGGATATATAAATGCCATAGACACATAACTGGGTGAACCTTTTCAGATTATGACTCAGCTTTGCTAGAGTCCCCAATTAGAGGTGTCCAGGGTTCTTAAGCACACTCTTTTTACTTTGGATCACGACTTTAACCGCTCAGTCTCAAGTTCTTCACTTGACACCTTCACGCCACAAGCACATGGTTATGGACAGCTTGGTTTAGCCGCTTAGGCCAGGATTTTATTCCTTTGGGCCCTCCTATCCATTAATGCTCAAAGCCTTGGATTCTTTTTACCCTTGCCTTTTAGTTTAAAGGGTTACTGGCTTTTTGCTCTTGCCTTTTGGTTTAAAGAGCTCTTGGCTTTTTCTGCTTGCTTTTTCTTTTTCTTTTTCTTTCTCTCTTTTTTTTTTCTTTTATTTTCGCCATTTTTTTCCGCAAGCCTTGTTTTTCACTGCTTTTTCTTGCTTCAAGAATCCATTTTATGATTTTTCAGATTATCAATAACATTTCTCCTTTTTCATTATTCTTTCAAGAGCCAACGGTTTTAACATTCATAAACAACAAATTCAAAAGACATATGCACTGTTCAAGCATTCATTCAGAAAAGTATGGACTATTATATATTGCTGGAAAAGCCCTGGATGTCTACTTTCCAACTCAATTGAGGGCGTGCCAATTAGGTTTCTGTAGCTCCAGAAAATCCGCTTCGAGTGCAGGGAGGTCAGAGTCCAACGGCATTTGCAGTCCTTTTTCAGCCTCTGAATCAGATTTTTGCTCAAGTCCCTCAATTTCAGCCAGAAAATACCTGAAATCACAGAAAAACACACAAACTCATAGTAAAGTCCAGAAATGTGAATTTTGCATTAAAACTAATAAAAACATAGTAAAAACTAACTAAATTATACTAAAAACTACCTAAAAACAATGTCAAAAAGCATATAAATTATCCGCTCATCACCCACGCGAACGCATGACAGACGCCACGTACAAGAATCTGCAGAAAATGCCCCCAGCGATTTCTGGACCCTTTTTCGTCCCAAATCCAAACCAGAAATACAGAATATAAGCCAGAGAATGGAGGAATCAAAGGATATATGTAGAACAACGGAGTAATAGACATACATATTCACAATTTTAGGATTAGATGTAGTTTTAGAGAGAGAGGTTCTCTCCTCTCTCTTTGGATTTAGGATTAGAATTTTTCTTATTTTAGGATTGCTTCTATAATCACAGGTTCAAAGTTCCTTTAATTTATTTTCTACTTCTATTTATTCCAATGCTTTTACTTGTTAATGTTCCTAAATTGGCTTATAAACTTTTCCATGTTAAGATTTGAATGTTCTATTTAATATAATTTGAGGTATTTCAGCATTAATATTTCTTTTATTTATGTTACTATTGCTTCCCATTTGAAGACATTTTTATTCAAGTAGATTTTCTCCCTTTTTGATTTGGTTAAGTAATTGGAGACACTTGAGTTATCAAACTCCTTGTGATTGATGATTGTTATCTTTGCTAGTTGATTTGTATTCCAATAACTCTATTCTTTCCATAGGAATTGACTAGGACCAGAGGAATCAAATTGATTCATCCACTTGACTTACCTTCATAGTTAGAGGATAACAAGGTGGGGGCAAAATCCAATTCTCATCACAATTGATAAGGATAACTAGGATAGGACTCCAAGTTCTTACACCTTGCCAAGAGATTTTCTAATTATTAATTTATTTCTCTTGCCATTTAAATTACTTTTTCCTTATTTCAAAAACCCAAAAATACACTTTTACTCATAACCAATAATAAATCATACCTCCCTGCAATTCCTTGAGAAGACGACCCGAGGTTTAAATACTTCAGTTATAAATTTTATTGGGTTTTGTTACTTGTGACAACCAAACTTTTGTACGAAAGGATTCTCTATTGGTTTAGAAGCTATACTTACAACGGGATTAATTTTATAAAATTTCTTTACTAAGCAGAAATCCGTTCGTCAAAATGGCGCTGTTGCCGGGGAGTTGCAACTTTGTGCCTTATTATTGGTTATTGTAAATATTTTCTTTTGCTTGTTTATTTCTTTTTATTTTCGCTTTCAATTTTTATTATTTACTATGAATTCTCACCCCTATCACTTTGAGTTTGGTTCTAATAATGTTGAAAGGAATGGAAGCTATAACAGGAACATGCATCAAGGTCAAAACAATCAGAGATGGATAGAGCCACGAGGATCTGATCAACCCTTTAGGCGACAACACCTTCCAAACTACCACGGACGACGACCATTCAACAATGCATGTCAAGACAATAGGTACGGTGGACCCCTTCGTGACAACCATCACGCACCAAATTACTATGGTCAAAAACAATTCCGAGGTGCATACCAAAATGATAGATATGATGGACCCCATCATACGCCTATGAACCACCTCCTCAACGCAGTTTTGAACCACCACACTCACAAGCCAACTACCACCATTCACCTCCATACGACCCTAATCCATATCCACACCAATTCCAATCCAATTACTCCCCAGAACCACCACTTCCCTATGCACCATGTCCATACCCATCACCCCAAGAATCAAGGGAGCAACTCAAGAAAACATTTGAAAAATATCATGCCACACTTCACCAATTGAATCAAGTGATAAATCGACTGCCTTCCCGATGTTCGGACACTCAAAGAACTCCCATGGCTTCATGTGGGCAATCTAATGAAGAACGCAACATGAAGGAGATACTAGAAACCTCACTGGATAGTACGAAGCATGACTTTGTACTGGAACAAGTGGAGGAAGAAGAAATTATCAAAGAAGAAGAATTGGTTAAAGACTTAGGAGATGCTGAACCTCCATTGGAATGCAGAATTCAGGAGAATTCCGTCAAGAAATTTACAATTGATGCTAAGGAGGATAGTGCACAACCTCCAAAACAAGAATCTTATGAAGAACTAGACGGAACAACTCTAAAAGCATGCTTCCTTGATAATAATGACCACGAGTTCAATTCTCCTAGTAATGAACTTGCATCCGCAATTGAATTCTTTGAGATGGAAGAATCTTCCTGACGAGAGGAACTTTTGCGTGGTCTAGAAATTTGCGGATAAATCCTCGTTGCAAGTATAGTTTCTAAACCTTCAAAAATTCTTTCGTACAAATGTTTTGGTTGTCACAAGTAACAAACCCCTTTAAAATTGATAACCGAGTATTTAAACATTGGGTCGTCTTCTCAAGGAATTGTAGGGAGGTATGTTCTTATTATTGGTTATGAGTTTGTGAATTGGGGTTTTGGAAGTAAGGAGGGAATATGTTATATGATAAGTAAAATAAAATAATAATAATAAAATCTCTTGGCAAGGTATAAGAATTGGAATTCCTATCCTAGTTATCCTTATCAGGTGTGAAGGGAATTGGGTTTTAATCCCACTTGGTCAGCCTTTATTGAACAAAGGAAGGTTAAGTGGACTGATTAGCTTGATTCTCAAGTCCTAGTCAACTCCTGTGGAGAGACTAGTGTAAGAGCAATCCTAGCTCAAGCAGAATCTACCAATTTCAATCACTTGCTGAGTTTGATAACTCAAGTACTGCCAATCACTTGACCAAAGCCAAAAGGGAGAAAAATATCTAAATAAAATTAAAAGCATCAATATAAATAAAGCAAAGCAATCTTAAATCTGAAAATACCTCGAATTGCATTAACAAAAGAAATTAAATCTGGCATAGATGTTCATAAATTAAATTGAGAAAATAAATAACAATAAAGAACATTGAACCTGGGATCGAGAGTCACTCCTAAAACTAAGAGAAATCCTAATCCTAATCCTAAGAGAGAGGAGAGAACCTCTCTCTCTAAAAACTACATCTACTCCTAAAATTGTGAATATGAGAGCATCTTTTTGAATGGATACATTCCTCCACTTTATAGCCTCTAATCTGTGTTTTCTGAGCCGAGAACTGGGTCAGAAATAACAACATGCTGAATTTCCGTCACTGCAACGCGTCCGCATGGAGCACGCGATCGCGTCGCTTAGCATCATGGCAACTATGGCATATTATATATCAAGTCGAAGCCCCAGACGTTATCTTTCCAACACAACTGGAACCGCGTCGTTTGGACCTCTGTAGCTCAAGTTATGACTGTTTGAATGCGAAGAGGTCAGGCTGACAGCTTTGCAGTTTCTTCAACTTCTTGTACTCCTTCCACTTTTGCATGCTTCTTTTCCATCCTCCAAGCCATTCCTGCCTTATAATCTCTGAAAGCACTTAACACACATATCAAGGCATCTAATGGTAATAAGAGAGGATTAATAATAAGCAAACATAAGATCAAAGAAGCATGTTTTCAATCATAGCACAAAATCAGGAAGGAGTTGTAAAACCATGCAAATAGTATGAATAAGTGGGTAAAGAGTTGATAAAATCCACTCAATTGAGCACCATATAAACCATAAAATTGTGCTCTTCATCTAACAATCAACATAAATTTAATGCACAGATACACATATCAAGAGGTCTTTTAAGGGTTGTAATGGGGTTAGGGTCAAGGTAGGATTGTATTTGGCCAAGTGGACTAAAATCTGAATCCTTAATTAACTTAAACTTTCCACCTAACTTTAGACGATCCATGTAATCATAATACCACATCTAACTATCCATTAACCATGTTTTCCACATATTCATGCATTCTAATTTCAAGTACAGTACATATGCATTGCTTTCACCATTTACTTTGGGGCATTTTCTCCCCTTTTATATTTATATTTTTTTTATTTTTCTCAATGCATATGATTAAATTATTGAATGCATGAACATGTCCTAAACATTTCTTTCACATTTTCAGAAA